>NC_080027.1:14843004-15153765 GCF_030020395.1 Manis pentadactyla | reverse complement strand
TGTTCACCAGTGTGATTATGATGTGGCTGGATGTGGATTTCTTTGGGTTTATTCTGTTTGGGTCTTGACCATATCCTTATTTAATCTGTAGATTTATATCTTTCATCAAATTTGGGGCCTATTCAGCCATTATTCCTTCATATTTTTTTCATGTCTCTCTTCTCCACTGTGGGATGGCGATGACGTGGATGACAGCTCACTCGGTGGTGTCTCACAGTTCCCTCAGGCTCTGTTAATTTTTCTTCAACGTCTTTTTCCATGTTTACATTGGATAAATTTCATTGATTTATCTTCATGTCTATGGATGTCTGTCTTCTCCATTCTGCTCTTGGACTCTTCCACTGAGATTTTTATTTTGGTTCTTATATTTTTAGTTCTAAAATTTCCATTTTGTTCTTTCAGTCTTTTATGTGCTGGGATTTTCTATTTTTCCGATTGCCTTAAGAATGTTTGTGATGACTTTTTGAAGCATATTTATGATAGCTGCTTGAAAGTCTTTGTCAGATAATTCCAGCATCTGTAATCTTGGCCTTTGTAGCTATTGATGGTCTTTTTCCGTGGGAGTTGAGATTTTCCTGGTTCTTTGTATGCTGAGTAATATTGGACATTTTAGAGGTGCGCCCCTTCAAGGAGAACATTGACGATGACGTTCTAAGCGGTCTTTCTGTCCCCTCTCAATCTCATTCCTCTGCCTCTTTTCAAATGCACTTTTACGTAGTTATAATCAGAGCACACAGCCAGTTTTGAACCTAATTTTTGTGCTGCTCACGACTTGGCAGGGCTGAGCTGGGGGCATTTGTGACTCAGGCCCTTCGGCTCTCCCTGGAGGAAAGACTGAAGCCCCAGGCCTCAAAATGGTTGGAGATGGAGGCATGTTGGGGCAGCTCTGTCCCTCAGAAGCAGTGTGATGCTGCCGCCCATCTGGCTGGGGGCTGCTGGGTTGTCCTGGGCCAGCCACACCCCTGGCCCAGCACCCTGCTGTCCTCACCCACATCCCCACCCTCTCCCCAGGAGAAGGAGCGGCAGCGCCTGGAGAACCTGCGGCGGAAGGAGGAGGCTGAGCAGCTCCGCAGGCAGAAGGTGGAGGAGGACAAGCGGCGGTGGCTGGAGGAGGTGAAGCTGTAAGTGGCCTGGCTCCTGGGCCGCAGCCCGCCCCAGCCTCCACAGGCCCCCCCACAACTGCCCTGTGCCCACAGGAAGCGTGAGGAGCGCCTCCGCAAGGTGCTGCAGGCCCGGGAGCGGGTAGAGCAGATGAAGGAGGAGAAGAAGAAGCAGATTGAGCAGAAGTTTGCTCAGATCGACGAGAAGACTGAGAAGGTGCGAGCCCTGGGCTACGGGCAGCAGGCTGCAGGGTGGGTCAGACGTGGTGGCCCAAGGGTTAGGACTGGACTCCGGGAAAGTTAAGGGTTTGATGTCCTACATCCCTCTTCTGTCTGTCCCGTGGGCCCGGGAGTCCGTTCTGAGCCAAGCTGAGGGTGGAGGGCCTGTGCCCCGCACTGAGCAGCAGCCCTTTGTGAGGGGGCTGGGCCTGTTGTGCAGAGTTCTGGGCCCTACTCTGTAGGTTGAGTGAGGAGGGCTGCTGCAGTGGGCACATGTGGGTGGGCTCTGCAGGCCAAGGAGGAGCGGCTGGCTGAGGAGAAGGCCAAGAAAAAGGCAGCAGCCAAGAAGATGGAGGAGGTGGAGGCACGCAGGAAGCAGGAGGAGGAGGCACGGAGGCTCCGGTGGCTACAGCAGGTGAGAGTGCTGGTGGGCGGAGGCGCTTGGGAACGAGGAGGAGGTGCGGAAGGGCGGCACCACCTCAGCCCCAAGGAGCAGTGTGCACACCTACCTCATTGGGCGGAGCCCGCTGGGTCTCGTTACTCCAAGCCCAGAGGAGATTCAGCAAGTGCTTTGGAGCCAGGGATGGTGACAGGAGGGGGACAGTCTCCTGTGTCCCTTTTGTGTAGAGGCAGCGGTGTGAGAGAGAAGTGCATGGACTCTGGAGCCAGACTTCAGATCTCAGCCCTGCCATTTATTATATTTATATTATATTTTATATATAATAAATACAAAAAAACATATATATATAAACATAATATAACTTATAAATATATATATAATTTTTATTAGCTGTGTGACCCTAGACAGGTTACTTGACCTCTCTGTGCTTCAGTTCCTTCAGGTAGCAAGTGGCATCTTGCTAATAGTGTTGTAGTGAGGATTATGTTCTGCCTGTAGAAGTAGGGGCCTACCTACCGTTTCCTGGGAACTGTCAGTCTATGAAGTAGGGAACACCAATCTATTGTTAGGGGGTTATAATACTAATGGCTAAAATTTCTCAAGATTTGCTATGTGCACTGTTCAAAGTATGTTAAGTATATAAACTCAGCAACTTCGTGACATGTAGGTGTTGTTCCCATTCCACTGATGAGAAAATTGAGGCCAGAGGGCATTAGCGACTTGCCTGGTGTCTCACCATGAGTGAGCCTGGCTCCCGTCTTTACCCTTAACTACTATCTGCTGCTGCAGTAAAGCAGGGCCGTTTCAGGCTGGTCGTGGCGATTGGTGCGGAGCCCTGCTCGGGGGCTGGCCCTCGGCTGCCGGAGGACAGTAGGTCCTCTGGCCCCTGCAGGCCTCCCCTCCCGCTCCCACACCTCTGCCTCGCCTCTCCTGCCCAGGCCTGGCCTGCGGCCCTGAGCTTGCTGTGCATTCACAGGAGGAGGAGGAGCGGCGGCACCAGGAGCTGCTGCAGAAGAAGAAGGAGGAGGAGCAGGAGCGGCTGCGGAAGGCGGCCGAGGCCAAGAGGCTGGCGGAGCAGCGCGAGCAGGAGCGGCAGCTGGCGGAGCAGGAGCGGCAGAGGAAGGAGCAGGAGCGGCTCCAGGCCAAGAGGTGAGCTGGCCAGGTGACGTCCTGTCGTCCCACCCCCTGCCCTCCTGTGTGTGTGTGCAGATGAGAGACAGGCCGCCGTCACCCAGATGCGGCTCCCCACTTCACTCGGGTTGGCTGAAGACCAGGCTTCTCGTGCCTCCCGGGGCAGAGGCCTGCGGCAGGCAGACCCCCTGAATACATCGCACTGACGACTGGAGATTTGGGGAGGAACGGGGGGGGGCGTCACTCGGGGTTTGTCCTGGTTCTGCCTCCAGCTGCATGTGCTGACTCCTCTGGGTCATTTTCTCCGCAGCTGACACAGGGGGTCCTTGGGGTAAGCCAGTACTTCTCCAGGGGACCACCATGGGCATCTGGGCAGGAGAGTTCTTGAGGCACTACCTTGCAGGACCTTCAGCGTCCTTGGCCCTGCCACCTGAATGTGCCTCCTCTGGCGGTGATGAGAACAGGTTGCCCCCTCCCTCCAGCCCCACCCCGCCCTTTGGGAGGCCATGGCAGCTCCCAGGGGAGGGTAGGCAGTCACTGTGGCCAGCAGATGCATGGGATCCTTCGCCGTGCACGTGTAGACGTGTGTGTGTCCCCAAGCCCAGGCCGAGCAACTGCCTCTCTCCTACTCCACCTCTTGGGAAACACCAGCCCACACTTTTCCCATGTTCACCTTTGTGGGGGCTGCAGGCCCAAAGAAGAAGTGGGGAGTCACAGCCAGAGGGCTGGACAGACTCGGGGCCATCTCCCGGTGCCTACTGGCTGACACAGAGCTGTCCCTGGTTTTGTTGGCCTCATGTCAGGCAGGAGTCTGGGAGGGGGACGAGGGGTGGCAGCTGATGTGGTTTTAGAATTGCATGTGTGCCAGGCAGCGCCAGGGCTTCAGGGGTTGAGCATGTGACAGTCACTGACTGCTTCAGCAGGTTCCCTGCTACGTGCTTTCTACACATTCCCTTGTTTAATTTAATCCTTACCTGAAGGTCTCTGGTGTAGGGGTCAGCAACTCACTTTCCAAAGAGGGAAGCAGGTTCAGAGAGGTTAAATGACTTGTTCAAAGTACAAGCCAGCCATGACTAGCCCTTCAGCTTAATACCAGACTTGGAGCCTGGTGTCCGCCATTCATGTCAGGATGGTTAGAGGTGACCTGGATGATTTATTTACCTCTTATGTGACTCTGGAGGAAAGGTGTTTGGTTCCCCATCGTACATCAGGCAAGGCTGAGGCTCAGAGACTAAACTGTGTGGAAGAGTGGGGGCCACCCTTGGTGGTGAACAACCACCCCGCACCCTTGGTGTGCACTCTCCCAGTCCCTCAGACACAAGCTTGGCCACTGGCTCTTGGCTGGAGTGCCCATTCTGCCAGTCCAGCTTCTGCGGCCTGAGCCAGGGGGCCTGGCTTCCCCGGCAGGACTGGGCCTGGGTCAGGGATGGACTTCCTGCCCTGACAGGCTCTCTCTTATCCGCAGGGAACAGCAGGAGAGGGAGAAGGCCCTGCGGCTGCAGAAGGAGCGGCTGCAGAGGGAACTTGAGGAGAAGAAGAAAAAGGTAATGGGGGCAGGGCATGGGGGCTCCCGCTTGGTCTTCACTGAGCTTTGGGCTGAGGAGGCTCCAGGGGCTCCTGGTACAGGAGCCTTGTCTGCTGTGCTACATGGGCTTGGCATAGTGGGAGAGGCGGGCACACACGTGGTCTCTAACTCCTGGCGGGCCTCTGGGTCCCAGGAAGAGCAGCAGCGCCTGGCTGAGCAGCGGCTGCAGGAGGAGCAGCAGAAGAAAGCCAAGGAGGCTGCAGCAGCCAGTAAAGGCATGAACACGACCATGGACGTGCAGGTGAGGCCCCGGCACCAGAGCAGAGTGGGCCCCCAGCTCATCCCAGTAGTTGGAAATGCTGACTATATATGTTTAAGGCCATAAGAAAGAGGAACGATACAATTGGCCCAACTGGTTTTATTATTTTTGATAGGTACGTTCTTATTCTGAAAGTAGAATTTGTTGTGTTAAAAAAAGGCACTAAACTTTTTAAAAGAGGTAAAGGAAGGTGCCCTCAGAGAAAAACTCTTTAAGTCTGGTGTATATCATTCTGTACTTTTACATCTATAAACATTCTATACACATACACACACGTATACATAGTTTTAAATGAGCACAGACTATATATATTGTCTTAGTCTGTTCAGGCTGCTCTAACAAACCAGCAGAGGCTGGGTGGCTTAAACAAGTTTGTTTCCCACGGTTCTGGAGGCTGGAAGTCCAAGGTCAAGGCACCAGCAGATTCGGTGTCTGCTGAGAGCCCTCTTCCTGCTTCACAGACGGCCGTCTTGCTTTGTCCTCACCTGGCGGAAGGGGAGAGAAAGCTCTCTGGGGCCTCTTTTCCAACCCCATCATGAAGGCTTTGCCCTTATGATCTTGTTACCTCCCAAAGGCCCCACCTCCACATAACATCCCCACGGGGATTAGGATTTAACATAGGAATTTGGTCGGATTCCGAGAGGACCACAAACATTTAGCCTCTCACACACACCAGTTGGCAGCTTGATTTTTTTCCCCTCTTTTCATTCATTTAGTATATTGTAGACATCTATTTCCACACTTTCAAATCTCTTATTTTTGATGGCTGTGTAGCAGTTAGTTATACCAGACTTCCTTTAACTGCCCCTATTGATAAGCATTTAGACTATTTCCAGACAAACTAGTATGAGGAAGGGTTTTTGTTGCAGCATAGTTTAAGATGTTGACAGCTTGGAAGTTAACTGAGAATTCACCTGTAGCAGTTGGTTAAAGTATAATCACAGGGCTCCCAGAGGAGGCCCCTAGGGCTGTTCAAAAGGAGACACGCTGGTGGCGCTGATCACATGCTTTAACATGTAAAAGCAAAATCCAGAGTCACATATGTAGTTGTGACTTTTTTAAATTAAAAAGTGGCCCCTGAACCTTTTAATTTTTCCCATGAAATAAAGGAAGGGACCAGAGCCCCAGTGCCTTAGATGGTGAGAGATGCAGGAATTCGGGGGAAGGGGTTGATATCCACATTTAACTTTTCCAGTCTCCAGCTTGTACCTCGTACCAAATGACTCCACAAGGGCACAGGGCACCCCCCAAGATCAACCCTGATAACTATGGGATGGATCTGAATAGCGATGACTCCACTGATGATGAGGCCCAACCCCGGAAGCCCATCCCCACCTGGGCCAGAGGTAAGCAGCGCCCAGAGCACCCCAGCCCTGGGTCCTCACTCGTGATTTCTAAGGCCTTGGAGGTCGTGGCTTGGCAGCTGCAGGTGTCAGGAGGCCGTGGTGCCTGTGGGCTGGCCACATGAGGCATTGGCCTTGGGATGCACCCAGGAAAGGGTGGGCACCCTTTGGCCCATGGGCTCATCTGGGGATCATATCTACAATGTCAGATGCCTTTGTTCTCAACAAGTCAACAAATGTATTAAATTGTGGGCAGCTGGGTGTTCAACTCGGGCTCTAGGCCCCTCCTCGGAGTCCTGCACAGCAGGCTAGATGAGACGAGCAGTCTGGGGTGGGAACAGAGCTAAGAGTGGCAGGGGGTTTCCGGCAGCACACTAAGAGCTGGAGCTGGGGGTGCAGCCTGCTGGTAGAGTCAGGGGAGCCTTACAGCAGAGCACTTGAACAGGACATGACCCCAAACTGTGAGGGCCCCAGTGTTTAATCAGAAGTGTGGGTGAGCATGACTGTGCCTCCACAGGTCTGGGTGCAAGGCCTGCTGGGAGTGGAGTGGAAGCAGTGCACACAGTGGGTGCTTTATAGTTTGCCGAGCTAGGGGTCAGGCTGGGGCAGAGCCCAGAACCCTTCGGGTGTACAGAAAACACATGCAAACCCCACATTAGCCATAATCTGACTTGTTTTCCTTAACTCTGGTGCCAAGGCATTTCTGAGGTGGCAGCAGGCAGGGGTCTGAGCATCTAGGGAACCAGACGCCCTGCAAAGCCACCTAGCCATGGTGGACCTTCTCCAGCTTACCTAAACTCTCAGTTTTCACATCTGTGAGATGGGGGTGACAATAGGACCAGCTGAGAAGGGTTATTGAGGATAGAATGAGTGGGTGTAGGAAGGCTGGTACAGAGCATGCACAGCCTCAGCCCTGAGGCCCTCTGGCTTGCACCTGCACCGTGATAAGTAGCCAACCAAGGCCATCAAGCATCGTATGCATGTTAGACTTGTCTTCCAACCCTGGCTCCACCAGTTACTAGCTGTGTGCCTGTGGGTACATCTCGCCATTATAAAATGCCTCCCCTAGGCTTGTTGGGATAGCAGAGTCTTGCAGTGAGGGCTCAACCAAGTGCCTGGCCCACATGAGCTCCTGAACACCAGTTCAGGCTGAGCTGCCGGAGGCTGGCAGTAGGAATGTGCAGTAAGAGCTTTGTCAGTGTGGGGTGGGGAGGCGGGGAGGAAGAAGGCTCTGAGAGGGGCTGATATGGCAGGAGGTGGGGCGTGCTGGAGTGGAGGGCGACAAGGGCTGGGGAGAAGGGAAGCTCATGGGGAGCCCCGAGGCAGTGACCTGGCCCTCCATGTTCCCCTGCAGGCACCCAGCTCAGCCATGCCATCATCCACCAGTACTACCACCCCCCCAACCTTCTCGAGCTCTTTGGAGCCATTCTGCCCCTGGACTTGGAGGACATCTTCAAAAAGAGCAAGCCCCGCTACCACAAGCGCACCAGCTCTGCTGTCTGGAACTCGCCACCCCTGCAGGGCAGCAGGGTCCCCGGTAGCCTGGCCTACAGCCTGAAGAAGTGCTGAAGCAGGCCCCGGGCCTTCTCAGCAGCCTCAGCCCCCTGTCTGCTGTCTGTCCACCTCTCTGTTGGTCTGGTGCCTCCTGCCTGGTGTTTTAGCTCTGAGGGGGTTGGTCACGTGTATATAAATGTTCTCTGTGCTGCAGGGAGAAAGTGGCCCAGGTCTGTTTGGAGACTGCGCTTGGTGGGTGGCTGGGGAAGAGCCAGGCCACCCCACCTGGCCTGCAGGCAGCACTCTATAAATAGATTGTTACAGTTCAGCTGAATTTTAGCCACTATTGTTTGAGAGCTAGATTAATAAAGTCTATTCCTTCAAGCCCGCTGTGGGTATTCTGAAGACCGCGGGCCTCGGCAGAACGCCCTGGACGCTGGCCTGCCGCCATGTGCCTCGGGCCACCGGACGGGCTAGAGGACCAAGGGATGTGCTTCAGGGTCACCCAGGTCCCACGCTGAGGCCGTCCCTGGACAGCCCTGAGAAGCACTGCCGTTACTTTCATGATGAGGCAGGTGGAGCTTCTGCTGTTTTTCTGGGGAGCACCCAGTTCACAAAGGGGGGATTTTTGAGTGGGGAAGACCTGGGGTTGGGGCCAGGAGAACTGGGCTCCTGACACAGCTCTGGCCCCTTAGGACAGTCCCTCGGCCCCTCCACGCCACAGGCCCTGCCCTGGCTGCTCGGACTGAGAATGTGTGTGTGAGTCTACGATGGCTGCTTTGAGCAGGACCTCTTGGGACTCCCTTGGGACCAGTGCTTGCAAGCTGTTGAGATGTTTCTCCTGCAAAACCAGGCAGCTGCTAATTGAACATTTGGTGCCAATGGAAGCTGGCCCTGGTCTGCCCCGTAGCTGCCAGCTGAGTTCTAAATGTTTGGCAGCTGGCTCTACTGCTCCAGCCCTGGGAACAGGGCTTGGTGAGTTGTGATCCTAATAGGCCAAATCAAGCTGCAGTTTCTATAAAGTTATATTGGAATCCACTGAACAGACACACATGCCTGTCGTCTGCAGCTGCTCTGCTGAGGACAGAGTCAAGTAGTTGCTGAAGTATTTACAATGACCCTTCATAGAAAGTTTGCTGACCCCTGCTTTAGGACAAAATAAGGGCTAAATTCAAGAGTGCTTTAAAGAAATGAGGAAATAGCGAATACACAATAAACTGAAGTCTAGAGGATTCCACCCATGCAAAGAAAAACATTTTATGGTTCATTCAAATACAGTGTACAACTCAAATTTGTTCACTATGTTCTGGAAACTTGTGTTGAGTCAGCTGGTGAGTGCGTCTTTGCCTAAAACCACAGTGTCAAATCGCTTTTTCTGAGCATATTTATGTAGCATGTTTGAAAAAAAGTTAATTCAGCAAAACGGTAGTGAAGGTTGCTCTGCATCCTCATGGGCAGTTGGTGGTGTCAGTGCTTTGGTTGTAGCCCTTCTGGTAGATGTGCAGTGGAGCTGCGTCGTGGTGGGGGTTTGCCTTTCCCTGATGCTGACGGTGGTGGACATCTTTTCATGAGCTTATTTGCCATCTGTGTATCTTCTTTGGTGATGCATGTGTTAAATCTTTTGTTCATTTTTTAATTGGGTTTGTTTTCTTACTGTTGAGTTTAGCATCTTTATGAATTACAGATACAAACCTGTTGTCGGATGTGTGGTCTACAGTATTTTCTCCTCGTCTGCAGCTTGTTTTTTCATTCGCTTAATATTTTTCACTGAGCAAAAATTTTAACTTTGGAAAAGTCCAGTTTCCACTTTTCAGTCCCAAACTGGAAAGTCAGCTTTCTTTGATGGACTGTGCTCTTGGGTGTCATGTCTAAAAAATCTTTATCCAGCCCCAGTTCTTGAAGATTTTCTCCTGTATTTTCTTCTAAATGTTCTATAGTTTTATGTATTTCATTTGGATTTATGACCTCTTTTGAACTAATTTTTCAAATGTTTAACTTTTTTAGATTTGTCTGTTTTAATAGCTGTGCACAGTGATCACCAATTGACTGGTGCCTGCACAACCAGGGCAGAATCTGCAATAGCGGACTTGTTGATGCTTAAATTTTTAAAAACTTTTTATATTGAGGTACATAGAATAAAAGGCACAAATCTTAATGTGTAGCTTGATGAATTTTGACATGTGTGTACATTCATGTAACCATCACCCAGATCAAGATATCAAACATTCTCACTAATTTCCACCCCTTAAATTTGAGTTAATTTTTATTAAGTGTAAGGTTTTTGTTCTTTAGTTTTTTGGGGCTGGGAGTGTCGGATGGATGTCCAGTTGTTCTAGAACCATTTGCTGAATGTTCATTTCCACTGAATTTCTTTTGTCTCTTTGTCAAGAATAATTAGCCATGTTTGTATAGTCCGTTTCTGGACTTTGTGTTCTCTTCCATTGACCTAACATAGTCAAGATTACTGTAGCTTGTATATGTCTTAAAAAGCAGGTAGCATGATTCCTCCAACTTTATTCTTCCTTTTCAAAGTTATTTCGGTTTTTCTATATGCATTTTAGAATCAGCTTATCTCTACAAAGGCTCTGCTGGAACTTCAATTATTGATTGTCTTAAATATATAGATAAATTTAGGGGGAATTCACTTATTTATGGTAGTGAGTCTTCTAAACCATGGACATGACTTGTCTCTCTGGTCATCTACATCTTTGGTTTCTTTTGTCGGCATTTTGTAGTTTTGGCATACAGATCCTGTACAAGTTCTGTTAGATTTATAGCTAAATATTTATTTTCTTGTAGCTATTGTAGGTGGTACTGTTTTTCTAATTGTGATTTCTACTTGTTCGTTGCTGGTAGGTAGCAATGCAGTAGATGTTCATGTGTTGACATTGTATCTTGTGATGCAACTAATAAGGCAGTACTTAAGGGAAATTTATAGCACTAAACACCTGTTTTAGGAAAAAGGTCTCAAATCAAACCTCATCTTCTACTTTTAAGAAATTTTTTTAAAAAGAGCAAATTGAAAGTATAAGCAGAAGGGAAATAACAAAGGTAGAGCAGAAATCTGTGACATTGGAAAGAGAAAAATAATAGAGAAAATTTAATAAACCAAAAGCTGATTCTTTGAGAAGCTCAAAAAAAAAGAAAAAATGTATAAACCTCTGTCTAGACTGATAAGGAGAAAAAAAGAGGAGAAACAAATAACCAGTGTCAGGAATGAGAGAGGGAACACCACTGTAGACTCCACAGATATTCAAACAACAAAAAATACTATGAACAACTTATGGCAATAAATTTTACAATTTAGATGAACACAGATTCCTTGGGAGATACAAACCTAGTTTACTCAAGAAGAAATAGAAGACCTAAATAGCCCTATTTTTTTTTTTGTATCATTAATATACAATCACATGAGCAACATTGTGGTTAATAGATTCCACCCATTATCAAGTCCCCACCACATACCCATTATACAGTCACTGTCTATCAGCGTAGTAAGATGCTATAGAGTCACTACTTGTCTTCTCTGTGCTATACTGCCTTCCCTGTGACCCCCCCTACATTATGTGTGCTAATCATAATGCCCCTTATTCCTCTTCTCCCTTCCCACCCATCCTCCCCAGTCCCTTGGCAACTTTTAGTCCATTCTTGGGTTCTGTGAGTCTGCTGCTGTTTTGTTCCTTCAGTTTTTGCTTTGTTCTTATGCTCTACAGATGAGTGAAATCATTTGGTACTTGTCTTTCTCCATCTGGCTTATTTCACTGAGCATAATACCCTAGCTCCATCCATGTCGTTGCAAATGCTAGGTAGGATTTGTTTTCTTCTTATGGCTGAGTAATATTCCATTGTGTATATGTACCACATCTTCTTTATCCATTCATCTCCTGATGGACACTTAGGTTGCTTCCATTTCTTGCCTATTGTAAATAGTGCTGCGATAAACATAGGGGTGCATATGTCTTTTTGAAACTGGGATCCTGCATTCTTAGGGTAAATTCGTAGGAGTGGAATTCCTGGGTCAAATGGTATTTCTATTTTGAGTTTTTTGAAGAACCTCCATACTGCTTTCCACACTGGTTGAACTAGTTTACATTCCCACCAGCAGTGTAGGAGGGTTCCCCTTTCTTCACATCCTCGCCAGCATTTGTTGTTCATAAATAGCCCTATTTTTGAAAGAAATTAAATTTGTAGTTTAAAATTCTCAAAAAGAATACTCACCCAGATCAGTTTAGTGGTTACTGTTACCACATATTCAGGGAAAAAATAATACCAATTCCACATAATCTCTCCCAGGAAACTGAAGAGAAAAGAATACTTCCCCACTCCATCTATGAGGCCAACATTACCCTGATCCCAAAACCAGACATTACAAAAGAGGAAAACTAGATAATTACTCTTCATGAACATCAACACAAAAATTCTTAACAAATGATCCTTATATGAAAAAGTTAATGTAGCTTAACAAAATAAGGTTTATCCCCAAAATGCTATGTAGGTTTAACATTGGAAAGTCAACTAATGTAAGTCACCAAATTTATCCAAGAGGAAAACTATGTGATTAATAGATGTAGAAAGGGTATTTGACAATTCCACCCTAATTCGTGATGAAAGCTCTAAGCAAATTAGAATTTAAAGGGAATTTCCTCAGCTTAATAAAGCACATCTAAAAAAAATCCAACAGCTATCATGGTGAGTGCCTGG
Source organism: Manis pentadactyla (assembly GCF_030020395.1). Classification (NCBI taxonomy): domain Eukaryota; kingdom Metazoa; phylum Chordata; class Mammalia; order Pholidota; family Manidae; genus Manis; species Manis pentadactyla. The sequence goes on along the minus strand of NC_080027.1, from coordinate 15,141,533 downwards.
ATACATTCCTTTTACTAACAGGCCCAATGCAAGGATATCCAGTGTTAGACTACATCTGAACATTTTACTAGAGGTTCTAGCCAGTGGAATACAGCAAAAGAAAACAGGCACTAGAAAGGAAGAATTAAAACTACTCAGGATGACTTGTAGAAAATACAGCAGTGTCTACCAAAAAAATTAGTGAGCTCAGCATGGTTGCACAATGCAAGATTAATATACAAAATCAATTGTATTTCTACATACCTTGCACAATCAAATTGAAACTTAAAAAGCAGTGCAATTTATGATAATATCCAAAATTAGCAAAATCTTAGGAATAAATATAACAAAAGGTGTGAAAGACCTGTAGAATAAAAACTTATAAAGCACTTATGAGTGAAGTTAAGAGACCTAAATGGGAAATTCATAATGTTCATGGATTGGTAACAATTTTCTTAAGATGTCTGTTTCCTCTAAATTTATCTATAGATTTAAGGCAATGCAATCTTAACCAAAGTCCAAATAGGCTTTTTGGTAGGGGGTGTACAAGTTAACGAAACATCAAAATTTCAAAATTTGTACATAACCGCAAAGGACCTAAAATAGCCAAAACCATTTTGAAAAATAACAAATTTGGAGTTACGCTGCATAACTTAAAGCCTTATTTCAAGCTGCATCTTGAAATAGCATGGATAGTATGGTATTGGTGTAAAGACAGATAAATAGGTCCATGGAACTATAGAGAGTCCAGAAATAGAGCTACGTGTATATGGTCACTCGGTGTTTGATAAAAATGGAAAGGTAGTTAAATGTGGGAAGGATAATTTTTTCAGCAAATTATCTTGAAACAACTGGATGTATTAAAAGTTTTCCAACCCTTCCTCACATCATACATCAGATTTAATTCATTATGGATCATAGGCCAAAATGTAAAAGGCTGAAAATATAGAACTCCTAGAAGAAAATGGGACAAAATCTTAGTGTCTATATTCTGCACAGATTTCTTACACATGTCACAAAAAGTATGAACTATTAGAGAAAAAGTCAATCAAAATTTAAACCCATTTGCCTTTTAAAAGTCACTGCTATTTTCTCCCACACACTCACTGTCCCCCACTCCCCTCCCTTGGCAGGTGCAAGTAGCCCATCAGATTCCAAGGAATAGAACTGGGAGTGATCTTCACCACCTGGTCAGAGTGAAGATGAATGAAACAGGTTGACCTAGGCTCTCTTGCTGTGGTGGAGCCCATCCATGAATGCCAAGCCCACCCTCACTTCAGCCCACCATCCCCTTGCCCACCTGGTGCTCTTCCTCTGTCAGGCCCTAGCTAGTTACCTGCCACGGGAGGCTTTCCCCGTTTCCCTCAGGTAGACTGAGGCACAGTCTCTCTGGCTCCTTCTGGGCTTCTAACAGCCCAAGCCTCAGTCCACGTGCGGCAGGGAGCCGTGAGCCACCAGCACCCCTGCAGCTTAGTCTGCTGAATGCTGGGTAAACTCTGCTCAGGCAAGAACCACAGCAAATTCTGAGACCCTCTGGGCTTCCACAATGCCAACATTCCTCCAGAAGGTTTAGGAAAAAGTGCAGGCATGAGAAGGGAAGCCGGCCGTAACATGTATTCGAGATGTGCAAATTACCCAGTTGTCCAGTTGTTACTCTAACTGAGTGGCTTGGAGCTCAATTCTGAGCCCCAGGACTACTGTAGAGCTGGAGAGCCGCACCGAGAACCAGAGAGGCTGAGTTAGTTGAGGCCTGAGACACTTGCGCTGTATTCCTTATGGAGGAATACAACCTCAGTTGTGTCCAGCCAGCTATTAGAAAATAACTTACATGGCCAACCCCAACCAAATCCCCACTCCTGCCCAATAATTTTCTACTTTCTCAACCAAAGCAACCTGCCCTGCATGCTGGAAGGAGGAAGTGAACTTGTTTTTCTTGCAATGGAGAGCTTTTAAAGTGCTGTTAAAATAGTCACATCTTCATTTGGTGCTTGCCTTGATTGCAATTTATTAAGCCTGAAGAAGTGGACACGGAGGCCGACACTTTTAGTTTTAGTCACCTAAATCCATGAAACTTTAATTTTATTTGCCCACAGATACACATACACATGCATGCACACACACGCCTGCCTACACTACTTTGCTTTGAATATTCCCCATTCCTCTGCTAGAAAGATGTAGGGAAGTTGATCAGATCAGATTAATTTCGGGATAACCTTCAGTTGCATACCAAGGAAGAGGAGGCTGACCCGTGAGGGCTATTCTTTTGGGTCTCTGTCATCACTGCCAGCTTTGCCTCTGGCCTAGAGGGATCGGTGGGAATGGGGAATCTCCCAGAGAATCAGGGCAGGGGATCTTGGGTATGTATTTTGTGTCTCTGAATTGATTTGAGAATAACAGAGGCAGGGGCCCTCTGAGGCTGTCCTGTCATACTTGCCCCTGGGATTCTGCAGCAAGTATAGGATTACCTCCTGCAAGGGCTCCTATGATGCTTGAACTCAGAAACCTCCTGGAGGCATTGGGAGTGGCAGGAAGGACTGGAAGGGTGCTGTCAGCACTGCAGGAAACATGCCAGCTTAGGAGGCTCCTGCCCCAGCTAGGGATGTTACGTGCATCTTTGTGATCTACTGGACTAAAATGATAAGACAGCAGGCTCTGTGGCCAAGAGAGAGATTAGAGGCAATGCAGCGAGTTACAAGCTCAGGCCAGTGGTGGTGGCTTCACCTGGTCGGTCACCAGAGATGCCCTCGGGGCCGCAGAGGACATGACTTGCACTCCCTGGGCAGCCCTGGCTTGATCTAGGTGACCACCACACTGTGCAAGCCTCACTCTCCTACCCCAGTTCCCCGTATGATCCTCAGCTCCCCTCTTCCACCCACAGCAGCCAGCCCTTGCTGGGCCCCTCTGCAGCATGCGCCTCTAGGAGAGCCCAGCAGGGAGGATCCTCGCCAAGGAGGTGATTGCAGTGTTTTTATCGCAAGGCGCCAAGAGAAGGTGGCAGTGAGGTAGGTCCAGATGAAGATGGTGGTGCATGTGGGCCCAAGAACGTGTCCTCACTCAGGGCCAGCCCGGGGGCTCCGACAGGAGGGGCGCTCTCTGCTGCACTGCCCTCCACCGTCCTCAGGACCCGGGCTGCTGGCCCTTCCGCAGTGGTGTCTCATGTTCTGCTTAACGGGTAGAGAAGAGCAGCTCAGGCGGAGAACACGCAGCATAGCAGTGACCGCCTACTCCCTCAGGGCCAGGTCGTGGGGTTTGTCATGCCCCTGTTCCCTGGGGCATGGTTAGGGAATATGGGTGATAGCTGCTAGTTTCAAAGCACCCACGGTGTGTGAGGCCTTGTGCAAGGTGCTTTCCCTCGACTGTTCCTTGATCACATCTGCTCTCCACGCTGGCAGGTGGTATTATTTTCATCTTTGTTTTAAGCTTCTGAAAAGTCAGACTGTAAAAGTTAGCCACTTGCCCAAGGTCCTATAGGTGTGCAACGGGGCAGAAAGCTCTGTTTGACTCCAGAGATGTCAGTCCTGCCGCAATGCCTGTCTGCCTGAAGGCACCCAGACTTTCCTGATGCCACTGGGGCCGTCCAGTCCTTGCCCTGGCTCTGTTGGGTCTTCCCACAAGGCTGATGTTCGCCCGCAATTTCCGAGTCCTCCCGGCTTTAGGGCATGGTATCTGGTGTCACTGACGGGGCTGGACAGATGACATATACCAGGAGTGCAGGAAGTGAAGTCTTCCTGGGAGAATTTTGACTAACGGGAAAGGAAAGAGCTGGGCAGATGAGGCCTGCCACCTTCCCCTCTCCCCAAGGGACACCGAGGCAATGTCTCCTCACAGCCCATCTGGAGAGGTCCCACCTGCTGAGCAGTCTGCTCTCCAGGGCCCGGTGGGAGCGGTGCCAGGGCAGCCACCCCGATGCACATTGCCCGCACACCTTGGCTCCCTTCCCTCTGGCCAGGTTCCTGGAAGCCACAGGAGACCTGGTGGTGAGGTGGGGGCATGGCAGGTGGACAGCCATGGGTATCCTGGGGTTTGGCAGAGAAAGAGAGTGGCAAGAGGAGCTGGAGAGCACAGCAGGTCCAAACACAGAGTTTTATTTTTTTAGTATTTTTCTAAGTGACTCCATGCAGGAGGGACATTCTGGGGCTTCTGTAACTTTGGGTGTTGGCATCTCCACTGGTCAGAGAAGGAACCTAATGGTCAGATTCTCCCATCTGAGCACCGGCTGCATGGTGAGGACACACAGTGAATGTCCCTCTTTGGGTCTCTGGCCCAGTTCCCTCTGGGGTTGTCCTGCCCACGACTGAGCCCTGACTCAAAACGTCACTGCGAGAGAGGAGGGCAGCCAGGCAGGGAGAGATGGGTCCCCGCCACGCTGGCTGTCGTGGCTGCAAGGGCAGCCGCCGCCGCTTTGAGCTCCTTCAGGACCCACAAATCTTTGAGGGGCGGACTCAAAGAGCAGCCAGGAAGTCGGCAAATGACTCTCAAAAGAGAGTTTGGATGAACTTCCTCAACTTTGCACGCAGAGCCTGGAGGAAAAGAGGCCCCTTCGTCAGGAGAGCGGCAAGGCCACCGTGCCTTGTCAAGGGGACAGCGCACACGCAGACGGCCCTGCCCATGCAGCAAGACCCCCGCGGCCTTACGGATGGGAGAGGACACGGCATTGTGAGTGTGACAAGTCACCACTGGCTGTGTCTGGGCGACTGCCATCATCTTCCACAGGCTTTTCTTTATTTTTCAAAATTTCTAAAGAGTGGTCTCTCCGTGACATACCTTACAAAACGACTTTAATGTGTTCCTAAAAGCCCTGCCCACGAAGTGACAAGCCATTTGCATAAAAAAATATTCCCATTACTTTTCATGGTAAAAATGATGTGTTTCATTACAACCCAGCATTCCCCGATTATTTTCAGGTAGAGAAATATACCAAATGGACAGTGAAAAGGAGTTTATGTCACACGTGACATCTTGAAAGCAAACATAGTTTGTACACAAACGCGCTGGAGTAAAGGTACTTTGTGCTCATCTTTGTGGTTATCGCTACGAAGTTTTCTTCACCAATTTCTTGGTCCTTGTGGTCTCACGATTATCTGGTAATTAAATGAGACTTAAAAGTAGTTCTAGTATCTTTACTATAAATAGAGATAGATATACCTATATGTCTCTATGATCTACCTTTAGGGCAAAATTAAGGCTAAATACAGGAGGGCTTCAAAAAATGAAGAATTCATTAATATGCACTGTACGCTTTAGTCTAAAATATTCTACCTGTGCAAAGAAAAATGTTCAAGGGCCCATTCAAATACATAGTTGCCGGAGTCCAGCTCCAGCGAGTCCGGGAGTCCCTGAAGGAGTAATAGCTTTGGTGAGTGACTGAGGACGCAGACACTAGCAAAGTTGCTAAGCTGGCCTGGCCTTTAATGAAAAGTAGAAGCTTGTGTATATACTCTTTGATCACATAAAGTAAAGTGCAGATATCAATCATTCATTTGATATATAGCATGGTTGCATGAGTTTGGAAAATGAGATTAAATCGCATTGGCATATCCTAGTGGTCTACTTTTTCCTAAGTAAGCTTTGTTCCTAGTTATTGTGGTTAGAAAATCTTGCAAAGGTGAAGTAGGTGCCAGACTCTTGGTTTCTTTACAGATGACTATCTAAAGTTCACTATTCTATTGTTTTTATGTAGGGCCCTCATTCTTTCATAGTTATACTCCCATTCTTCATCTCCAGTAGGAAAGAAAGAGGCTCTCTCTAAAAGGACACGATGACCTTTAGGCAGGGACAAATTTTATGGACTGTGCCTCGGACCTATTTTCAGTAAGACTTACAATGGAGATTTTTCTGATCTGGAGTTAGGTAATGCGCTGTTCTCATTTGTTTTATAGTTTGCCAGGCTGTTCTTGGGCAGGCTAGCCAAGAATATCATTTGTTCTCTGTACCCACCTGTCACCATTAATCATCGAATATGTCATTTGGAAGCCATGTAGGGGCGGGGGAAGGGACCTTAACCCAGGTAAATTTTCTACATCTTTTTTCCCATAAACTTGGGTCCAATACTCATGGGGTCTCACTTTCCCATCATCGGGGGTAGTCTCAAGGGCAGTAGTGGTTTTTTCCAATTTCTTTTAGGGCCAGTGCCTCAAATTTTCAGGGAGAATTGGATATGGCCTCTTCCCTGAAGGGGCAGCTTGAATTGAAACCGAAATAAGCAAATGTATTAGGAGGGGCATTTTGAGCAGGAGGGATATCGGGGTTGCTCCTCTGGGAAGGCCGCCGTGCAGTCCCTTCCCTCCGACTGCCCGGACTGTGTCCTCAGGCTGGAGGTTCAGACCGGCTCCCGACACAGAGTGCAATTCAAATTTGTTCCATCTGACACTATGATGAGAAATGGTTGTGTTGAGTCAACTGGCAACTGCCTGCCTAAAGCCTCAATGTCAAAATATCATTTCTTTATATCAAAGAAATCATTACTGGAACAGTTGCTAAGTGAGCTAAGTCTGTCTCTCAGACCAAATCCCTGTACTGAGGCTCCTGAGGATTTTTGTATAATCACCAAGTCTTCTGGACAGAGGTCACAGAAATTATCCTGATGGCCACTGGCCACTGGGCTGATGGTCACTCCTCTATAGGAGTCTGTCTAGGAGGAAACAGCTTTTGCTGGGAGATGGTGGCCAAATGCAGAAACCTGCCACCGATCTGAAGCTCAGGGCAGAGCTTTTCCTTCCAGGAACATATCCAATGTGTGCAAAGGTTTCCATGATCAGAAGTCCTCTCCTGCCTTGGCCTGGCGATCAACCTGCAAGATGACCTTTCCTCTTTGATTCCCAGGTTCCTCATCTGCTACATTGCTATGAGCACACCCATCCTGCCAGTCTTATAGGAGCTCTATGCCATATGATAAATGCCCAAGGTCCCCAAACTTTGCTGCCCATTGGCACCTAGGCATTCTGATGTCATCAATAGAGGGTACAGACTGAGCATAGGAGCTTTAAGAGCTCCCAAGGGGATTCTAGTTTGGGAACCACCAACATATGCTAAAGCAAACATATTTTAATTATGGCAATTCATGACAAAAATTGAGAATAGTATCAGCAGTTCCATTTATCAAAAACTTAATATGTGCCAGGCATTATGATGCACACTTTACCTGCATTATTCACATCTATCCTGGTAAAGCCCTGCAGGGCACTTATTCCATTTTACAGAGTAGGAAACAGAGGCTTAGGGACAAAAATCACAGTGAATAGATGAGGTACTCATATTCAAATTCAGGTCTCTATCCCCAAAGCTCAGGCACATGGTTACTATTTGGTCTTTCATCCCCTTCTGTATCATGCTTTTGTATAATAGAGAAAGGCCCCATCTTGATGCCCCCAGAATTTGTTTGAGAGGTCAGATGGAGCTGTGCAGGTCCAAGAGATCCCTGTCCTGGCTGCAGGAGGTCTCAGACCATGGAGAACTTTCCCCAGAGGTGGAGACGAGTCCCAGTGTGAGGACCAGGAAGTCAAGGTCACCTTCGTGGCTGAGGTGGCAGTTGGCAGTGTTTAAAAACCAGAGCAGGGAGTGTCTGGTGCCGCTGCTTATCCCCAGCAGCCTGGCCAGCCCTGACCTCACCTGACACAGCTCTCCTGGGCTCCTGGGAGGAGCCTGCACATGCCCTGGTGTCGGGCACAGCACAAAGCCAAGTTCCAGGGAGGCGGGAGGAGGGAGGGTGGAGGGTGCTCCGTCCTGCTGCAGGATTTAGTGGGGACACAAAGGTGAGGCTGACCAGTCCTACCGTCTGTGTCCAAAGTGCCCTTGTCCAGGCTCTGGAGAGACTACTTGAGCAGAGGCTTAAAGGATCCATAGGAGTTTGTCTGGCAGACAAGGGTGGGGAGCAGCATGTGTCAACTGCAAGGTGAGCTGGAGGAAAGGCTGGTGAACTTGCTCAGTTGAAGGCTCCACAGATGGTTCCTTGGCCCCTAAGCAACCTCTGTGGGCTTTATCTGTGGAACGGGGGTAAGAATAGAATGCTCACAGTGAGGGTGAAGTGAAACCCCATCACCGGGCTTCATGTAGACCTCGGCATCGAGGAGTTTGCTTATTAAATGCTTATAGAGCTGCCACTGTGATGGTCCATGGAGCAGGGCCTCTGGCTTTGTGCATGTTGGCATCTTCAGCTGCCCAGAAAGGTTGTCCATGCGCAGTGCACAATTGTCAGTTTTTGACTGTTCAGCATCTGGAACCTTCCTGTTTGGTGGGACAGAGTCATGTTTCTGCTCTTTGGCACAGAGCACTTAGGCATGTGGTATGGAGCCCATTGTGTTATACACCTGGAACTAATATAAGGTTACATATCAATTATAATGCAATAAAAAAATGAAATACTGATACATGTTGTAACATCGATATACCTTGAAAACATTATGTTGAGTGAAAGAAGTTGGACACAAAAGACTACCCGTTATATGATCCCACTTACATGAAACATGAATAGGCAAATTCATAGAGACGGAAGGTGAATCACTGATTGCCCTTTGCCAACTCATTTGCTCTGGACTCATCATCCTGACGTTGAAGTTCTTCAGTCCTTTTCTGCCTGACGAGACCCCAAGGAGTGACTTCTCAGGAAGAAGGTGACACTCCTCAGAAGATGACAGACACTTAGGGACCACCAGGTAAGTTTGGTTGCATTTAAAGAGAGAAGGCTGGAGGACGGGGGATTCAGATGGATCTGTCTCCACTCACATTGTAGGGCATCAGGCTCGGGGTGAGGTTGAAGGAAGGGAAACTGGGTTTTGAGGCCCCCCCTCCCCTGGTTCAGGGCAGGTAGGATATATTTCTCTTTCCCAGGGGGAGCAAGCAAGCTTGGACTCAGATAAGGACTCAGGTGAGAACTCAGTCAATGCCACCCAACCCAATTCAACATGTGTGTGTGTGTGTGTGTGTCTGAGCCAGTGAGTACCTGAGCTGCTCTTCTAACTTCCCACCCTGCTGTGTGTCTCAGAAAAGTCACAGGCAAAGTGGAAGCTTGTAGGACTTTTTTCCCCTGGTGCTTGATTTGTTCCATAGTTTTAGAATTTTCTTATGGATTTTCACTTCAAATATTAATTATCCCATTATTTTCACTCACTTATTTCCTTTGTGGATTCTAATTATTCATACATTAAATTTTTAAAATTTATCATAGAGGTGGGAGTGGCACACATCAGGTCAACCCATGGGACTGCCGTATAATAGGAAATGTCCAGTGAGATCTTCTTCAACTGAACACAACTCTAAGGTTTGAACCTCCAGGTGGCCCCATTTCTTATAGAATCTGGGCTCTCCCTGAACTATGGCAATATGTGTATCATTGGCCACCAGGGGGCGCCTATGAGTACCGTTCTGGATGTAAGGGTCAAAGTGGCCAAAAGGAACTGAGTTTGACTCAGGTTTGTACGAGTTCAAAACAACTGACCAGCTCTTCTCCTCTCAACGAAAGGGGACGCTGAATGATCCTGCCAGGTGTATTTGATGACCGTCTCTTCAGATTTCACACCCACAGAGCAGAAGATGAGAAGTGAGGGACAACATAGGCTGATGAATTATGAGACCCAAACAGAATAGATCCCAAGTAAAGTGCTGGCTGTTGAGGGCAGAGGTAGCCGAGGGCACAGGTCAAGAATCACGCTGGTGGAGTGTAGAAGGAGAGGAAAGAGATTGGAGGATGAAGCCGGGGTGGAAGTGGAGATGACTCAAAAGTGCCTCCTTTCTGGATTTATGGGTCCTGTTAAAGGGATAACCTGAGCAGAGCGCAACGCTGCGGGCTCTACATATGTAATATTTAATTCCTATGATTTTCTTGTGAAGAAAGGGTGGCCCCCATTTACTGAAACTTACAAAGATAAGTGACTCTCCCAGGCTAACACAGTTCATAAGCCCCAGAGTGGGAAAATTAGATCCACACCTCAAACCTTTGATGTTGCTGATCACTCTCCCGGCTTCTTCCCTGTTGATCCTGGGAAGGCATCAGGACACCCAGTCGGTGGCAGCCTAAGGATAGAAATAGTTAAAACCGGAATATGGGAAGCTGGATTCATTTTCTCCCTTAAACAGCACTGCAACGATTTATTTCCCTGTTGTGCTATAACTCCTTTCCCTGGAATTATCTTCTTTTCGTCACTACCATCAAATAAAAGATATCAGTGTTTTTCAATACAGAAGTAAATGTCGAAAGGAGATTTAAAGGGAGTTATATTTGCTTTACTGGCACAACAACTTTTGTCTGCCTCCACAAACCATGATCAGCCCACAAACCGTGATCAGCCCAGTTATCTGTCAGTCAAAGCAACTGACAAGAGAAATCAAATACACCTGAGACTGGATCAAGACCACAGAGTGAAAACAAGTTTAATCTCTGCCCGTCCTCTTTCAAAATCCCCCAAACAATAAACATGATATTAAAACAACACAGAAGCATAAGGAGTAAACTCCACAGCCGTGGTGGAGAAAACAAAGTGACAACATTTGATTAGAAGTGTTTAAGAATTCCTGGTCGATAGAGAGTGGATGGGATGAAATCTACTGTGACAGAAACCTAGAGGACACTCAAGTTCAGCTGCATGAGGAAACGCCTTTAAAGTGAGGAGCTTGTGCACAACAGAGGAGTTAAAGTTTAAGGTAAGACTTGAATAATTATTGAAGCGGAAACTAGGAAAGGATGAGAGTAGAAGGGCATACCCAGCACGGGACAGCTCCCTCACCCCAGGCCCCTCCATCTTTGCTCACTATGTGGTGTTTCACCACAGAAGACAGAAGTAAACCTTCACACAACTGATTTTCTTTAGCTACATTGTTACAAGGTCAGCTGATGAAGCAGAGATAATGCAACATCACAGAATATCATGGAGTATCAATTATCAAATGAGCCATGGATGAATAAAATGTCTGAGTATTGGTAATGGCATTGGACACATGCCGTTGAAGATGTCAGAGTATGTGTCCGGAGAAGGTGAAACATTAGGGCCGTCCAGTGTGTTGACACCTCAACTTTGTCTCTAACTGGCCGTCAGAGTGACCACAGTCTTGCCCGTGGTGAGGCTTCTCTCTCCCCTTTGTCATTTTGCAGGTAATGAATTTCCATGCATATAATCACATAGCTATAAATAGTTTATACCAACGTTTATCACGTAGTTTATCAATAAAGAAAGTAGAAAACATTCTAGGTATACTGAACAGGGAGAATTGGTAATAAAGGTGGTTAAAATGCTGGAAAGCAAAATAGGGAGATATGAAGGATGCCCACTGATTAGAAACTGCAGGAAGACACTGCCACTCCTGGAACTGGAAGAGAAGAAGGGAAATGGTGCTGCCCAGACCCCTGGCCGCCGAGGTTGCTGTCGTTGGAACCAAGCTGCCTGAGCAAGAACCCAGGCCACCCCGGTGCACGGTGCCGATCCCGGGGTCTTGGGGTGCTATACACCCTGCTGCTCAGCCACCGCAAGAAGTGATGTCAAAGGCTGAGTCGTGACTTCTGCCCTCTTCCCGCCTCCAGTCTCCCATCGGTGCCTTCCAGCGGAGACACTAACGGGAAGGCAGCCCGTAACTCAGTCTGGGATATGTGACTCGCAGGCGCTCAGTTCTAGCAATAGACAGATGAGTAGGACAGAGCAACTCTGGGACTAAGAAGGACCCTTTCTGGCACATCACTGTAAACTACAGAATCTTCATATTTTCAGCCAGTTGGAGGCCTATTGTCTGATCCTCAGAAGAGTTAATAACTGCTAACCACTGGTGGCTTGTTGCCCACAACATGGTAAACAAACTTAATACACAAATGTTCTTGAGGCTCTTCAGCTGCTCAGCTTCCTGGCCCATCTCACAAGTCCTGAGGTTATCCGGCTTCCAAAATTCATCAATAAATCTCTTCAACCTGTTGATGCCAAAGGGTTGATGCTTTCCCCCCAGGCTAAAGATGGAGAAAAATCTGATGGTCATCATCCTATGTGTTTGCAGCTGTTAAACCACACACACACACACACACACACACACACACACACACACACACACACACACACACACACACACACACACACACACACACCGCCCTGTTCCATGGGCCTGTGACTTGCTGACTTTGTTTCTCATTCACATGTGGGGCCCACTTACAATGAGGAGAGTGTACCCCAGGGACACCACACGCCTTACTGACTGTGGGGATGGCCAAGGAGAGCGGTCAGCACCTGGCCTTGCAGCCTGCGTGTTTACTGTGTCACTGACAGAGCTCTAGGCCCCTTCGGCTTCTTCCGCGTCATTTATTTAGTCCTTGGTTTGCCGCTAGATTTGTGTTTGATGTTGCCAGAGCTCTGGGGTGAGGGTGAGATGTATGGTTGTAGTCAGATGTTTGAGACTTTGCATATCATGGGAAAATTTGTCTGATAAGTTGAGGCTCTTGGTCATAGTCTTTTTCTGTAGAATTCCCCCAGAGAGACTGTGTACTGGAGTAAGTCAGTGGCAGGTGGATCTGGGTGAACGTGACAGCTGTTCTTCTAGTGAACCTATCAGGGCGACATTTTTATTAGGTCGAAGTTATCAAACAGAAAGTCAAAATTGTATTACTGAGGCAAAATGAGTCTGGGTGGGCAGACCCAGCCTTCCTGGGAATGAGGCTCGGGCATCCCGGGAGCGTGTGATGCATTTATTGCAGAAGTGTATTGTGGACATTACGATCCAGAAGTGATGTCTTAAATGTTTCTATCCCCCGTGTACATTTTAACGAGTTAGAGATTTAAATCCTGGAGAAGCCCTGAGATTTCAACCCCAGCCAAAAAGGACACGTGCGCCCAGTGCTGAGGACAGGAGCCCAGCGACCCTGAGGGGCTTGGGGGTAAATAATATCTCTCCCCACCAACCAGGCTCCTCTACTCTCAGTTCCAATGTTCAGTATTTAGGGTTTTAAATTCACACGGACAGTCACTTAGATGGAAAAATGAACTATCAAAAAGTAATATTTTAACTGAGCGAATTCTCAGTGGAACCAGAGCCAAATTCTGCAGCACCCTTTGTTAGCATTTAGGATGAGCAAACATTCCTCACTGGCAGAGACCGTTCGGTTCAGTTTATTTGATCTTGGGAAAGAGGTGATTTACTCTGTTTGACATCTTACACATATTCCTCCTTTTCATTACAGATGTGGAATAGCTGACATTTCCTGGCCCACACTGTGCTGGACATTATTCCTGCATGAATTCACTTATCCTAACACAAACCTTATGCGGTGGGGGCCTTATTTTACAGAAGAGGAAACCGATGCAGGGAGGGTGAGCACCTTGCTGAAGTCCCACAGCAGAGATGCCAGAGCTGACCCTGAGCCCCCCGGGTCTGGGCCCAAAGTCAGTCTCCTGCCCACTGCTCAACAAATGAAAACATTTTCCTTGTGAAAGGTCCAAACAGCTCTTCAGAATTCAAAACAGAGCACAGAACTATTCTTAAGGATTCTGGTGAATTTTTAGAATTATTTGAGAATAGTTGACATCGTTAAATATTAAAATATTTCCTTCTAGAACAAGATGTTTACCTGTTTATTTAGACTACCTTCTATATGTGTGAGAAAAATTGCATGATTTTGTCCTTTCAAGTTTGCGCACTTCCGGCAGGTATATTTTAATATTATGTTGCTGCTTGTGTGGTTTTTTCCCATGATGTCATGTAATGGTAACAGCTGCCTACAGGAAAGGAATCAATATGGTGTGACTGGGCCAGTCCTTATTGTCCTTATTACCAGTGCAAGATGTACCTCAGCACCACCAGGGAACTTTAATAAAACAAGGTTTATTACTCTCAAGTCCTGGAGGGCACACTGCATGCTTGGGGCGACGCCTACAGGTCACTGGCAGAGATAGTGTTTGGACCTGGGGTTCTTCCAGTGGAGTCGAAGAATGAACTTCGCAAACAGTCAAGGCAGGAGAGCAAGGGAGAGGCTTTTATTTAGAGAGAAAGTGAGAGGACAGAGTCCCCGGCACACACCAGGAGGGGACAAGAAAGTCCCTTCGTAGTCGCCAAAAATGTTGCTGGGCAGCTGCATCTGAGGAGGTCTCTCCCTGCTCATGAGGTGAAGCTCTAGGAGAAACCCCAACCTGGACAGGGAGGGTGCTTGCCTCTGAGTGAGAAAGAATTCTTGAACAGGTCTGACGAGTGTAGGTAAAGAAGGAATTCATTAAAGCAAGAGCAGCAGGGAATGGCAGCTGCCTTGCAGGCAGCAGAAAAGAGGAAAGTGCAAGGGAAAGAGGGAAAGTTCTCGGCCTAGGACAGATTCCTTTGCCAACTCCCAAAACCAGGCTCACCTGTCTTCCTGTATCTGCACAGAATGGGGACTAACCCCACCCCTCCAGGATTTGGGGGAGCCGCGGAGCACAGGATAGAGAGAGATTATGTTCGGAGAACTTCCCAAAGAAAGGAGATTTTCAGGCAGCCTGCTAGAGCAGCTCACACAGCGGCAGTTCCGTCCAGGTCACCCAGGCGACGGAAACACGCAGGCCCAAATCAAAGTTCTTAGCAGCACCTTCCTACTTAGTAGGAGTAAAGTGGAGACAGAGTGACGACGTGGAAATAAAGTGAAATAGCAAAAAGACAAACCGCAATAATTTGAGCAGTGAGAAAGCTTTATTTAAGGCAAAAAGGTGCACTCGGAGAAAGGAAGAGTGTGGGCTACCTCAGAGAGGAGGTGCCCTGAGAGTTTGGGGAGTCTGTCTTTTAAGGCTTTCAGGGGTGGGGCAAAGGGCAGAGGGGGTGTGTTGGGCATAGGCTTGACTTGTGGTCCCAAGGTGCTCATCTCTGGTGAGACACTGTGTCTCCTCTCCTCTGTTACCAGTCTTGCAGCTAATTCTGCTAAATAAACCCAACAGAAAGGATTACTTATCCTGTTCTTCTCTACAATAGTGGTTATCCTCAAGCAGTGGGGCCATATTAGTTAAAATTGCCTGCCCTGCCTTAAGATAGGCTGTTGGGCTATTGTCTGATTACTAGAGAATGTGTTAGGAATCTTCTCAACTCTCTGCTTTTCAAAATGGACTCTCAGCCTTACGATGGAGTCCCTCCTGTGCTTGTTACACTGTCTATCTCAGCATTTTTTCATCATAGGCAGGAAAACTTAGTCATGATGCTTGTCCCGCCCATGTCTCTGTGCTACCTCAGGCTCATCCAACCAATAAAAGTTCAAAACAAATTAATAACGGCAATAAAATTATGATTCAAAATAATTTGCATGATAGAATAAGTCCACATAATAATGTGTCCTTGGGTTCATGCCACTAATCAAAGTTGTCTTACTGGATAGAAATGTAAATTCCTTCTATTAGAAGGATAGAAATACAAATTTCCTTCTATGATAAAGAGAATGAGGGAGAAATGCAGGTGACTGGCCCAGTCATCCAGGAGGTCAGAGCCTTCGGGAACGTTCTGGGGCAGGGAAAGGAAAAGTGTCCACAGGAAGGCGGACACTTGTGGTTGAAGGAACTGGGTGCTGGGATCCCGAGACTCTAGGGCGGGAGTAGGCTGGGGGTTCACACTCTCCTTCAGCGCAGCGCAGGCACAGACCCAGATCAGTCACAGAGTTTATCTTTCTGTTCTTTAGAAAAGTTTAAGGTGGTAGGCAATTAAAAGGAAGAGATTTGAATTCAAAAGAACAACTAGCAGGCTTGCAAAACATCTCCGGGGGAGCAAGGACCTGAGCGAGCGCAGCGCTGCTGTGGGTAAAACTGCAACATTTCCAGAATCTATCGCCGGGCCTTACTGCGCCTCCCTATCAGTAGGTGTTTCCAAGGACAAGGGGTGGAGAGAAGTAGGTCGTCTCCATATCAATAGGTAATTAAGAGGGCAAGCAAGGGCTTATCTAGACCTGAGAGGTGGGGTGGGGCGTCTTTTTGCAGCCTGGCTGCGGGAGATACGGGCGAGAAACGATATTTCTCCCTTTGACTGATTTCTGTTTCAGACGTGTTTTGCTTGGGGATTTTCCACCACCATCACCACCAGCCCTGGAGTTACAATAAGGTTTAAAGAAGAAGCCGCCCAAACTCTACCCAGGTAGGGGCTTCCATGTGAAAACAACAAAGGCTTTGCAGGGAGATGACTTCCTCCCCAACTAGGTCCCAAAGGGGTCACAGTCCGGCAGAACTAAGGACTGCCCAAACCACACGTCATCCTGGGAAAGGACACGCCCCGGGGGGAGGGCTGTACAGACGGACCTGTCAGTCAAATAACCCCACCTTGCCGGGCAAAGCGGCCCCTCCCAGCCAGAATGCAATCCTCGAGCCTCCCGCCTAACAGGTGAAGGCCTTTGTCTACCTTGGCTCTGGCCCCCTCCTCCCTGGGGCGTATTCAAATCAAACTTCCACTCCGCTTCGCTACTGTGTCTCTGCCTTTGAGTTCTTTGTTGCAGTGGGAACAAGAACCCAGGAGAACAAACAACCTGTAACACATGCGTTTCCCCTATAGTGGTTTTCAACCTTGGTCACTAAGGAACTTCTGGTGAAGGAAGGGAGGGAACCAATTACTCCTCTCCCCAGGGGGACTGGGGAAGAGGGGCTAATAAATATAATAACAATCACATAACAACAGCAAGCATCAAGCATTTTCTACATACCAAGTTGATGCTAAGGGCTTTACATACATTTTCTTATTGAATCCACATAACAAACTTGGTTTCCTGGACTGGTGGCTACAGAGGTTGGGTTCAGAGTTCTGTTTTTGTATAAGGTCTGGCCATCCTCCTTTTGTATATGTCTCTTTGTATCATCTCTTAGAGGGAAATCAGCCCCTGTACTGTCAATAGCTTAAGCTGGGGAGAGGAGGTAGGGAGTGGCACTTGTTGGACAACGTGAGAGTTTATCTTTGACTTTATTGGCTTGCTGCTGGGGTTCTTGTTCGTGGAGTCGAAGAATGAACTTCGCAAACAGTCAAGGCAGGGGAGCAAGGGAGAGGTTTTATTTAGAGAGAAAGTGAGAAGACAGAGCTCCTGGCACACACCAGGAGGGGACAAGAGAGTCCCTTCGTGGTCGCCAAAAATGTTGCTGGACAGCTGCATCTGAGGAGGTCTCTCCCTGCTCACGAGGTGAAGCTCTAGGAGAAACCCCAACCTGGACAGGGGAGGGTGAGAAAGAATTCTTGAACAGGTCAGACGAGTGTAGGTAAAGAAGGAATTCATTAAAGCAAGAGCAGCAGGGAATGGCAGCTGCCTTGCAGGCAGCAGAGAACAGGAAAGTGCAAGGGAAAGAGGGAAAGTTCTCGGCCTAGGACAGATTCCCTTGCCAGCTCCCGAAACCAGGCTCACCTGTCTTCCTGTGTCCTCCTGTATGTGCACAGAATGGGGACTAGCCCCACCACTCCAGGATTTGGGGGAGCCATGGAGGACAGGATGGAGTGAGATTATGTTCTGAGAACTTCCCAAAGAAAGGAGATTTTCAGGCAGGCTGCTAAGAGCAGCTCACACAGCGGCAGTTCCATCCAGGTCACCCAGGCGACGGAAACACGCAGGCCCAAATCAAAGTTCTTAGCAGCCCCTTCCTACTTAGTAGGAGTAAAGTGGAGACAGAGTGACGACGTGGAAATAAAGTGAAATAGCAAAAAGACAAACCGCAATAATTTGAGCAGTGAGAAAGCTTTATTTAAGGCAAAAAGGTGCACTCGGAGAAAGGAAGAGTGTGGGCTACCTCAGAGAGGAGGTGCCCTGAGAGTTTGGGGAGTCTGTCTTTTAAGGCTTTCAGGGGTGGGGCAAAGGGCAGAGGGGGTGTGTTGGGCATAGGCTTGACTTGTGGTCCCAAGGTGCTCATCTCTGGTGAGACACTGTGTCTCCTCTCCTCTGTTACCAGTCTTGCAGCTAATTCTGCTAAATAAACCCAACACAAGGGATTTACTTATCCTGTTCTTCTCCACAATAGTGGTTACCCTCAAGCAGTGGGGACCTATCAGTTAAAACTGCCTGGCCTGCCCTAAGATAGGCTGTTGGGCTATTGTCTGACTACCAGAGAATATGGTAGGAATCTTCTCAACTCTCTTTTTAAAATGGAACCTTAGCCTAAGAATGGAGTCCTTCCTGTTCTTATTACACTGTGTCTATCTCGGCATTGTTCATCATAGGCAGGAAACTTAGTCATGATGCTTGTCCCGTGTCTCTGCCCTACCTCAGGCTCAGCCAGTCAATGAAAGTTCAAAACAAATTAATAATTAAAATAAAATTATGATTCAAAATAATTTGCATAATAGAATAATTATTTATAATAGAATAATGTATCCTTTGGTTCATGCCACTAATTTTACGGTTGTCTGACTGGATAGAAATGTAAATTCCTCCTATTAGAAGGATAGAAATACAAATTTCCTTCTATGATAGAGGGAATGAGGGAGAAATGCAGGTGACTGGCCCAGTCATCCAGGAGGTCAGAGCCTTCGGGAACGTTCTGGGGCAGGGAAAGGAAAAGTGTCCACAGGAAGGCGGACACTTGTGGTTGAAGGAATTGGGGGCTGGGATCCCGAGACTCTGGAGCGGGAGTAGGCTGGGGGTTCACACTCTCCTTCAGCGCAGCTCAGGCACAGACCCAGACCAGTCACAGAGTTTATCTTTCTATTCTTTAGAAAAGTTTAATGTGGGAGGCAATTAAAAGGAAGATATTTGAATTTAAAAGAACTAGCAGGCTTGCAAAACATCTCCGTGGGAGCAAGGACCTGAGCGCGAGAAGCGCTGCTGTGGGTAAAATTGCAACATTTCCGGAATCTCTCGCCTGGCCTTAGTGCATCTCGGTATCAGTAGGTGTTTCCGAGGGGTGTGGAGCAGCAGGACGTCTCCATATCAATAGGTAATTAGGAAGGCAAGCAAGGGCTTATCTAGACCTGAGAGGTGGGGTGGGGTGCCTTTTTGCTACCAGGTGACGGGAGATACCGGCTAGCAGAGGTGGACCAATGCTTTTAAGCAATAAACGGGTTTCTCCCACTTTATTTCTCCCTTTGATTTCGCTTCAAAGGTGTTTTGCTCCGGGATGGGAAAATATTCCCCCCCCGGAGTTACAGCTGCTTTTTAGTTTTCAATTACAAAACTTTGGCACATCCCTTTACACATCTCGCCACCTACAGCAACAGCTGTCCCCCAGCCTTAAGTGGAGAAGGAGGGTCTCCGCATCCCATTCAGGAAGCTGACGTGGGCAGAGGGCCCGCGTGGTCCCGGTCCCGGGAGGCGGACTGCTGAGCCCCAGCAGGGAAGAGAGACGCCCGCAGAGGTGCAAGATCTCGAGCGGCGGCCGCGCGCCGGGCTTTACGGTAACACTGCGCGTCTGGTCACGCCGGCCCGGACCTCGTACGCAGGCGCTGAGCCGTTGCCGGAGAAACGGTCGCGAGCAGGGCGGTGTCCGCACCCTCCTAACAGACGGTCCGCGGCCGGCTGGGAGACTCGGCCTGAGGTCCCGGCGTCCACCACCCGCCGCGTCCTCGTTGAGGCGACGGCCCTGCCGGTCGCCGGAGCTGGGGAAGCTCCCTCCCTGGCTCGGGGGTTCGAGGCGGGAGGGCGCCGACGAGACTGCAGGGCCCGGATTGTCAGGGCTGAGGAATTCCCGTGCGATAGGGAGCATCTCTGCAAAGGGGTGGACCTCACCAGCTTAGGGTTGCCCCCCAGAAGTCCGTGGCTGTGGCCCGGTCGGTGTCTACACGGCCTGGACTGGGGAAGAGATCCGCCGGAGCCTGGATGCTGAGCCCCGCCTGCAAGTGCCTGTTCGGCCCCAACCCGAGCACCTGCCCTTAATCCTCAGGCCTGCTGCATGGGACCTGCGCTAGCCCACCAGGAAGCATCCTGGGCCGGCGATTGCTCGCAAGCAGCAGGTTTCAGCTGTGGACCTCAGACCCCATACGGCCCTCTCTACCCTCTTTCCCCCGGGGCCAGTTTGGTGACCGTGGTCGCCGCTGTCTCCCACCTCTGACAGGCCCGGAATGGCTTCTGACATGCGGCAAGACCCGGGTGCTTCGGCTTCCGCGGAATTAGTAACAGCTTTAGGGCTGGTGTCTTTCCCAGAGGCCCCACCAGTGGCCTTCAGTTATCCAGGACTTCTAGGCATGTGAAAAGGGACCTCCCCAGGGGAAACGGGATCCCATGTGGACCCCAGAAGGAGTGCTGGAGGCTCTGGTCCCCGGACGCCTTCCCGTCCCTTCGCAGCCGGGGCAGTACGGGTCAGTGGCCGAAGTTCTCCAGGGAAACAGGCCGATGGCAGCCGGTGAGGAGGGGACGCGGGCTCTTCATCTCGGAACCCCCGGCCCCCCACCACGAGGGCCGCAGGTGCCCCAGGCCAGGTGCTACCGGGGGAAGCAGGAGGCCACGGGTGCTGTGGGCATTTTGTGCAGAGTTCAGTCGGAGCCGCGTCTTTTCCTCCACCCCCGTGCTCTCAGGAAATTGCCTAAGACTGTACACCCTGCCTCCCGCCGGGAATGGAAACTAGACCTCGTCCCCAACGAACCCTCCCAGCATTACACCCCGTGCGGTTTTCGTGAGTCCGTTTGAGATGATGACTCTTTCCTCTTCCTGATGCTTAGGATCCGTCAACATGAATCCCGTGGTCGTGGTCCATGGGGGCTGGGCCAGCAGTTTCTCCAAGGACCGGAAAGAGCGGGTGCGCCAGGGTGTCGTCAGAGCCGCCACCGTGGGCTACAGCATCCTCAAGGAGGGGAAGAGCGCCGTTGACGCCGTGGAAGGAGCCGTGACCGTCCTGGAAGATGATCCCGAGTTCAACGCAGGTAGATTTGCACTGCAACTACTAAGTGATGCCAAACAGGGTTCAGCGTCTTCCCCAGAACATAGAGAACTTCCTAAAGTGTCAGTGAATCTCATCAGCTATGTGGTAAAATTTAATATACTGAAGATATTTAACTTTACTCTTTTTACCCGTTGACCAAGTTGCTTTAAGAATTGTGAAATCCATCAGTGCACCCTTTTTTCTTTAACCCGCTTCCTGGAATTCAGGTAGCAAGAGGCTTTTTGTTTGTTTGTTTTTGCTTTTATTATTATTATTTTTTTTTAAATTCATCAGATGTACAGCACAATGGTTCAACAGTCCCCCTGCCCCTTGGTAACCACTGGTCACTTTCAGCGTCCATGAGTCTAATGCTGGTTTGTTCCTTCTGTTTTGCTTTGTTTCTAATTCCACAAATAATTGAAATCATAATGGTATTTGTCTTTATCTGCCTGGCTTATTTCACTGAGGATAATACCCTCTAGATCCATTCATGTTGTTGCAAATGGCAGGATTTCTTTTCTTTTTATGGCTGAATAATATTCTATTGTGTATGAGTACCACATCTTTTTTTTATTACAATTTTTTTTATTAAGGTACTATTGATATACACTCTCATGAAGGTTTCACATGAAACAATGTAGTTACTACATTCACCCATATTATCGAGACCCCCATGTCCCATTGCAGTCACTGTCCATCAGTGTAGTAAGATGCCACAGAGTCACTCTGCCTTCTCTGTGCTACACTGTCTTCCCCATGATCCCCCCCACACCTTGTGTACTAATCATAATACCCCTCAATCCCCTTCTCCCTCCCTCCCCACCTGCCCTCCCACACCCCTCCCCTTTGGTAACTGCTAGTACCTTCTTGGAGTCGGTGAGTCTGCTGCTGTTTAGTTGCTTCGTTGTTATACTCCACAAATGAGGGAAATCATTTGGTACTTGTCTTTCTCTGCTAGTTCTTTGTTAGTGTATAGGAATGCCACAAATTTCTGTGTATTAATTTTGTATCCTGCAATTTTTCTTCAGTAGTTTTGGAGTGGAGTCTTTAGGTTTTTTATGTACAATATCATGTCATCTGCAAACAGGGACAGTTTAACTTCTTCCTTGCCAATCTGGATGCCTTTTATTTCTTTGTGTTTACTGATTGCTGTGGCTAGGACCTCCAGTACTATGTTGAATGAATACAAGTGGGGAGAGTGGGCATCCTTGTCTTGTTCCCCATCATAAAGGAAAAGCTTTCAGCTTTTTGATGTTAAGTATAATGTTGTCTGTGGGTTTGTTATATATGACCTTTATTATGTTGAGGTACTTGCCCTCTATACCCATTTTGTTAAGAGTTTTTATCATGAATGTAAGTTTAATTTTGTCAAATGCTTTTTCAGCATCTATGGAGGTGATCATGTGGTTTTCATCCTTCTTTTTGTTGATGTGGTGGATTATGTTGATGGGTTTTCAAATGTTGTAGCATCCTTGCATCCCTGGAATAAATCCTACTTGATCATGCTGGATGATCTTTTTGATGTATTTTTGAATTCGGTTTGCTAATATTTTGTTGAGTATTTTTACATCTATGTTCATCAGGGATATTGGTCTGCACTTTTCTTTTTTTGTGGTGTCTTTGCCTGGTTTTGGTATTAGACTGATGCTGACCTCATAGAATGAGTTTGGAAGTATTCCCTCTTCTTCTACTCTTTGGAAAACTTTTAGGAGGATGGGTATTAGGTCTTCACTAAATGTTTGATAAGACTATGTTTTCTTTTAAGGGTTACGGTTTCATGACTTACATTCAGGTCTTTGATCCATTTCAAGTTTACTTTTGTGTATGGAGTTAGACAATAATCTCATTTCATTCTCTTACATGTAGCTGTCCAGTTTTGCCAACACCAGTTGTTGAAGAGGCTGTCTTTTCCCCATTGTATATCCATGGCTCCTTTATCATTTATTAATTGACCTTAAATGGATGGGTTTATATCAGGGCTCTCTATTCTGTTCCATTGATCAATGGGTCTCTTCTTGTGCCAGTACCAAATTGTTTTGATTACTGTAGCTTTGTAGTAGAGCTTGAAGTTAGGGAGCGTAATCCCCCCACCTTTTTTCTTCTTCCTCAAATTTACTTTGGCTATTCGAGGTCTTTTGTGGTTTCACATGAATTTTAGAACTGTTTCTTCTAGTTCATTGAAGAATGCTGTTGGTATTTTGATAGGGATTGCATTAAATCTGTAAATTGCTTTGGGCAGGATGGCCATTTTGACAATATTAATTTTTCTATCCATGAACATGGGATTGATTTCCGTTTTTTGGTGTCTTCTTTAATTTCTCTCATGAGTGTCTTGTAGTTTTCAGAGTATAGGTATTTCACTTTGGTTAGGTTTATTCCTAGGTATTTTATTCTTTTGATGCAATTGTAAATGGAGTTGTTTTCCTGATTTCTCTTTCTTCTAGTTCATTGTTAATATATAGGAATGCAACAGATTTTTGTGTATTAATTTTTTATTCTGCAATTTTGTTGGATTCAGTTATATTATTTTTTGGTGGAGTCTTTAGGGTTTCTATGTATAATACCATGTCTTGTGCAAACAGTGAGAGTTTAACTTCTTCTTTACCAATTTGGATGCCTTTTATCTCTTTGTGTTGTCTGATTGCCACAGCTAGGACCTCCAGTACTATGTTGAATGAAAGTGGGGAGAGTGGGCATCCTTGTCTTGTTTCTGATCTTAGAGGAAAAGCTCTCAGCTTTTCACTATTAGGTATGATGTTGGCTGTGGGTTTGTCATATATGGGTTTTATTATGTTAAGTACCCTCTATACCCAATTTGGTGAGAGTTTTTTTCATGAATGGATGTTGAATTTTGTTGAATGCTTTTTCAGCATCTGTTGAGATGATCATCTGGTTTTTATCCTTTTTGTTAATGTGTATGATATTGATGGATTTATAAATATTGTACAATCCTTGCCTCCATGGAATAAATCCCACTTGGTCATGATGGATGATCTTTCTGAAGTATGTTCGGATTTGTTTTGCTGATATTTTGTTGAGGATTTTTGCAGCTATGTTCATCAGGGATATTGGTCGGTAATTTTTGTGTGTGTGGTGTCTTTGCCTGGTTTTGGTATTAGAGTGATGCTGGCCTCACAGAATGAGTTTCCCTCCTCTTCTACTTTTTGGAATGCTTTAAGAAGGATGGGTACTAGCTCTTTAAACGTTTGGTGCAATTCATCTGTGAAGCAGTCTGGGTGGAGTTTTTTTTTTGAGGAGTTTTTTGATTACCAGTTCGATTTCACTGCTGGCAATCAGTCTGTTGAGATTTTCTTTTTCTTCCTGAATCAGTCTTGGAAGGTTGTGTTTTTCTAAGAAGTTGTTCATTTCTTCTAAGTTGTCCAACTTATTGGTGTATAATTTTTCATAGTATTCTCTAACAATTTTTTGTATTTCTGCGGTATACCTTGTGAGTATTCCTTCTTCATTTCTGATTCTGTTTATGTATGTACACTCTTTTTTTCTTGATAAGTCTGACTAGGGGTTTATCTGTTCTGTTTATTTTCTCAAATAACCAGCTCCTGGTTCAATTGAATTTTTATTGTTATATTCTTCTCTATTTCTGCTCTGTCCCTCCTTCTACTGACTTAGGGTTTCATTTCTTCTTCTTTTTGTAGTTATTTAATTGTGATTTTAGATTGTTTACTTGGGATTGTTCTTATTTCTTGAGGTAAGCCTGTATTGCTATGTACTTTCCTCTTAGAACTGCCTCTGCCGCATCCCACAGATTTTGGGCTGTTGTATTTTTGTTTTCATTTGTCTCCACGTATTGATCAGTTTCTGTTTTAATTTGTTCATTGATCCACTGATTATTTAAAAGCACATTGTTTAGCTTCCATGTGTTTGTAAGTCTTTTTGTTTTCTTTGGGTAATTAATTTATGTCTAGTTTCATACCATTGTGGTCTGAGAAGCTGCTTGGTACAATTTCAGGCTTTTTTACTTTATTGAGGTTCTTCTTGTGGCCCAGTATGTGATCTATTCTGGAGAATGTTCCATGTACACTTGAGAAAAATGTGTATCCTGTTGCTTTTGGGTGGAGTGTTTTGTAGATATATGTTATGTCGGTTTGATGTAATGTGTTGTTCAGTGCCTCTGTTCCCTTGCTTATTTTCTGTCTGGTTGATTTGTCTATTGATGTGAGTTGCATGTTAAATAAAGTCTCCTGAAATGAATGTGTTACAATCTATTTCATCCTTTAATTCTATTAGTATTTGTTTTACATATTTAGGTGATTTTGTGTTGGGTGCATAGGTATTTATAACGATTATATCCTCTTTTTGGGACTGATCCCTGTATCACTGTGTAATGTCCTTCTTTGTCTCTTGCTACTTTCTTTGTTTGAATTCAGTGTTGTCCAATATAAATACTGCTATGCTGCTTTTTGCTCTCTATTGTTTACGTGGAATATCTTTTTCCATCTCCTCACTTTTAGTCTGTGTATGTCTTTGGGTCTGAAATGAGTCTCTTGTAGGCAGCATATAGATGGGTCTTGTTTCCTTATCCATTCTTTCACTCTGCCTTTTGGTGCATTCAGTCCATTTACATTTAAGGTGATTATTGATATGTATGTACTTATTGCCATTCTATTATTTTCTGCTGTTTTTTATATCTCCTCTCTGTTCCTTTCTTCCTCTCTTATTCTTCTCTTGTTATTGGTGTTTTTCTTTAGTGTTATAATTGGATTTCTCTCGTTTTAAATTTTATTTATTTGTGTGTGTGTGTATTTATTGTAGGCTTTAGTTTTGTGGTAACCAAAGGCTCAAGGATAGCTTCTTTACTATGTAATAGTCTATCTTAAATTGCTGATTACTCTGTTTCAAACACAATGTAAAGGTACCTTTTTCTTCTTCCTCTTCCACATTTTTCATATCAGATGTCATAATCTGATATTGATTATGATCTCAGCCTCCCAGAGGGTTCCACCTGCCCCTTGTGTCCAATCCCACTAATTACCAGAATCCAGTGTAACGTGGGCTCGTGCTCCCAGAGCAGATCTCCAGGGCCAGGGGTGCAGCCCTCCTGGGCTCCCATCCCCTCCCCACTCTGCTGCTCTTTCTCCCGCCTGTTGCCTGGTGTGGCAGGAGGGCTCCTGCTCGGTCTCAGCTTTGCTGCCTCACCCTTTTCTGTGCGGTCCTCTCTTCTTCCTCGGGTGTAGGGGGTCTGTTCTGCAGTCTTCAAGTTGTTTTCAGGTCTAGTTGCGTTTGCCGTATTTTCCTGGTTTATGTGTTTTTTAGGAGGAGGTTTTTATCTTGCCTTCCTATTCCGCCATCTTTAAGCTGATCTATCCATCAGGAGGCTTTTTCACTACATCTTTTTGTTGGGGGTGGGTAGACTGCAACCATAAACTGTACCCATTTTATATTTTGTAAAGTGTATGCACCTGTGTAATCAAGAGTTAAAACATTTCCATCATCCCAAAGGTTCTCTCATGCCACTTTGAAGTTAACCTCCCCCCGCCATCCCCAGCGCCAGGCATCTTATGATCTGCTTTTCTGTCCTAGAATAATTTGCATTCTGTAGAATTTTATACAAATGCCCTCATGCAGAGTATATTCTTTTGTGGTTGGCTTCTTTCACTCTGTCCTCAGAGGAGTAAACCGTCATAACTACTGAGTCTCTACCATGTACCAAGCAATGGTCATGATTTAATTCATTTAATCTGTACTGTAGTTCTGTAAGTTAGGTATAATTATTATGCTCATTTCTCAAATTAGAAAAATAAGGCACTAAAAAGTTAGGTAACTGCTGGAAGACATTAATTTACCTTTTCATTTTAAAATAAAAAACCTATGATCTAAGGATTAAAATACTTTTTGGGATTATGCCACCTACCCACCATCTGTCCGGAAAAAGAATTCCAGGAGATCGTAACCAGTCTCAGTCGTCATCCGATATCCACTGAGTATTTCTTCAGTCACTTTGCCTCTGCCAAGCACTCTTTAAGACTCAATGCAAAATTTCCTAAGTCGGCCTGACCATACAGTGAAACATGACAGCACTTTTTCTTTTTTTTAATTGAAGTATAGTTGATGTACGATCTTAATTTCAAGTATACGAGATGGTGGTTCAGCATTTACCCACGTTTTTAAATCCTCACCCCCACTAGTGCAGTTACTGTAGTCAACATAGGAAGACGTTACAGAATCAATGTGGCTGCGTGGTTGTTGAAGCAGAATTTACTACATGCTGCCCTTGCCAGCAGGGGGAGCAGCTCGTTGTTTCAGTGAGGGATTTGTTGAACTGTATGCCTGTTAGTAGTTGGGACCCTCTTGGCGTACAAACCCCCGCTCGTTCCCCAAGGACCTCCATTTGGAGCAGGTCATTCTGGTCTCCCCACCGTCTCTGAGCTAATAGGATGAGTCATCTGCATGAACCCGGGAAGTATGGATTAGGGAAGTAGAGCAGCTAGTTCTCCATCTTTCGCTCCGTACCAAGCCTGCCTTCTGAGCGTCTTCCTTCTAATTTCCCAGGTGTCCGACATTCAGCACATTGAGGGAGAAGAGAGTAGGGCTGAGAAGAAGGAAATCAAAGATTTAGGGGGAAAGGTAGAACTTTTAACAACATACAGCCCACCTCGAGCTCTTGTTTTCCATCCGCCTTTGCCAGTTGAGGTCAGTACAAGCACACAGTATTTCTGGCAGCCTCTGTACTAATCCCCTGGAAGAATTGTTTGGGAACTTCATCCAAAAAGCTGACTCCTAGAAGTTACTGAGCTAGGTGGCAATGATCAGCCCTTGCGACGCAGCTGATGAATGTAAACGCATTGTCTTTGTTTATACTGTGTTCATATTTGAACATGTATTTCACTTTATGTTTAAAACTTCTTTCATAATACTTAGTTTATTAGGAAGTAGTTTACTTATTGGAAAACAGCACTGTGAAAATTGAACTTATAGATTTGAATGCTAGAAATATTCTTTAAGACTTAGTTAGATTGGCAGCCGTATAATGGTCCTTTGCTTCTACTGAAGTTGAGCAGTATTTACATAGAACTTTAAATAGTTAATTTATTCTCCCTACAATTCAATTTTGTAAGTTGTCAAAGAGTCTTTAGGATTACATGATTTGTAACTATCCACTCTCTTCCTGAACTATGTATAATGTGACATCTATAAGTTTGAATAAGGCTGGTTGTTTTCTTGTTGTTGAGTTCAAGAGTCCTTTGTGTAATTTGGATGATCGTCCTTCAATCAGACATAGACGTATCTTTTACACATACTTTCTACTAGTCTGTGGCATGTCTATTCATTTCTCCTGGCAGTGTCTTTGATACAGCATTCTTTCATTTTTAATGAAATCTAGTTTAACCATTTCTTCTTTCAGGCTTCATGCCTTTGGTATTTTATCTAAAAAGTAAACCTCAGGGATCACGGGAAGATGGCGGTGTGAGTATTTCAGAGGAAATCTCCTCCCCAAAACATATGTATTTATGAAAATACAATAAATACAACTATTCCTAAAAGAGACACCAGTGGATGCAGTACAACAGCCAGGATACAACTATATCTGCGAGAACTCAGCATCACACAAAGGGGGTAAGATACAAGCCGCGGCCAGGCGGGAACCGAACACTCCCCCACGCCAAAACCCGGCGGGAAGAAAGGAGTCGAAACAGGGAGGGAGTGAAAGCCCAGGACTGCTAAACAACCAGCTCTGGAAATCTGCACCCGGAATGCAGACACAAGGTGCACGGGGTGCTGGATATTAGAGAAATGGAAAAGCAAAACCTGTGGGCAGGTCCCCGCAACCGGCGCCCCTGAGACAAAAGTAAAATGAGTGCTTTCTGCAAGTCCTAAACAGAAAAGGACCCCATAGCTGGATGAAGTTGTCCCGGCAGCTGGGAATACCGGGGAAACTTAGGCATCCTAAACAGAGGCAGTGCAGCTCTGAAGCCGCTCACAGCACTAGGCAGCCTGCCACTCGTTCCTCCAACTGGCACGGACCCCGACACACGGGCCCAGTAGCAGGAGAGTGGCAGCACGCCAGGGACAGCAGCGCCGGAAGGAACTGAGAGCAGATCTGTGCGCCGCAGGAGAGGCTTGTGCTAGCCCTCAGCGGCGCGACCAAACAGCCTGGGCGTGGCTCGCGCGCACTGGCGGCAGTGAATTCAGAGCCCGGTAGAAGCCTGCACGGAAGAGCCCTGCGCGCACCTGCAGTGGAGCCAGAGGGAGCAGGCGCGCTCCCAGGAGCCGACCGGAATCCCAGCCCAATGCACAACCGCCCGGGCCAAACCCAAAGGCCGTTGCTGCCACACAGCTTCCCAACAGGGTCGCTGCTAGCACAGAGGAGCGCACCTGGTGTGCCTGCCACTCCCCACAGGGCTCCGCACTGCTCTGACGGACACCCCGCCCACAGCAGCTTAGGAGATTAACCCGGTGGCTGCTCCAGGAGTGCAGGTAGCCATCACAGGCAGCGGAGAAGGGCAAGGTATCCAGCAAGCAGGAAAGGACTTTCTTCTCCCAGTTGACACACCTGCAATCTGCCTACAGCCATTGCTATCACCATGAAAAGGCAAAAAAATCTGATCCAGTCCAAGATAGTTACACCTGAGAAAGGATCTGCAGAGGCAGACCTAACCAGTCTCTCTGAAAAAGAATTCAAAATAAAAATCATAAACATGCTGACAGAGCTGCAGAGAAATATGCAAGAGATAAGAGATGAAGTCCGGAGGTAGATTACAGACGTCCGGAGGGAGATTACAGAAGTGAAACAAACTCTGGAAGGATTTATAAGCAGAATGGATAAGATGCAAGAGGCCATTGATGGAATAGAAACCAGAGAACAGGAACGCATAGAAGCTGATGCAGAGAGAGATAAAAGGATCTCCAGGAATGAAACAATATTAAGAGAACTGTGTGACCAATCCAAAAGGAACAATATCCGCATTATAGGGGTACCAGAGGAAGAAGAGAGAGGAAAAGGAATAGAAAGTGTCTTTGAAGAAATAATTGCTGAGAACTTCCCCAAACTGGGGGAGCAAATAGTTGCTCAGACTACAGAGGCACAAAGAACTCCCGAGAGATGGGATCCAAAGAGGACAACGCCAAGACACATAATAATCAAAATGGCAAAGATCAAGGACAGGGACAGAGTATTAAAGGCAGCCAGAGAGAGTAAAAAGGTCACCTGCAAAGGAAAACCCATCAGGCTATCATCAGACTTCCCAACAGAAACCCTACAGGTCAGAAGAGAATGGCATGATATATTTAATGCAATGAAACAGAAGGGCCTTGAACCAAGGATACTGTATCCAGCACGACTATCATTCAGATATGAAGGAGGGATTAAACAATTCCCAGACAAGCAAAAGTTGAGGGAATTTGCCTCCCACAAACCACCTCTACAGGTCATCTTACAGGGACTGCTCTAGATGGGAGCACTCCTAAAAAGAGCACAGAACAAAACACTCAACATATGAAGAAGGGAGGAGGAGGAAAAAGAAGGGAAAGAAATAATCATCAGACTGTGTTTATAACAGCTCAATAAGCGAGTGAGGTCAGACAGTAAGGTAGTAAACAAGCTAACCTTGAACCTTTGGTAACCGCAAATCTAAAGCCTGCAATGGTAGTAAGTACATATCTTTCAATAATCACCCTAAATGTAAATGGACTGAATGCACCAATCAAAAGACACAGAGGAATAGAATGGATAAAAAAGCAAGACCCATCTATATTGTGCTTAACAAGAGACTCACCTCAAACCCAAAGACATGCACAGATTAAAAGTCAAGGGTTGGAGAAAGATATTTCATGCAAAGAACAGAGAGAAAAAAGCAGGTGTTGCAATACTAGTATCAGACAAAATAGACTTCAAAATAAAGAAAGTAACAAGAGATAAAGAAGGACATTACATAATGATAAAGGGCTCAGTCCAACAAGAGGATATAACCATTATAAACATATATTCACCCAATACAGGAGCACCAATATATGTGAAACAAATACTAACAGAATTAAAGGAGGAAATAGAATGCAACGCATTCATTTTGGGAGACTTTAACACACCACTCACTCCAAAGGACAGATCCACCAGACAGAAAATAAATAAGGACACAGAGGCACTGAACAACACGCTAGAACAGATGGACCTAATAGACATCTATAGAACTCTACATCCAAAAGTAACGGGATACACATTCTTCTCAAGTGCACATGGAACATTCTCCAGAATAGACCACATACTAGGCCACAAAAAGAACCTCAGTAAATTCCAAAAGATTGAAATCCTACCAGCCAACTTTTCAGACCACAAAGGTATAAAACTAGAAATAAATTGTACAAAGAAAGCAAAAAGGCTCACAAACACAAGGAGACTTAACAACGTGTTCCTAAATAATCAATGGATCAATGACCAAATTAAAATGGAGATCCAGCAATATATGGAAACAAATGACAACAATAACACAAAGCCCCAACTTCTGTGGGATGCAGCAAAAGCAGTCTTAAGAGGAAAGTATATAGCAATCCAGGCATATTTAAAGAAGGAAGAAAAATCCCAAATGAATAGTCTAATGTCACAATTATCAAAATTGGAAAAAGAAGAACAAATGAGGCCTAAGATCAGCAGACGGAGGTATATAATAAAGATCAGAGAAGAAATAAATAAAATTGAGAAGAATAAAACAATAGAAAAAATCAATGAAACCAAGAGCTGGTTCTTTGAGAAAATAAACAAAATAGATAAGCCTCTAGCCAGACTTATTAAGAGAAAAAGAGAGTCAACACACATCAACAGAATTAGAAACGAGAAAGGAAAAATCACGATGGACCCCACAGAAATACAAAGAATTATTAGAGAATACTATGAAAAACTAAATGCTAACAAGCTGGAAAACCTAGGAGAAATGGACAACTTCCTAGAAAAATACGACCTTCCAAGACCGACCCAGAAAGAAACAGAAAATCTAAGCAGACCAATTACCAGCAACGAAATTGAATCGTTAATCAAAAACCTACCCAAGAACAAAACCCCTGGGCCAGATGGATTTACTTCGGAATTTTATCAAACATACAGAGAAGACATAACACCCATTCTCCTTAAAGTTTTCCAAAAAATAGAAGAGGAAGGAATACCCCCAAACTCATTCTATGAAGCCAACATCACAATAATACCAAAACCAGGCAAAGACCCCACCAAAAAAGAAAACTACAGACCAATATCCCTGATGAACGTAGATGCAAAAATACTCAACAAAATATTAGCAAACCGAATTCAAAAATACATCAAAAGGATCATACACCATGACCAACTGGGATTCATCCCAGGGATGCAAGGATGATACAACATTCGAAAGTCCATCAACATCATCCACCACATCAACAAAAAGAAAGACAAAAACCACATGATCATCTCCATAGATGCTGAAAAAGCATTCAACAAATTTCAACATCCATTCATGATAAAAACTCTCAACAAAATGGGCATAGAGGGCAAGTACCTCAACATAATAAAGGCCATATATGATAAACCCACAGCTAACATCATACTGAACAGTGAGAGGCTGAAAGCTTTTCCTCTGAGATCAGGAAAAGACAGGGATGCCCACTCTCCCCACTGTTATTCAACATAGTACTGGAGGTCCTAGCCACGGCAATCAGACAAAACAAAGAAATACAAGGAATCCAGATTGGTAAAGAAGAAGTCAAACTGTCACTATTTACAGATGACATGATATTGTACATAAAAAACCCTAAAGACTCCACTGTAAAACTACTAGAGCTAATATCAGAATTCAGCAAGGTTGCAGGATACAAAATTAACACACACAAATCTGTAGCTTTCCTATACACTAATAATGAACTAATAGAAAGAGAAACCAGGAAAACAATTCCATTCACAATAGCATCAAAAAGAATAAAATACCTAGGAATAAACCTAACCAAAGAAGTGAAAGACCTACACCCTGAAAACTACAAGACACTCTTAAGAGAAATTAAAGAGGACACTAACAAATGGAAACTCATCCCATGCTCCTGGCTAGGAAGAATTAATATCGTTAAAATGGCCATCCTGCCCAAAGCAGTATACAGACTCGATGCAATCCCTATCAAATTACCAACAGCATTCTTCAATGAACTGGAACAAATAGTTCAAAAATTCATATGGAACCATCAAAGACCCTGAATAGCCAACGCAATCCTGAGAAGGAAGAAAAAGTGGGGGGGATCTCGCTCTCCAACTTCAAGCTCTACTACAAAGCCACAGTAATCAGGACAATTTGGTAGTGGCACAAGAACAGAGCCACAGACAGTGGAACAGAATAGAGACTCCAGACATTAACCCAAACATTTATGGCCAATTAATATATGATAAAGGAGCCATGGACATACAATGGGGAAATGACAGTCTCTTCAACAGATGGTGCTGGCAAAACTGGACAGCTACATGTAAGAGAATGAAACTGGATCACTGTCTAACCCCATACACAAAAGTAAACTCCAAATGGATCAAAGACCTGAATGTAAGTCATGAAACCATAAAACTCTTAGAAAAAAACATAGGCAAAAATCTCATGGACATAAACATGAGTGACTTCTTCATGAACATACCTCCCCGGGCAAGGGAAACAAAGGCAAAAATGAACAAGTGGGACTATATCAAGCTAAAAAGCTTCTGTACAGCAAAGGACACCATCAATAGAACAAAAAGGTACCCTACAGTATGGGAGAACATATTCATAAATGACAGATCCGATAAAGGATTGACATCCAAAATATATAAAGAGCTCACATGCCTCAACAAACAAAAAGCAAATAATCCAATTAAAAAATGGGCAGAGGAGCTGAATAGACAGTTCTCTAAGGAAGAAATCCAGATGGCCAACAGGCACATGAAAAGATGCTCCACATTGCTAATCATCAGAGAAATGCAAATTAAAACCACAATGAGATATCACCTCACACCAGTAAGGATCGCCATCATCGAAAAGATAAACAACAACAAATGTTGGCGAGGTTGTGGAGAAAGGGGAACCCTCCTACACTGCTGGTGGGAATGTAAACTAGTTCAACCATTGTGGAAAGGAGTATGGAGGTTCCTCAGAATGCTCAAAATAGAAATACCATTTGATCCAGGAATTCCACTTCTAGGAATTTACCCTAAGAATGCAGCACTCCAGTTTGAAAAAGACAGGTGCACCCCTATGTTTATCGCTGCACTGTTTATAATAGCCAAGATATGGAAGCAACCTAAATGTCCATCAGTAGATGAATGGATAAAGATGTGGTACATATACACAATGGAATATTACTCAGCCATAAGAAAAAAACAGATCCTACCATTTGCAACAACATGGATGGAGCTAGAGGGTATTATGCTCAGTGAAATAAGCCAAGCAGAGAAGGACAAGTACCAAATGATTTCACTTATATGTGGAGTATAAGAACAAAGGAAAACTGAAGGAACAAAACAGCAGCAGAATCACAGAACCCAAGAATGGACTAATAG
Organism: Manis pentadactyla; assembly: GCF_030020395.1. NCBI lineage: Eukaryota > Metazoa > Chordata > Mammalia > Pholidota > Manidae > Manis > Manis pentadactyla. Next base: position 15,107,348 of record NC_080027.1, on the reverse strand, counting down.
TTACCAAAGGGAAAGGGACTGGGGACAATGGGTGGGAAGGGAGGGATAAGGGCGGGGAAAAAGAAAGAGGGCATTACAATTAGCAAGTATAGTGCGTGGGGGGCACAGGGAGGGCTGCGCAACATAGAGAAGACAAGTAGTGATTTTACAGCATCTTACTACGCAGATGATCAGTGACTGTGAAGGGGTATGTGGGGGGGACTTGGTGAAGTGGAGAACCTAGTAAACATAATGTTCTTTCTGTAATTGTAGATTAATGACACCAAAAAAAAAAAGTAAACCTCAGGTTCATCTAGATTTTCTCCTATGCTATCTTCTAGGAGTCTTACAATTCTGCACTTTACATTTAGGTCCATGATCCGTTTTGAATTAATCTTTGTGAAGGGTATAAGGTCTGTGTCTACATTCATTTTGTTGCATATGGAGGCCCAGTTGTTCAAGCACCGTTTGTTGAGAAGGCTTATCTTTGCTCCACTGCATTGCCTCGGCTCTGAAGATTCTGCACCAGTTCCAATGTGCTTGGCTTTTCCCACATCACCAAACAAGGCTCCTACAGCAGCCGAGTGTCCTAACAATTCAGCTCCATTCGCACACCAGCTGCCTGGAGACAGCTTCAGGTGAACAGCTCATCCCCGCAAGACCTCCCTGCACTTGAGATGCCAATCACAGGTCCAGGTTGTTACCTGTGCTTCTGACAGACTAGCTATAAACCAGAGGTTCCCAGGACCCCTTCCCGGTGTTTCATTAATTTGCTGGAGCAGCTCACAGAACTCAGGAAACCAGTTCACTCACTAAGTGACCAGTTTATTGCAAAGGATATTAAAGGATATGAATCAACAGCCAGATGAAGAGGTAACAGAGGTTGAGGTCCCAAACAAAGGAGCTTCTTTCCCTTTGGAATTTGGAGGCTGGCATGGGGCATGTGGAAGTGTTCTGGTTCCCCAGCCTGCAAGTGCTCTGAACCCCATTCTTTTGGGTTTTTATGGAAGTTTCATAACATAGGCAGGAATGACTAAGTCGCTGACTATTGGTGATTGACTTAATTCCCCTCCCCTCCCCTTCCAGGAAATCCGGGGTGGGATTTAAAGTTCTAAAGCTGTATTCTTGGGTTGTTCCCCTAGCAACTGGTCCCCCCCTTCATCTTTAGGGGATTTCCAAGAATCTCCTCATTAACAGAAACTCTATTGTGGTTGAAAGCAGTTTGTTTTGCATAAGATGTCCATTCATCTTTATGGCTCTGAAGCAATTATAGAACTGAGGACAGAAGACCAAATATAACAATAGGTGATCCCATGGCTCGTATCCCTTAGTCCAAGGCTTTTGGGAGCTGTAAGCCAGGAACCTTGAACAGAAACCAAAATATGTATTTATTATAAATCACAATATTACAGTTCCTTTGTCAAAGGTTAGTTTACTGTATATTTCTGTGGGTCTGTTCCTGAGTTCTCTATTCTGCTCCATCGATCTAGGACTGTCTCACCGTCTTAATTACTGTTGCTGTATAGTAAGTGTTATCTACAGAAGATTTTATTCATTTCCAGTCTTTATGCCTTTTATTTCTTCATTAAGTCCTTTCCTTATTGCACTGGCTAAACCCCTCAATATTATGTTGAATAGGAGTAGTGAGAGCAAACATCCTTGTGTTATTCCTAATCTTGGTGGAAAGCACTGTCTTTCACCATTAAGTATGGTGTTGGTTGTAGGATTTTATAGATACTGTTTCTCAGGTTAAGAAGTTCCCTTCTTAGTTTCCGGAGATTTTTATTATAATGTATGGATGTTGAATTTTGTCAAATACTTTTTCTGCATCTACAAGGATGACTATAAGGTTTTTCTTTTGTCTGTTAAAATGGTAAATATTGATTGATTTTTTGATTGATTTGATTGATTGATTGGTTCCTGAGTTTTGCATCCTTGGACTAACCATTTTGTTGTTATGTGTTATCTGTTTTGCTTTGATAGTGTTTTTCTGAGGATTTTGCATCTATGTTCGTGGTGGATATTGGCCCATAGTTGTAACATCTCTCTTGTTTTGATAAGAGGCTAATGCTGACTTCATAGGATGTATTGGAAAGTGTCGCTCCTTTTTTTCTTAAGAGTTTGTATAAGACTGGTAATTTTTTTTTTAATGTTTGGTAAAATTTGCCAGTGAAGCTGTCTGAGACTGGAGCCTTTTGTTTATTTTTGTTTTGTTTTGATGGAAAACTTTTAGTGAAGACATCAACTTATTTAATATGTATGGAAATATTCAAGTTATCCGTTTCTTCTTTGAGCTTTGTTCAGTGTGTCTTTCAAGGAATGTTTCTATTTTGTATAACATGCTGCATTTATACGCATAAAATTACTTCATTATTCTTTTTTTTTCCTTATTATTCTTTTAATGTCTGCAGAGCCAGTAGAGAGGGTCCCTCTTTCATTCTTCATCTTTGTAATTTGTTCTTGTTTTGTTTCCTTGGCCAATCTATTTAGAGTTTACCAAGTTTATTGCTCTTTTTAAAGAACTAGCTTGGGGTTTGGGGAAGTTTTTGTAGATTTTCTGTTTTTTTCTTTTTCCTCTTGCTCATTTTCAGTTCTGAATTTCCCTGATTTCTCTTCATGACTTCCTTACTTCAGCTTAATAATGTGCAATTCTTTTCCCTATTAGATCATGAATTTGAAGATATTCTTCTCTTAATACAAGCATTTAATGCTTCAAATATTACTTTAAGTCCTGCTTTGTTTGGTTCCTGCAAGTTTTTGCCTTTTCATTTTTATTCTCTTCAAGATATGTTCTAATTTCCCTTGTGACTTCCTCGTTGCACCATAGGTTATTTAGAAGTGTAATGCTTAATTTCTAGATATTTGTGGCTTTTCCAAATATCTCTTTGTTGCTGATTTTTAGTTTATTTCTGTTATGATCAAAGGATATACTTCGTGTGATTTACATTCTTCTAAATTTTGTGAGGTTTTTTTTTTGGCCCAGAATATGGTCTGTCTTGGTGAATATCCCATTTGCACTTAAAATGTATGTGTCTGGGGTTGTCAGATGGAAAACTCGGTGAACCTCAGTGAGGTAAGGCTGGTTGACACTGTTGTGCGGATCTTCTGAATCTTGGATTTTCGTCTATTTCTATTGATTACTGAGAGAGGAGTACTGAAGTCTTTAATTATAATTGTGGATTTGTCAATTTCTCCTTCGAGTTCTATCAGTTTTGCTTTGTGTATTTTGAAACTGCTGTTAGGTGCATAGATTGTTGTTTTCTTGATGAATTGACCCTTTATCATTACTCAGTGTCATTATTATTATTAAATGTACCTTATTTTGAAGTATACTTTGCCCAATATTAATATAGCTGCTCCAGCTTTCCTTTGGTTCACTTTAGCATGGTATAATCCCATTCTTTTACTTTTAACCTATTTATGTCTGTATATTTAAAGTGGATTTCTTATATGCAGCACCTAGCTGTATCTTACCTTGTCATACAGTTTGACCATCTCTGCTTTTTATTGGGATGTTTAGATCATTTATATCTAATGTGATTATTGATATGGTGAGGTGTAAGTCTATCATCTTGCTAGTTGTTTTGTTTGTCCAATCTATTCATTGTGCCTTTTTCCTCTTTTCTGTCATCTGTCACCTTTTGGAATGATTGAATGCTGTTTACGATTCCATCTTACCTTCTTTGCTAGCTTAGTAGTTAGGCTTCTTTAGGAGTTGAGGATTTATAGTGTACATCTCTCACTTATCACAGTTCACCTTCAGGTAACATTGCACTTCATGCCCAGTGCAAGAGCCCTGTGACAGCATACTTCTGTCTCCCCTTTCCTAGCCTTTGGGCTATTGTTGTCATGTATTTTACTTCTGTGTATGTTATATATTGCCCAATACCTTGTTGTTATTTTTCACATAAACAGTTATATTTTAAAGATATTGTAAAAATAAAAGGAAGAGTTATTTCTGTTTATCTACATACTAGCCATTTCCAGTGCCCTTCATTCCTTTGTATGGATCCTGATTGCTCTCTGATATCATTTTCCTTCTGCCTGAAAGACTTCCTTTAATAACATTTCTTGTATTGTGCATATGCTACTGATGAATTCTTTCAGCTTTTGTGTGTCTGAAAAAGTCTTTGTTTTGGCTTTTGAAAGATACTTTCACTGGGTATCAAATTTTTTCTTTTAGGGCTTTAAAGATACTGCTCCACAGTCTCCTGGCTTGTCTTCTTCTGATAAGAAGTACATTATCATTCTTATCTTTTCCTCTCAACCTAATGTATCTTTCTCTGGCTGCTTTTAAGGTTTTCTCTTATTAGCACTAAGCTGTTTGATCATGATGTGCCTGGTGTAGTTTTCTTCATGTTTCTTTGGCTTAGAGTTTATTAAGTTTCTTGGATCTGAATTTATAGTTTTCATCACATTTGAAAAAATTCTATCCATTATTTCTTTGAATATTTTCTTGTCCCTCTGTCTCGCCTCTTCTCTTGGGGACTCCAAGAACACATATTTTGAGCTGCTTGAAAATTGCTCCTGAGCTCAGTGATGCTCTGTTCATTTTTTTCCTCAGTTTTTTGTTTCTGGATAGTTTCTATTGCTGTGTCTTCACGTTCATCTTTTCTCTTTCAGTATCTAATCTGGTTTTAATCCCATCAGCTTATTTTTTGTTTCAGACTTTTTTTTCATCTCTGGAAGTTCTGCTTGGGTCCATGTGCCTGGTAATTTCTTACTGGATACCAGACATCGTAAATTTTACCTTGTTTGGTGCTGGATATTTTTATTACCCTTTAAATATTCTTGAGCTTTGTTCTTACTCATTTTACAAATGAGGAAATAGGCACAAAGAGGTTAAGAGTATCTAGACATATAGGCATTATCTAGGCAGAGAAAACTGGAGAAAGTGCTAGTGGTAAAGAGAACAGCAAACGCAAGGGCGCAGAGTAGTGAGAGCTTGTGGTACTTTCAGGGCAACCTAATACCTCAGTAAAACGTAGCTGAGGAGGTGGAGCTGGAAAAAGTCAGAGGCCAAATCAGGAAGGGCTTTGTACTTTTTATTTTGTAGGTAATGGGGTGCCAAGTCAGATTTGTGTTTTTAAAAATGTTCCTCTGGCAATGGAATAGAGGATGAATTAAAGTAGGCAGCTTAGAGGAAACTTGGAAGCCATTTCTAAAGTCTTAATTCCTGCTTTCATCATCTTTGCTTTAGGTCGTGGGTCTGTCTTGAATGTAAATGGTGAAGTTGAAATGGATGCTAGTATCATGAATGGAAAAGACCTGTCTGCAGGAGCTGTGTCTGCAGTCCGCTGTATTGCAAATCCCATTAAACTTGCACGGCTCGTTATGGAACAGGTAGGTGTGAATAAAGTCTCCTTTTCCTAAGGAATTGTTAATGCTGTACATCAGTGATTAAAAGGGCTCTGTGACCCAGGAATCCCACTTATAGGAATTTACCCTAAGAATGCAGAAGCCCAGTTTGAGAAAGACAGATGCACCCCTATGTTTATCACAGCACTATTTACAAAAGCCAAGAAATGGAAGCAACCCTAGTGTCCATCAGTAGATGAATGGATAAAGAAGAGGTGGTACATATACACAATGGAATATTATTTAGTCATAGGAAGAAAAACAAATCCTACCATTTGCAACAACGTGGATGGAGCTAGAGGGTATTATGCCCAGTGAAATAAGCCAGGTGGAGAAAGACAAATACCAAATAATTTCACTCATCTGTGGAGTATAAGAACAAAGAAAAACTGAAGGAACAAAACAGCAGCAGACTCAGAGAACCCAAGAATGACTAATAGTTACCAAAGGGAAAGGGACTGGGGAGGATGGGAGGGAAGGGAGGGATAAGGGCAGGGAAGAAGAAAGGGGGCATTATGATTAGCATGTATAATGTTGTGGGAGGCACGGGGAGGGCTGTGCAACACAGAGAAGACAAGTAGTGGTTCTACAACATCTTACTACACTGATGGACAGTGACTGTAATGGGGTTTGTGCGGTGGACTTGTTGAAGGGGGGACCCTAGTAAACATAATGTTCCTCATGTAATTATAGATTAATGTAACAAAAAAAAAGGGCTCTGAATGTGGGGAGATACTTGAGATCACTCTTCTCCTGAAATTATATAAAACAACAGAAGGAATGTTATTTAAGTTAAATAAGCCAAAACTCTCATTCTGTTGATGGTATAATTTGACTAGTAATCACTTGCCCAGTGGTTACTTTGCTTTCCCATTATCTTCTTGTGTTGTCTTCAGCCTTCACTCAACACATACAGCATAATGCACAGAAATTGAACAGACCAACTGTTTAACAGTGCGTGTTAAATAAAAATGGATTAAGTTCTCTAAATTTAAGATCATATGTAAGTCACTTTCCTAGTAATATTCCATCATTCTTGGGTTTTTTGAAAATAAGAAAACTCAGAGAACCACATTCTTTTCAACATTTGGAAAAGCAAGACAGGGATTTGCATTTCTGAGACTTTGTATCCAGAGAGAAGTAATTATTTCCACACAGTTGGAACAGTTAAAAGGATTTCAACTTTTTCAAAAAACTGACCATTTTTCCACTTTTTCTGGCTCAAGACATCTCATTGCTTTCTGACTGGCCAAGGGGCAGCAAAATTTGCAGCAGCCATGGGGGTTCCAACGGTTCCTGAACAGCAGCTGGTCACAGAGAGAAACATAAAGGACCTAGAAAAAGAGAAGCATGAGAAACGTGCTCAGAAACCAGGCTGTCAGAAGTAAGTACCTCCTGTGGCTCACACTTTGGGGAGTTATTGCAGTGTGAAAGGTCGACAAACACCTAATTATCCACATTTCTTAAGCAAGTTTCCGTGTTTTGTACAAAATAATTCACACTAAATGATGGAAAACTGCTCTTTTGATTCTTAAATGTAACTTCATTTATTGCTCTTATGAATAGTAAGTCAAAGAATGCCTTGTGTTAGTGTATTAACTCGGGATGCTTCTCGATCGGTTTATCTTAAGTAGACTAAGTCAGTTCTCCATGACGTAGTTTACCCTATGAACTTGCTTAAGCATTCTTGCATCGTCCAGAGAAATCAGTACGACTCTTTTAGTTTGAATTAATCATATGTTCTGAACTGTTTTTCTGCATTATGGATTTCAAAAGTCCCCTTACTTAAAGTAAAATTTGAAAAATAAAATTTGAACATGGCCTGGGAGTTTATAATGGAATATAATCTATTAACTGAACGCTTTTTCTTTTAGATTCATAAGATTTAGTCAGAAGGTATGTTAATATGATCTAAGGAGCTTTTTCAAAATATATATGTCTGGGCACCTTCTCTAAAGAATCAAATTTAATAGCTCTGAAGTGGAGAAGCCAGGCAGGTGTACTAGGACTAGGTGTCTCAAGTGATTCGGGTGTGTCCCCAAGTTAAGAATCTGTTTTGCAGGATTGGCCATGTGCTCGTAGCTATTGATAACCTTCCCAAGGGTGCTGTAGTGTCTATAGGCCATAGTTGGCAAGAGTGGGGCTGCTTACCAGTGGTTCATTGATGTGGCCACATTGCTTTCCAAAAATTCTGCAAGAGGACGTATCTCCACCAACCAGTACTGCTCTTAGATGTAGGCAGAAGTGCTCCTGCCCTGGGCCTTGCACTTCAGGGGACCCTCATCATCACAAATGCACAGGGCAGATGGTTTATTACAGACACTGGGGCCTCTGCCACTGAGCAATGGCAGAGTGTGACCCATAGCCCTCATCATCCGCTCTGTGACTGACACCGTTTGGCCACCAGGGAAATGCTTTCCACATCTCTTGCTCTGTCTCGGAAGCAAAGGCCACCTGAATCTAAAGGTTTGCGGATTGTGCCACTGCTGACATCAGAAACAGACACTGCTTCGGAATATGGGGAAGAAGTGAACAGCAGAAGGACTTAGGTAAGAGGAAAGGACAAATTAATAACTTTCAAATAAATTCTTACATAACAGAGTATTGACTCCCAGTATGCCAAGTATCAGTTTTCTTGCATCTGTGCATGTGTCACGGTGTGTGTCTGAAGGCATTAGTAAGTTAGTACAGTATCTGCAAGACATGCACCTGTGCTCTGATTCCTGTTACTCTTGAATTTGTATATGTGTAGGTCTAGACCGGCACTGCCCAGTAGAAAGACAAGAGCCACATGGGCCATCCAAAATTTTCTAGTAGCACGTTAAAAGAAAGTAAAAAGAAACAGGTGAAATTAATATATTTAACACAGTATATCCAAAATATTACCATTTCAATATGTAATAAATTATTTGTTAGATATTTTACATTCTCCTTTCATACTGTATCTCCAAAATATGTGTATTTTACGCTTAGAGCACATCCAACCGTGGCCTACCCACGTTCCCAGCACGCAGCAGCCACACGTAGCTCATGCCTGCTGTATAGGACAACATAGATCTAGGTGGAGCTTGTGTAAAGAACCAACTTTATGTTGGCAACTAAATAGACACTGAATATTTGAATTGTGGGTAGCCTATTTTTATGAAAATACTCAAAAGCTTTACATCATCAATGATGTTAAAATTCTCAGCTTTTGAGTTACTTTGACTTAAGATGTTATATTCATGAATTATTATTCATGCTTTGACTTTAATATTAATAGTTCTGTATATCTAGGAAAAAACTTTGAAATTATATCTGCAAGCTACTTTTGTTTTCTTCAAATTTTTTGAATTAGCTGTTTAGTTTTGATGAAAATATATTCTAATTTTGTACACTTTGAATATAATTTTACTTTTTAATCCCTAGATTATTGAAAATACGTGTAAGTCAAGAAAATGAATACTGAAGTGGCACACAGAAAGAAAAGAAAGATGACGGGCGAAAAAGTAAAAAATCTTCCAAGAAGTGGTCTGTTTGCATCTTAAAGAATGACCCAGTAGAAGTCAGCAGTCTTCTTGCAACTCACCTACCTCCAGTTCACCAACGGGACGCCACCGTCTTTGTTCAGTAAATTTAGTTACTACTTATCAAAACAATGAAAATGAGAAGGAATAGTATTCTCACCAAATCCACAACTGGAACAGTCTTGAAATCCCTGCAGCTTCATGTTCTTTACAAAAGGAAGATTTAATTGCCAATCATGAAGAACTGCACACCGAGTGATACATACAGTTAGGGAGGGAGAGGTCAAACAAACAACAGACAGCTGATTAATACCATAAAAAGATGGTATGGCGCATCCCTGTAATGTTCTTGAAAGGGTAATGTGATGTGTCCAATATTTAGCCAAGCCTACTGATGGTTGGCACCATCCACACAATGTTTACAAAATGCAATGGAAAATTTCTAACTTTAGTGATTATTATTTCAAATTTGGAGAAGATATCAAATGTGTAATTAGGACAAAAAATAATGAAACTAGTGACTACTATGTAGGATAGAGGATTCAAACAGATGTAATGGGTAATAAGAGATGAAATCATATATAAAATTTCTTAAATAGATAGTTCAACTAGAATGTACCATAGTCAGAAGATAACAACCAACATTTATTATGTGTGTCATTGCACACCCAGAGAAGAAAAACAAGTCTAAATAATGAGTGTTTCATTGGATTTACACCTTTTTAAAGTACATGTTTTGAATTAAGAGAGCTGGAAAAAACTTTTCATCTTAGACATTAACTTAAAAGACTACTGAAGGCAAGCCTGTGATGATGGAGCTAATATGCTTGCTAAATAAAAGGCAGATAAGCATGAAGTTTGAAGTTTGGCCAAGAATCCAGAAGTTTTCTATGTGCAGTGTACAGCTCACAGTTTGAATTTGTCTCCAGGAGACATGCCCTGAGCTGTGCCAATATAATGAAGACGTAGGACAGTGCAGATTCCAGTGCAAGATTGTCTAGATAGGCCCAAAGATGGACCAGTGTGATTAAACTCAAATTATATGACCTTGTAACAACTCTGAGATGCATGGTGTGAACACCAGCTAAATGCTGTTGAAGAAATTAAATCGAATTTCGATAAGAAGAGCTCAGCAAACCCACAAAAGATCCTGAAAGAATGAATCATGGACTATAACAGGAAGTGAAATCAATTTTGAGTTTACAGTACCTACAGTTATTTAGTATGAACTGTTAATTTCTATTCAATCTTAACAGAAGCTTTTTAAAAATGAGTATGGTGATTTCACTGTTAAGAGGACTAAAACATTTTTCAAGTTTAGAGAAACAAAACCAAAACTGCGTGTAAAATATACAAAAACAACCATATTCCAATAAAATATAAGGAAATTGAAATGAAACAAAAATAATTCGCCTGACTTGTAGGAGATTTATATGTAAATAATCCTAAAACCAGTTTATAAAAAGCTGTGTTTCTGTTTATTTGTACATCAGCATATAATATCATTTGAAGAGAGATGTGAACAAAATCAAACAGCATAGTGCTATTTGCAGTTTGCTTTGTAATATACCAGCATCACAATGTGAAAGAAGATATTCCACAGGGATCTAACATTAGATGATAAAAATGATGGTGATAAGTGATTGTGATTTATATGATCAAATTTAAACATTTGGCAGTGTCTTCTGTGGTAAGTATACCATGTAACCCCATATAGCATTTGACTGTGGTAACGTCAAAATCACGATTCATTTCCAAACCTAAATATTGCTCTAAGAATTGTATTGATTATTTCAGTTGCTACTGCCTCAGCAGAGCAAACCTTCTCCAAATGAAAATTTAAAACTTGCTAAGATCCACCTTGATTCAAGAAAGGTTGTCTTATTTGGCACTTAGTAGAATGCATGTTGTATGGAAATGTTGATTATAAGAGCATACTGCCCCTTGAAGGCAAGGCAAGTTAATTTTATGGAATGAATACATAATTTATGAGTTATGTGTGTGTGTGTGTGTGTGTGTCTTTTTTCATGCATCCAGCCATCACCAGCTGGTCAACCAAGGACCCAGATGTGCACAGTAGTAATCAAGTCAGCATTGATAGTTGGTCAACTTTCAGTCATGTGAAAACTGTATTATTACAATATTTTTCAAGGTACTTTTATCCCACTAAGAGAGTAGAACATACGATAACTGGTAAATATTAAACAAAGGGTGTGTGGGCCTCCATTTGCATTTGTATTCTTGCCTCAACTCTTGCAGATGTTGGGGTGGACCTGGCACAGCCGTGACAGAGAGCCCCTCTTTCATTCTCTAAAGTGAGAAGTGTAAGATAAATTCTAACCGAAATAAGCAGGCGATGAGAGGCAACAAAAGGCCAGGCAGTTTATTTGAGTGCAATCCCGGGCGAGGTTCAACAGTCTGCGATAATACAGGCTGGGGAAGTCGCGCGCAACCAGACAGGCGGGGAGTTTTTAAACAAGGTAGGGGGAGGCAGAGCTTAGATTTACAGTGGCGCGAGGATTGGCTAGCCTAAGGCACATTTTTCAGGTTGGGAGGGGGCAGCAGCCAGGTACTTTGGCACGTCATCATTGTCCGACGTGCTCAGCCCTCCCTCCGGTGCCTCCAACCTTACAAGAAGGACGATTTTTCTGTTCTCATTTGCTCTTCCCTGACTATTAACACGTTTGGGGATTTTGTGTTTGTTTATGGGTTTGTCATTCCTTTCTGTGAATTTGCCTTCTTTTGTCCTATGATAGTTACTCCTCTTCAGCAATTTTGTCCCCTTCGGATCTCAAGATTTCTCCATTAAAATAATTTTTCCAAGTCTGTTTTTAATCTTGCTTCTATTTTGCTTATTTTCTATTTTGCTTCTATTTTGCCATATGAATGGGTAGTTTTATTTGTAATCAAATATGCGTCTGCCTCGTCAGTATAATATGTAAGACTAGAAACTTAGAAGGTATTCTCCACCCTGAGACATAGAGCCACCTAGAGTTTCTTAAGAATTTTGCTTCATGTTTTGTATTTCTTTCGCCATTACATTTCTGAGACGCACCCATGTGTTGCATATAGCACTAGCTCATTCTCATGGCAGTATAGTACTCCACTACGTGCATGTATCACGGTTTATTCTGCCTTTGGTGGACATATGTGTCGTTTTCAGTTTGCTATTATTACAAACAGTATTGCTATGAACATTTTTGTACACTTTTTTGGTGAACATATCTTCACGTTTCTGTGGGACAGAAATGCAGGAGAGTAATTGCTGAGTCAGCTCTGGTAGATGCTGCCAACTGGTCTTCCAAAGGGGTTTCACCCATCTACACTTCCAGCAGTAATGGGTGAGATTCCAGCTTCTGTGTACCTGTGCCCACACCTGACTGTCTCATTCTAGCCACCCTCATGGATTGTTCTAGTAGCATGGAGCACTGGTGAGTTGGGGTAGTGAGAAGAATGGTTGTTTTAAACCTTAACTCATATTGTGGCATTTCTCAGCTCAGACTCTCCAGGGTCTTCCCATCTTACTCAGAATAAAAAGCCCTTACGAAGCCCTTTAAGTAATGTTCAAACTGGAACTTAATTTTGAGAGCAAAAGGGCAACAGGCATATGACAGGCCTGTCCTGGGGAACCAAGACATTCGGTCACCCTGCCCGTCAGGGTTCCCTCACCCTCTCCCTTGCTCTATTCTCTCCATCCACAATGGCCTCCTTGAAGCTCCATGAATGTAGCAATCATGCCTGCTTCCAGAGCCTTCTCCCCAGCAACCTCACCCCCTTCCAGGAGGCCCTGTGTCAATCAGTGCTCCTGTCATCCCTCCCGCACGCTGCTGCAGCTGTCAGCATCTTTGTTGCTGTATAAAACGAGAACCTGAAACTGATTGCCGTTAGCCTCTGCCCCAAATGTAGGCTCCTCGGGAGAAGGGACTTTGTGTAGCTCACAGCTGTCCTGGCACTTACAATAAGGCCTCAAATATAGTCCATTATAGAATCGGGGTAGTGGGTGTATGGTTGTTCCTCTACACTTTCTTCAACCTTTCTACTTGAAAGTTTATAATCAACTGTTAGGGGCAAAACTAACTTATTTCATCTTTACAGCAAGCACCGCGAAACGGGCAACAGAGTCTGGATGGGCAGCATCTGCATTTCGTGGAAGGTTGTCAGAAATGCGGGATGCTGGGTCCCGCCCTGTACCTTCCAGCTCAGGACGTCCGGGGTGGGCTCAGGGATCCTGATGCACGCTGAAGTCTGAGATGCACTCCATTTTTTTTGTCCCCATTTTATAGTTGGGGGAAAGGCAACCTCGAGAATAAAACTGTCAAGTCCCAGAGCTGGAAAATGGTGCTGGATTGGATGTACTCCAAAGCTGAGGTTTAAAGGAAGGCCTGGCAATCTGACCTATTGAGCAGAGCAAACAGGCTTCCTTTGCTATTCCTGTGAGTCACGAATGTTGAAATGAAAAGGTGTCCCGTTTGCTGTGAACACACAATGTGGGTATTTAAGTGGTATGAAGCCGCATCATGACTTGGGGGAGTGACTTTTTTCTGTTTTCTTTTGGCAGAAACTTGGGAACTGTGGGTGCTGTTGCCTTGGACAGCGAAGGAAACGTGGCTTATGCAACCTCCACCGGGGGCCTCGTAAACAAGATGGTGGGCCGCGTCGGGGACTCGCCCTGCATAGGTGGGCTTGGTGGGTGACTCCTGCCTCCCTCCCTGCTGTCCTCAAGCTCTCGTTCTCACTCCCTGCCCTCCTTTCTCCATTTGCCTCCTTCCTGGCAGCAGCCACAGAGCCTGGGAGTACAGCAGGCTGGAATGGTTTTGGAGGGCACCACTTTGAGGTGTTTGTGTCTGGTGGGCACCTGGTGTGTCCTGGGGTGCGTGTCTTTGGGATGACGTGGGGAGGAAGATGGGGCTGCTTAAGTTGCCCCCAGGCTACCCCATGATGCCTCCTCCTTCTTTCTCTGTAGCCCCCATTTCGACTTCTTCAGACTTACTCCCAAAGCACTAAGTACATGAAACCTCTTCCCGGGCATGAGCTCAGATTAAGAAACTAAGGAAACTGAGAATTTAAGTTTGCAGTTACTCGATTTTAGTGGCATGGAAGGGCATTAACATTGAAGCACACTGCCTGGTCCCAGGGTTGGGTGAGTGGTGCGGTGGGGTGGTTGTATGTGTTTCACCCTATGCACACCCAAAGATGAGCTTTGGGACAAAGGAGAGGCAGTCCTGTGGCTGCTTCATGAGAGGTCAGGCCTCGCCCCAAGGCTCCCTGCATCCTGATTTCTGGCCTACCTTTGCATCCCAAGGTCATGGCTACTGACCATTGTCTACACTTTGACACTCTTTGGGATATAATATTGATACCGCAGTAGACTTGTAAGACATGTTTGAATTTCTTGACTGCTGCTGCTCAGAACCAACACTTTTTCTGAGCAGGATCTGGAGGTTATGCCGACAATGACATTGGAGCCATTTCAACGACGGGGCATGGGGAAAGCATCCTGAAGGTGAATCTGGCCAGGCTCGCTCTCTTCCACGTAGAACAAGGTACACAGAACACATTCACAATGTCCGAAGATGCATGACTAGGAGTATTTGCGAGTAGGTGCAGAAGTGCATCCGTCTACTTGTTAGCTCCAGAGGATGCTCTCAGGTCATTCACACTGTTTGACTCCTGTTAGGATCTGGGGAGGAGCATTTAGAATAAGTCTGCCTTGTGTATCTGGGGGGCAGTGGAGAGCCTCGGAGCCCGGCTGCAGGAGAAAAGGCGACTCCACTTAGGCTGATGCCAGGCCCTGTCTCAGAGGCAGGAGGGGGCTCCCCTTTGAGGCATTCAAGCAGAAGCCATTTGCCAAGTCTTTGTTACCTAGCTCTGCTTTTTCACGCTGCAGGTGACCTTCACATCAATTCCCTCCAATAACGTGTTTTCTCAACTTTTCCTTGTTTTCAGGAAAGACATTAGAAGAGGCTGCTGACATGTCGTTGGGTTATATGAAGTCAAAGCTCAAAGGTTTAGGTGGTGTCATCTTGGTCAGCAAAGCAGGGGACTGGACAGTAAAGTGGACGTCTGAATGCATGCCCTGGGCGGCCGTGAAGTGCGGCAAGCTGCACTTTGGAACCGACTGTGATGACACCAGTGTCACTGACCTGCCCTGAAGTCCTGCCCTAGGAGGAGCGTGTGCTGGATGCTAGCTTGGAGGTAAAGTCCAGTTTCCTCGTGTGGAGGCTGAGCTTCATCAGTTAGATGTAGACATGGAAAAATTCTGCAGTCTGTTACTCGTTTTGTTGCCTTGATCAATAAGTATCTGAATGTTGGGTTGGGTTGGGTTCAGTTGAGGTCAGAATGATGAGAGAAATGCCCACACTGAGGTCAAAATATGGTTAGTGTAGATGACAAGCTGTACTCAGCCTTCTCGTGAACAGTCCCCACTACTGTTCGTTAGAAAGAAGAAACGACATGTTCGTAACATGACAGAAACAGCCGCAGAGCAGGGAGTGCCTTTTGGATTGGGAGCCTCCCAGCAGTGGCAGATGCAGTAGGCTTGGCAGGAGTGTGGGATCCAGAGGAGCCCAACCTCTGGGGTCTCTTTGTAGCAGACTTCTCTGCAGGACCCAGTGAGGAGCAGCGTGGGAGGGGAAGGCCCCAGTGGGGGCATTTAAAAGTAAGAGGAAAATACCAAAAGCATTCTTCAATAAACTAGAGCAAATAGTTCTAAAGTTCATATAAAACCACAAAAGACCCCAAACAGCCAAAGCAATCCTGAGAAGGAAGAATAAAGCAGAGGGAATTATGCTCCCTGACTTCAAGCTCTACTACAAATCCACAGTAATCAAGACAATTTGGTACTGCCACAAGACCAGACCCATAGACCAGTGGAACAGAATAGAGAGTCCAGTTTTAAACCCAAACATATATGGTAAACTAGTATACAATAAAAGCCATGGACATACAATGGGGAAATGACAGCCTCTTCAATAGCTGGTGTTGGCAAAACCAGACAGCTACATGCAAGAGAATGAGACGGGATTATTGTCTAACCCCATACACAAAAGTAAACTCAAAATGTATCAAAGACCTGAATGTAAGTAATGAAACCATAAAACTCTTAGAAAAAAGCATATGCAAAAATCTCTTGCACATAAATATGAGGAACTTCTTCATGAACATATCTCCCCGGGCAAGGGAAACAAAAGCAAAAATGAACAAGTGGGTCTATATCAAACTGAAAAGCTTCTGTACAGCAAAGGACACCATCAGTAGAACAAAAAGACATCCTACAGTCTGGGAGAACATATTCATAAATGACATATCCGATAAGGGGTTGACATCCAAATTATATAAAGAGCTCATGCACCTCAACAAACAAAAAGCAAATAATTCAATTAAGAAATGGACAGAGGAGCTGAACAGACAGTTCTCCAAAGAAGAAATTCAGATGGCCAACAGACACATGAAAAGATTCTCCACATTGCTAGTCATCAGAGAAATGCAAATTAAAACCACAATGATACATCACCTCACACCAGTAAGGATGGCCACCAACCAAAAGACAAACAACAAATGTTGGCGAGGTTGTGGAGAAAGGGGAACCCTCCTACACTGCTGGTGGGAATGTAAATTAGTTCAACCATTGTGGAAAGCGATATGGAAGTTCCTCAAAAAGCTCAAAATAGAAATACCATTTGACCCAGGAATTGCACTTCTAAGAATTTACCCTAAGAATGCAGGATCCCAGTTTCAAAAAGACATATGCACCCCTATGTTTATCGCAGCACTATTTACAATAGCCAAGAAATGGAAGCAACCTAAGTGTCCATCAGTAGATGAATGGATAAAGAAGACGTGGTACATATACACAATGGAACATTATTCAGCCGTAAGAAGAAAACAAATCCTACCATTTGCAACAACATGGATGGTGCTAGAGGGTATTATGCTCAGTGAAATAAGCCAGGCAAAAAAGACAAGTACCAAATGATTTCACTCATATGTGGAGTATAAGAACAAAGGAAAACTGAAGGAACAAAACAGCAGCAGACTCACAGAACCCAAGAATGGACTAACAGTTACCAAAGGGAAAGGGACTGGGGAGGATGGGTGGGAAGGGAGTGATAAGGGGAAGGGAAAGAAAGGGGGCATTACGATTAGCATGTATAATGTGGGGGGGCACAGGGAGGGCTGTGCAACACAGAGAAGACAAGTAGTGATTTTACAGCATCTTACTACGCTGACGGCCAGTGACTGTAATGGGGTTTGTTGAGGGACTTGGTGATGGGGGAAGTCTAGTAAACATAATGTTCCTCATGTAGTTGTAGATTAATGATACCAAAATAAAAATTTTTTAAAATCATGAGCAACTTTTTCCTGAACACATCTCCTCAGGCAAGGGAAACAATAAAAAATGAACAAATGGGGCTACATCAAATGGCGAAGGACACCATCAGTGTAACAAAAAGACATTCCACAGTATGGCAGAATATATTCATAAACAACTCATCTGATAAGGGGTTAACATCCAAAATGTATAAACAACTCATATGCCTCAGCACCCAAAAATCAATAAGCCAATCAAAAAATGGGTGGGGGACCTGAACAGACACTTCTCCAAAGAAGAAATACAAACGGTCAACAGGCACATGAAAACATGCTCCATGTCACTAATCATCAGGGAAATGCAAATTAAAACCACAATGATACCACCTTACACCAGTTAGAATGGCCACTATCCAGACTAAGACAAGAAATAATAAATGCTGGCTAGGGTGTGGAGAAATAGGAAACCTCCTACACTGTTGGTGGGACTGCAAATTGGTGCATACGCTGTGGAAAGCAGCATGGAGATTCCTCAAAAAAATAAAAATAGAAGTACCATTAGACCCAGTAATTTCACTCTTAGGAATTTACCTGAAGAAAACAAAATCCCCGATTCGAAAAGATATATGCACCCCTATGTTTACCACCACACTGTTTGCAATAGCCAAGACATAGAAGCAACCGAAGTGTCTATCAATAGGTGAATGGGTAAAGAACACGTGCTACATACACACAATGGAATATATATATTTTTATTTTTTATTAAGGTATTATTAATATACACTCTTATGAAGGTTTCACATGAAAAAACAATGTGATTACTACATTTACCCGTATTATCAAGTCCCCACCCATACCCCAATGCAGTCACTGTCCATCAGTGCCGCAAGATGCCACAGATCCACTATGTGCCTTCTCTGGGCTACACTGTTCTCCCCGTGATCCCCCACACCATGTGTACTAAACATAATACCCCTCAATCCACTTCTCCTTCCCTTCCCATCCGCCCTCCCACACCCCTCCCCTTTTGTAACCACTAGTCCCCTCTTGGAGGCTCTGAATCTGCTGCTATTTTGTTCCTTCAGTTTTGCTTCATTGTTATACTCCACAAATGAGAGAAATCATTTGGCACTTGTCTTTCTCTGCCTGGCAAATTTCACTGAGCATAATATCCTCCAGCTCCATCCATGTTGTTGCAAATGGTAAGATTTGTTCCTTTCTTATGGCTGAATAGTATTCCATTGTGTATATGTACCACATATTCTTTATCCATTCATCTACTGATGGACACTTAGGTTGCTTCCATATCTTGGCTATTGTAAAAAGTGCTGTGATAAACATAGGCCTGCATATGTATTTTTCAAACTGGGATCCTGCATTCTTAGGGTAAATTCCTAGGAGTGGGAGTCCCGGGTCAAGTGGTATTTCTATTTTTAGCTTTTTGAGGAACCTCCATATTGCTTTCCACAATGGTTGAACTAGCTTACATTCCCAACAGCAGTGTATGAGGGTTCCCCTCTCTCTGCATACTTGCCAGCATTTGTTGTTCTTAGTCTTTTTGATGCTGGCCATCCTTACTGGTGTGAGGTGATATCTCATTGTGGTTTTAATTTGCATTTCCCTTATGATTAGTGATGTGAAGCATCTTTTCATGTGTCTGTTGGCCATCTGAATTTCTTCTTTGGAGAACTGTCTCTTCATATCCTCTGCCCATTTGTTAATCAGTTTCTTTGATTTTTGGGTGTTGAGATGTGTAAGTCCTTTATATATTTTGGATGTTAACCCCTTGTTGGATATGCCATTTACAAATTCATTCTCCCATACTGGAGGATGCCTCTTTGTTCTGTTGATGGTATCTTTTGCCATACAGAAGCTTTTTAGTTTGATGTAGTCCCATGAGTTCATTTTTGCTTTTGTTTCCCATGCTCGAGGAGATGCGTTCAGGAAGAAGTTGCTCATGCTTATATTCAAGAGATTTTTGCCTATGTTGTCTTCTAAGAGTTTTATGGTTTCATGACTTACATTCAGGTCTTTGATCCATTTCGAGTTTACTTTTGTGTATGGGGTTAAAGAATAATCCAGTTTCATTCTCTTGCATGTAGCTGTCTAGTTTTGCCAACACCAGCTGTTGAAGAGGCTTTCATTTCCCCATTGTCTGTCCATGGCTCCATTATCATATATTAATTGACCATATATGGTTGGGTTTATATCAGGGCTCTCTAATCTGTTCCAATGGTCTATGGGTCTGTTCTTGCAGGCACAACAACTTCTGTTTGCTTCCACAAACCGTGATCAGCCCAGTTATCTGTCAGTCAAAGCAACTGACAAGAAAAATCAAATATACCTGAGACTGGATCAAGACCACAGAGTGAAAACAAGTTTAATCTCTGCCCGTCCTCTTTCAAAATCCCCCCAAACAATAAAAATGATATTAAAACAACACAGAAGAATAAGGAGTAAACTCAACAGCTGTGGTGGAGAAAACAAAGCGACAACATTTGATTAGAAGTGCTTAAGAATTCCTGGTCGATAGAGAGTGGATGGGATGAAATCTACTGGGAAAGAAACCTAGTGAACACTCAAGTCCAGCTGCAGGAGAAAACGCCTTTAAAGTGAGGAGCTTGCACGCAACAGAGAAGTTAAAGTTTAAGGTAGGACTTGAATAATTATTGAAGCAGAAACTAGGAAAGGATGAGAGTAGAAGGGCATACCCAGCACGGGACAGCTCCCTCACCCCAGGCCCCTCCGTCTTTGCTCACTATGCAGTGTTTCACCACAGAAGACAGAAGTAAATCTTCATACAACTGATTTTCTTTAGCTACATTAAGTTACAAGGTCAGCTGATGAAGCAGAGATAATGCAACATCACAGAATATAATATAGTATCAATTATCAAATGAGCCATGGATGAATAAAATGTCTGAGTATTGGTAATGGCATTGGACACATGCTGTTGAAGATGTCAGAGTATCTGTCTGGAGAAGGTGAAACATTAGGGCCGTCCAGTGTGTTGACACCTCAACTTTGTCTCTAACTGGCCGTCAGAGTGACCACAGTCTTGCCCGTGGTGGGGCTTCTCTCTCCCCTTTGTCATTCTGCAGGTAATGAATTTCCATGCATATAATCACAAAGCTATAAATAGTCTGTTTCCAACATTTATCACGTAGTTTATCAATAAAGGAAGTAGAAAACATTCTAGGTATACTGAACAGGGAGAATTGGTAATAAAGGTGGTGAAAATGCTGGAAAGCAAAATAGGGAGATACGAAGGATGCCCACTGATTAGAAACTGCAGAAAGACACCGCCACTCCTGGAACTGGAAGAGAAGAAGGGAAATGGTGCTGCCCAGACCCCTGGCCGCCGAGGTTGCTGTCGTTGGAACCAAGCTGCCTGAGCAAGAACCCAGGCCACCCCAGTGCACGGTGCCGATCCCGGGGTCTTGGGGTGCTATACACCCTGCTGCTCAGCCGCCGCAAGAAGTGATGTCAAAGGCTGAGTCGTGACTTCTGCCCTCTTCCCGCCTCCAGTCTCCCATCGGTGCCTTCCAGCGGAGACACTAACGGGAAGGCAGCCCGTAACTCAGTCTGGGATATGTGACTCGCAGGCGCTCAGTTCTAGCAATAGACAGATGAGTAGGACAGAGCAACTCTGGGACTAAGAAGGACCCTTTCTGGCACATCACTGTAAACTACAGAATCTTCATATTTTCAGCCAGTTGGAGGCCTATTGTCTGATCCTCAGAAGAGTTAATAACTGCTAACCACTGGTGGCTTGTTGCCCACAACATGGTAAACAAACTTAATACACAAATGTTCTTGAGGCTCTTCAGCTGCTCAGCTTCCTGGCCCATCTCACAAGTCCTGAGGTTATCCGGCTTCCTTCTTCGTGCAGTTCTTCCAAAATTCATCAATAAATCTCTTCAACCTGTTGATGCCAAAGGGTTGATGCTTTCCCCCCAGGCTAAAGATGGAGAAAAATCTGATGGTCATCATCCTACGTGTTTGCAGCTATTAAACCAACCACACACACACACACACACACCGCCCTGTTCCATGGGCCTGTGACTTGCTGACTTTGTTTCTCATTCACATGTGGGGCCCACTTACAATGAGGAGAGTGTACCCCAGGGACACCACACGCCTTACTGACTGTGGGGATGGCCAAGGAGAGCGGTCAGCACCTGGCCTTGCAGCCTGCGTGTTTACTGTGTCACTGACAGAGCTCTAGGCCCCTTCGGCTTCTTCCGCGTCATTTATTTAGTCCTTGGTTTGCCGCTAGATTTGTGTTTGATGTTGCCAGAGCTCTGGGGTGAGGGTGAGATGTATGGTTGTAGTCAGATGTTTAAGACTTTGCATATCGTGGGAAAATTTGTCTGATAAGTTGAGGCTCTTGGTCATAGTCTTTTTCTGTAGAATTCCCCCAGAGAGACTGTGTACTGGAGTAAGTCAGTGGCAGGTGGATCTGGGTGAACGTGACAGCTGTTCTTCTAGTGAACCTATCAGGGCGACATTTTTATTAGGTCGAAGTTATCAAACAGAAAGTCAAAATTGTATTACTGAGGCAAAATGAGTCTGGGTGGGCAGACCCAGCCTTCCTGGGAATGAGGCTCGGGCATCCCGGGAGCGTGTGATGCATTTATTGCAGAAGTGTATTGTGGACATTACGATCCAGAAGTGATGTCTTAAATGTTTCTATCCCCCGTGTACATTTTAACGAGTTAGAGATTTAAATCCTGGAGAAGCCCTGAGATTTCAACCCCAGCCAAAAAGGACACGTGCGCCCAGTGCTGAGGACAGGAGCCCAGCGACCCTGAGGGGCTTGGGGGTAAATAATATCTCTCCCCACCAACCAGGCTCCTCTACTCTCAGTTCCAATGTTCAGTATTTAGGGTTTTAAATTCACACGGACAGTCACTTAGATGGAAAAATGAACTATCAAAAAGTAATATTTTAACTGAGCGAATTCTCAGTGGAACCAGAGCCAAATTCTGCAGCACCCTTTGTTAGCACTTAGGATGAGCAAACATTCCTCACTGGCAGAGACCGTTCGGTTCAGTTTATTTGATCTTGGGAAAGAGGTGATTTACTCTGTTTGACATCTTACACATATTCCTCCTTTTCATTACAGACGTGGAATAACCGACATTTCCTGGCCCACACTGTGCTGGACATTATTCCTGCATGAGTTCACTTATCCTAACACAAATCTATGTGGTGGGGGCCATTATATCACCCTCATTTTACAGAAGAGGAAAGCGAGGCTGGGAGCGCGAGCACCGTGCCTAAATCCCACAGCAGAAACTGCCAGAGCTGACCCTGAGCCCCCCGGCTCTGGGCCCAAAGTCAGCCTCCTCCCCTCTGCTGAATAAATGAAAAAATTATAATGCTGAATCATCCAAACAGTATTTTAGAATTCAAAACAGAGCTCACAACTATGCTGTAAGGATTCTGGTGGGGGTAGCATTGAATCTGTAGAATTATTTGACAGTAGTTGACTTCTTTCAATTTTCTAATATTTCTTACAGGAACAAGGTGTTTGCTTCCATTTTTATAGACTCCCTTTTATATCTGTGATTGAAGTTTCATTATTTTATCCCTAAAAGTTTACATATTTCCACTTATGGATATTTTCATATATTTTTTTTGCTGCTGTTGTTTCTGTTTCCAATGGTATCATTGTTTTCCATGATGTCATATAATAGTAATGGCAGGTGAATAGGAAACTGATTGATGTTTATATGCTGATCTGAAATCCAGTTACATAATGAACTTTTATCAGGTCTAATAGATGTTTTCAGTAGATTATTTTAGATTTCCCTGATAGCTGATCCTTTAGCTATATATAGTGATTAATTCATTGATTTATTTTTTTACCTGACTATTTTCTTGGTTTGAAAAGAATATGTTTAACAAAATGTTTCTCTTTTCTAATAGTCTTCACTTTTTTTAGAGCAGTTCTAGTTCACAGGCAAATTGAGCAAAGCATAGAGAATGCCGATAGACCCCTTACGTTCGTGCATGCACAAATTAGTACTCAGCTGTTAAAATGAGAACGTAACAGCCTGTAGATTTGTAGCAATGACTGAATAGGATAAGATATGTTTGCCCATTATCTGGCCATAGCCAGCAATCAAACAATAGTTGCTGCTCCTTTTATCACCACTGTTATTAGTAGCTATAGAAGCTTTTGCATCCCAGAGGACCTATATGGACTCTCACAATGCTGTTTCCAGATATAACCAGTTCACTGTTATTTAGATCACTCGATTTTTATTGGCCATCACATTTCCCTCCCCCACCATTCTATTCTCTGTTTCTATGAGTTTCACTACTCTAGAGACCTCACATAAGTGGGCTATACAGTATTTGTCTTTTTATGATTGCCTTATTTCACTTGGTGTACTGTCCTTATGATCCGTCCATGTTGTAGCATGTGGCAGAATTTCCTGACATTATAATGCTAAATAAGAATAATATTTCACTGCATGTATGTAGCACATTTTGCTTATCCATTCAGCTATCAGTGGACCCTTAGGCTGCTTGCACCTCGTGGCTGTTATGAATAATGCTGTTATGAACACGGGTGTGCAAATACGAGTTTGAGACCCTGCTTTCAATTCTTTTGCATATACACTCAGAGATGAACTTGATTGATCATATAGTAATTCTATTTTTAATTTTTGAGGGGGCCTCTACACTCTTCTCCTTAATGGCTGCACCATTTTACATTCCCATCAAAAATGCACAAGTGTTCCTGTTTCTCCACATCCTTACCAACACTTACTATTTTCTTTCCCTTTCTCTCTCTCTCTATCCCTTTTTAATTTTTTTTAACAGTAGCCATCCTAATGGGTTGTGAAACTTCATGTGATTTTGGCTTGAGATCTGAACTCATGCAAGTGCCAGGAAAGCAGGCCTAGGTGTGACTCAGCTCACCTACCCGTTCTGCTGCCATCACCCCAAATGAAAAATGGAATCTCTCCTGGATTTTGCCTTCCTGTCTCAAGTCACAAAGCCTTCCCTCTTCCACCAGGCGCTGTGGCATGCGTCGGGCGACCTGGACCCCTGTTGTTCCCAACAAGCCTCAGGGTTTACGCTGCCTTGTCTTCCCTCAGGATTCCTCCTCCAAACGTTTCTTCATGTCAAAATCCTGCATATCCCCTGTGGCCCCCAATATGCCCCTCCGTATACCCAGACTGACTGAAAATTTCCGTGCCTCTCTCTGTGTTTCCGCAGAGCAGTCTGTTGTGGTTGGGGAGGGGGGAGGGCGAGCCTGACTCTGCTGCCGGTACCCTGATGACTCAGAAGTGTGCTCCTTCTATTTGATGTGTAAAACTAAAAAGAGGCTTCTTGTTATCAGTTTGCAGCTTGATTTGATTTGAAATCTCTTCCGATATATTTTGGAAACATTTGTGAGGAAATTCATGGTTGGAGAGACAAGTCTTGCACTTTGCAGTCTTCTCTTGAGATACTGAAAACTACTGATTTCTTTCACTGTTGTCCCACGCTCCTGACCTTTCTCCCTCAACCGCCCAAAGGGGAGCTTGGCATAGCAGGCGTCGTTTTACAGTAACAATGCACCCTAACCAAGGGTAGGGGTTTGTTAATTCATTCATTTATTCAGGGGATATTTGCTTATTCTCTTCTCTGAGCTGGGCGCTCTGCTAAGTAAAGATCAGTAAAACCAAACACTGCCTCCTGCAATTCGCAGCTAAATTCTGGTGGGCCTGACACCAATGAACTGATTACACATTAGTAGAACAACCTGGTTTTTGCTTTAAAGGAGAGGCGTGTGGTGCCAGCAATGCCTGTACATGGGTAATCTGACCAGGTCATGGGGGTCTGTGACACTGATGGGTGGTGCAGTCAGCCCTGAGTGAGGACGGGAGGGCTGGAAGCCAGGTCTTGTGACCTGCCACGTGTCTATTTGGGAGGCTATCCAGGTACAAGTAGCCCTGGGCTCCCCAAGCCCCTGCCTCCAACTCCTAATTGTCCATCATCAGCTGAAGCTGAAATCTGAAAGCACAAGAAGCCGTGAGGCTGTCCCTGGCTGTCCTTCTGGCTGTCCCTGTCTGTCCTTCTGGTCTCTCTGGCCCTTTGCTGCTATGAAGGTGAGAACCATTTCTAAATAGACTGGCATGAGCCCTAGCGAGTACCCTTTTCTGAACTAAGTGAACTTCATTGGAGGGAGGGCAGTGAACAGGTCAGAATCCAACCCTCATCCTTTACTTGTGAACCAGCCCCCCTGCCCCCAAAAACCCAGGGCTTATTTTTGTCAATTTCCAATACTCTGGAACTCTTAAAACAAACCATTGCAGGGCGATTTTCAGTGTTGCCCCCACGCCCACCCCCGAAGCCTCACCCCTTGTCTGTGATCTGGGTTTCAGAACAGCATAACACAGTAAGATCTGGATGTGAATCATGGCTCTGCCACTTACCAGCACTTTAACCTTGAACAAAATGCTTAATCTCTCCAAGTCTCCTCTTAGCATCAGGTTTCACAGCTGCTGCCAGGAGTCGCTATGACAACAGAGGAAGGTGGAGTATGTCCCGAGTAGCTCTAGGCATCAGCCGGTATCTAGGAGTCACTGGTCTGTCTCCTTCCCTGACAATGAGGGTCTATCAGAGAAATTAAAGAAATTCCTTTAGAAATTCAACAAAGAACAAAGTGCTCCTGAGCTGTGCATTCTCTGTGAAGGAAGACGACCTTATGAGGAGGGGATGTTCGAATCTGACCTTGAAGGACAAAGAGGATGGGGGTAACAGAAAAGGGAAAGTAAAGCCCTCCAGGAGGTGCGGACAAGCCTGAGCAAAGTCGGGAGTGAAGCCAGGCTCTGCAGAGAGGACACAGATGCCCACACTCCTGCTGGTAACTGCCACCAGGAGATTACACACCACAAGGGCAAATGCTTTTAGATATTTCTCTAGCACTGGTTTCCTCAACCATGGCTTTGACATTTGAGGCTGAAGACTTCCTTTTTGAGGGGCTATCCTGAACATCACAGGCTGTTTAACAGAACCCCCGGTCTCTACCCACTTGATGCTAATAACACATCACTCACCCTGCAGGGACACCAAAACATCTCTAGACGTAGACAAATGTCACAAGTGTGGGTAGAAGGAGGGAGTAAATCAGCCCCCGTGGAAAATCACTGTCCTGGATTTCTTTCTATCAGTTCTCCCATGTGCCCCTTGTAATGCTCTAAAGACCAGAGGTTCACAAGTTAGCAAGAAAATGACTACAGTTAACAACGATGTGGGCATGAAGTAAAGAGAAAATTACCAACTGAATGGAGAAGATAATGACATAGATATCTAAGAAACTCTATGAACTGTCACGTGTGTACAGGGATGAAACATTAAGCCACATATTTTTTGGAAATGTCAAGTTGTATAAACTTCAGGGTTTTGGTGAATGAGCCAAGGAGAGTTAGCTGGAGTTGACACTCAATCCTGGCTTGGCTTCCAAATCTGCCTCCCTGCCCGAAGTCATTAGATGGATCTGGGTTAGATTGGGCCAAAGTAATGGCTACTTCTGGGGAAGAGAGAAAAAGGGGCCCAGTCCCTGGATGGCATGGGTGCCAACTTCCTCCTCTCGTCAGCTGCCCTCTCCCAGTTGTGACTCCAAAGTTCTCATTCAGGGACAAAAAGAGATGGTGGTAGTACCAGGATGACATTCTGGTGCCCAGTTTTAGTGCTGGGCTTGATCCCTGCCTTAATTAGCAATTCGAATTTAAATGACCTTCTCTTTCTAAATGGACCTAAGAATAAAACATGGGACATAAGCAGTTACACAACAACTAATTCAGCACCTACTATGTCACTGTCATCACACAAAGACCAGAGGTGCACAGGCTGTGCCACCAAGGAGCATGCCAGGGGGAAAAGGGCCAAAGCATTAGGTCCTGGAGGTGGCAGGAGAGCTGTACGCGGAGAGCCGCACAGTCTTGGGAAGGGAGATCCTCAGATTCGGGGATTTCTTGAGCCACTGTCTGGGCAGAAACGATGTGACCACCTCCTGGGGAGGGAGATCCCACATGGCAGTTTCCTCAGGGGAATTCTGGTGATGTTGCTGTCCTGGCATTCCAGCCATTTAGTGACCTCACTCATCCTCCAAGTATCCCAGTTTGGCCAATCAGTTTCATTATCTTCCTACTCATTGGGTTGTTGTGAAAATTAAAAGAGGTTGTCGCCAGTGCCTTGCATTGAGTAGGTGCCGTGTAACTGTTTGCCGTTCATGCCTTATTGAGTTTTGAAAATAAGGAAACCCAGATTGGGGCTGGGTACTGACTGAGATAATTAATAACCCAACAGTGGGTGGAATATGTTTGAGAGAGATGGTATATGCAAATTGTATCTCAAGAAAACTTTTCCAAGAAGGAGTCAGAAAAATATCAAGTCAGTATGGATCAAAATACAGTGCTTGATTTTCCAGCTCGGGTCTGAACATGGTTATCTGTAGATCTTTTAGAGAGTATAAAGCAGGAGCAGAGCTTTCAGTGGGTTGTAAGGTGATAGTCACCTTTCAGGGTTTACCCTGACACCTTCCTCAATTTTATAAAATTAATCACTAGCAGCTGGCCTGTAGACTGCCCATATTCTGTGCCCAGTGCTGTTCTGAGGACTTACATGTAGTGGCTCATTCAGGCTTCATGACAATGCTCGGATCATTCCTGTCGTACAAAGAGACACAGCTGTGAAATCACCACATCAGGCTTAGCCCGAGGCCAGGGAGGCGTCTGGTCGAGGAATGGCCTGGGTACAGTGAACAATGGACATCTCACATGTCTCCAAGAGCAGGGCTTTCAGAGTTTCTGGCCTGGCTAAGTACCTCCCTACCCACATTCCAGAGTGCAGCGTGATCTTAAGGAGAAGAGGTTCACCTCCCAAAACCATGCCTCAGATTAATGTCCCAACAGCCCTGGAGCTGAGGCGTAGACCCAGTGTTACACAATGAGGGAATAAAAGAATATATAGGGTATCTTGTCCCCAAGTACTGCAGGGCTGATCCATATCAGTGATTTACAATTAAAAATAACTTAAAGACCATCCAAATTTCAAAATAACTCCTTTGTCGGTTTTGTGCCAATGCACAAATCACTAGGAAGAAATGGCTCTCACTGAGGTTATTACTTTATGAAGCACGACATGGCCTCAAATGACCAAAACATCCGCATGAGTGTATTTCAGGTCTTGTATGAATGAGAAGCCAATTGTAATTCTCTTACTGTGTGCCTTATCTGCCCCCCAAGACACAAGGTATTCAGGGTAAAATGTGTGGGTAATTCACCTCTACACCATGGCTTATTATAGTAGGTGAGCAGTAAATGTCCCCCAAACACCGGAACTGAACCCTTCATTTTCCTCTAGTTTCTGAACTTGATTTGGGAGCCTGAGTCGAAGTCCTTTTGTGGAAAGCAAAGAGAGTCAGGCCAGCAACATAAGCATTCTAACCTTTTGGTTTCTTCTATTTCTCCTCGTAAATGCTGGCTCACTAATGAGTCTTTCGTGCAGTGAGTTGTTATTAGATTCAACTGCAGATGATCCTCATCTTCTGTAAAGAAAACCAAGGAGGTAAAGAACACACTCCTCTTTATTCTGGGCACCACGTGCATAATGTGGGGATTTTTGCTTGTTTAGTTGGCTGGTTTTGCTGAGTGAGACACCTCTGAAGGGTCCAGCATCCCAGCAGCTAACAGGGCAGGTCCATACCACCGGGGCACCACGCAGAGCCCACATCAGTCTTGGCTGAGGACGCAGCTCCCACTGTACTTGACTTGCCTTTGGAACGAAGGTCGCCAGCAATGGTCAGCCAGGTGAAAATGCACACATAGGATCACAGCCTTCTTGTCTACTTCTAGCATCTTCCTAAATCAATATTGTTCTTTGGCAACTTATGCTCCACCTGAGTGGTGGAAAGAAATGAGTCCCAAATAACCCAGAGAGCAAATAATGTACTTATGGGTAATTAATTCATCTCTCTGGCTCTCTTGTCCCTTTCTTTTTTTTTTTTTAACCTAAGCCAGCTTTGCTTCTTTTGTTCCTATTACCTTCACATCATCCCTGCATACGCTGATGTGGCTTTTCTACCCCATGAGGCTGTCCTGTCCCTCAACACCAAGAGGCACGTTTTCCTTGCTTTCCTTAGACCTTGCCAGGTACCATCTGCTCTCAGGGCCTCCATACTTGCTGTTCCCTCTGCCTAGAACACTGTTCCTCCCATCTTCCCCTGAACATCACAGTCCACTCGTTCAGACTGCGAAGTCCCTCCTCCTACAGCTTGCCTGGGCTCTGTACAGGGCGCTGCCCCTAGTGAACATTTGTTCTTTACACAGCAATCAGTTTCTAAGGTCACCTGTTC
Organism: Manis pentadactyla; assembly: GCF_030020395.1. NCBI lineage: Eukaryota > Metazoa > Chordata > Mammalia > Pholidota > Manidae > Manis > Manis pentadactyla. Next base: position 15,077,834 of record NC_080027.1, on the reverse strand, counting down.
AATTGCAGGCTTGTTTTGTCCCCACTGTAGGAGGTACGCTCCCCAAGAACAAGGTCCTGGTCTAACCTGTTCCTACAACTGAATTTGTGGCACACAGCCCAGGGCCTCACCAGAGGGCAAGCTCGTGGTCATTGTTGAGCGATGATCGGTTTCATGGACAGACGGATGAAACCTCACATTTATTCATGATTACTCTGTTTTAAGATGTAGAGTGTCATCTCTACAAAACCACCGTCGTATCACTTACGACCATTTTAGAAATGAGGACAAGGAAGCTCAGAATGACCAGCAGCAGTTTCAGCTGCCCAGGGACGCTTCGTGATCAGGCGTCGTACCCAGAACTCCAGCGCGTGCGTGAACCCCGACCTCGTCACCCGCCGCCGCGCAGCGCGGCCCCCGCGCAGCCGTCAGCTGTTCTACGTGGTCCATTCAATCACTGAAGAAAAACCCTGAAACCCTAACAAAAACGAAAAGAAAATTAACTCACAGATCTATAATAGAAGGAATTTATGAAACTGAGTGAACTAAGTGGGATATTCTTTGAAAAAACAACCTTCAGAGGTGAGACGACATTATTTCCCAAACTTCCAGCATTTTTCGAAAAAGGGTTCTCCAGGCCGGGGAAGCCCGCCCTCCAGAGGAGATGTGTGGCATTGCACTGAGCCCCGCGGTGAACCAGCAGGAACACAGAAGGGGTGAAGCTCTTGGAACCCGAAGGAAAAGGAGAAGCCGGGGAGAAGGAATTGGAGGAGAAGGAGGAGGAAGAGGAGAAAGTGAAGACCAGTAATAATAAAAACGATAAGGATGACAACACAGGGCCACAATGTTGTAATTTGCTGTATTATTTGGTGAGCACTTTTGCATTAATTTCATCTGAAGTCATGTGTCATTATTGCAGTCCCAAAATTGTTTTGGGTCCAAAAATCTCCATCTCCTTGGCATTCTAACAGCATAGGCTGGCTGGGTTCTGCTTGATTCTCGTGGTCATTTCCGGGTCCAGTGGCTGGTTTATCCTGTGACTCTTTTCCTTATTTATGGAAGGGATTCAGGGGAGACCAGGAGAACAAAAGGGGGATTTCTGGGCCCTCGCCGCCAACGTGAGTTCCTTCTCCTCTACTACCCTGGAGTGATCAGCCAACCGCTGCCTCCGCTGTGAAGCTGGCGGGGGTCCTCGAGCTGGCTGCCCTCCCGCTTTACTGCTACGCAGGTGAGTTCTGTGCACAGAAGACAGGCTTTTGGCTGAAGGTTGTTCTCAGGGTCCCCGTGGAAGACCTCCTGGTCCCCAAATCCAGTACCGAGCATCTCATTTCTCCAGCGTCTTTGTTGTTTGTGGTTACATAGTGTTTGACTTCTCTGGGCTGTGAAGGTGGGAATGGGGGTCAGCACCAATATTTTAGGGTATAAAGGAAACCCAGCTTCTGACTTTACTCTCCTAGAATTGAGAACTCAACACCATTCACCACAATCTTCCTGAAACGTATGTCTCTACCGCGATGTAAGAAAACTACAAACATCCGAGGTATGCCCTCAAAGGGGTTCCTCCCTCCATAACTGAGCCCACTTTCACAGGCTTTCATCCCAGGTGCCAGCAGTCCACCTCTCCAGGATGCTGTTGAAATGACAATCGATTCTATAGTGAACTTGATGGAGTACCAAGTATTCCTTCAGGAGTCAGCGTTGGGTGATGCCGTTCAAGGGCTGGAGAGGAAGGGAAACAGTGTTTTCTCAGCCAGTCAAATGAAACTGCCCGATTTCAGAACGCTCATCGTAATTGTGGGGCCCTCTGATCTGTTTTCAGACCCCTGGGCAGGGGCAGGCAGCCTCTAAGTTTGTCACCAATTATACCAGAGCAAGTGTTGAGCATGCTTTATTTCATTTCAGTGGATTTAATTGTTGCCAAGTGTGAATACTTGGACATCAAGGAAGCCATCCAACGTCCCGTGCTGATTTGCCTCTTCACTTCATGGGACCTTTAGTGAGGGAAAAAAGGGAAAACTATGCTCAGGCAAAGGCGTAACTACCACCCAGCTTTCTGGTACAAGACAACTGCGCACATGCGAGTTCACACACACACACACTCTATCAGGGTAAAAAACATCTGATTCTCAAAAGTCCATCACTTGTAGAAATGATCAGCAAACAAGATCTCCTTCTTCAAAGAAACAAACAGTAAAATGTTCTTAAATTTTTTGGATGGAGTCCAGAAAATGCCCTTTGGGGAAGATTCCAAACAGCTTAAGAAAAAAATTTTAAATGCATTTTTAAGCAATCAAACTTGTTAGTATAAATTAGCCTAAATGATTGGATTCTTTGACCACTAATTAAGGACCCCAAAATGACAAGCGCAAATCATCGGCATGAATCCCCTGGCAGTGATAGAACTGTTTGAAACAAAGATCGGTTTAACAATGAGTGACTCTTTCCAGTTATACATAGATATTGTTCAGTTTTTCCTAACATTTATTCCTTATTGTAACATACCATTTAACACATTCCAGGGTAAGCAACTTAGAAATACTGCCAAAAGCAAAAAGATACCGGAGCACACCACTGAGAAGATTCCGGATGAACCTTGAGGACGTTGTGATAAATGAAGCAAGGCAGTCATGAAACGACAAACATTGCATGGCTCCACTTTGATTCGTTTTCTAGAGCAGCCAGTCCTTAGAAACAGAAGGTAGAATAGTGGTTTCTAAGGTTCTATGGCGAGGGAAATGGGAGTTGTTTAAAGGGTGTAGAGTTTCCTGGTAACAAGATGAGAATGTTCTGGAGATCGGTTGCACCACAAAGCAAATACACTCAACACTGCTGAACTGTATATTTAAAATGATGAAACCGGTAGCTTTTATGTTATGTGTACTTACCGTAATTGAACATTTTTTTAAGTGAACAACCCCTGCATTAAGGATGATGGGATTGTTTTCTTTAGAAACCCAGATTAGACAAATCGCTCAGAGTGCACATCACCAGTATTTTGTAGGCCACTAAGGCGATGGTGAAGGCATTGGACTGTTCTGTATTTCTAACATGTAAGGCCATATGGGAACTCCTTGTATTGAACTGATTTAACAATTCTATGTTGAAAACTGATAATACACACAGCATACTTATAAGTTATTTCAAAGAACAGGAAACATGGAGAAACTATTGCAAAATGGGTCCCTGGGTGGAGAAAGACCTGGAAACACCAGCATGTCTGTGGCATCGATAAATGTCCCCTGAATGGTGGGATAAGTCATGAAATGATTTGGAATTTACTTCCAGCACTAACTTCCTTGGAAAAAACTCATGGGCAAAGAATTGAAGATGCTGAAAAGTACGTTGTTCCTTATGTCTGCAGCTCAACACCTCTGGAAAAGTGATTTTCGTCTCCTCAAGGACCCCCACACCCCCGGGCCACCTCAGGAATCCTCAGGACTCGGGTCCTGGTGGGTGGGCAGTGCTCAGGTTCCTGGCACGGTGCTGCCATGGCCCTCTGGGCTCTCTCTGTCCCTGACCCGCGTGTGCGGGGCCAGGAAGAGAGCCAATGAGAGGTGACTCGTGCATAGCAGGGTGACTCCTATCCTGATCCTAAAATTTGATATATGGCACCAATTCTGATTTTCGGAACTGTTTCATGAATATGTTATTTACCCTAATTACTGAGGTGTGGGTGTCCTCTTAAACTGTGTGACTCTCCCTAGTCCTGTCCCTGTAAGTGGCAGTGTGGTCCATTCTCTCTCCCACAATGACTTACAAGCAGTGAAGTTTGGGAAGAATCTGTGCATTATGCAGGAAAAAGCAAAGCAAGTGGTTCTTAGATTAAACCTTAGCTCTCCTTACTGTTACCTGTCCCCACACTCCTGTTCCCAGGGCCAAGTTATGCCCCCGCTTCAGCTCACAATTCAGCGGCCCCTCTTTCTTCCTGGGCTATCGTGCCCCCCAGGAAGACCCCTGACCCTTTCTCAGGGTACTTCAGCTCCCTCCTGGGCTGAATCTTCTGCCAGGCATAACATTACAGGGAATTCAGCACTCCGTACGTTTATGGTTCCACAAGTATGTAATCATTTCTTTAAAAATATTAACCAAAAGTGACTAAAGGAATAATGAATGTATACCAATGAGACAGTGTGGAGTATATTCATCTTTATACCATTGCAGTTGTAACACATAATATTTAATATGTTTTTGTGGAAACCGGTACAAAGTACCTAAGCCTCACAAAAGTCACAAGGAGGCCCTCAGCTCCCCCTTCTCCAAAACACCTCAGGGTCCCTGACGTCACTGGGCCCAGGCAAAAGGACCTTTCCCCAGAGCCCACACCTTGGAAGAGCCAACCTACTGCACACGCGCCCACGTGCACACAGTTATTCACTGGGAACAGGTTCCCTTCTTGGTGCTTTAGGTCCACCCTGCTAGGGAGGGAGGTGGCGCTGGCTCTCTCTGCTTCCCAGAAATGGGGACCTCGGTCCACCCTGTCTGTGAGAGCAGAGAAAAGGAGGCGATTCAGATTCTGGAGCCGAAGATGGACACACAGATAGGCAGAAGATCACGTCTGCTCAGAGAGGGGCCCTTTTGGTGAAGGTGTCTGTATATCAAACAGAACCAATTTCATTCAGGAGTTGGGAATAAAGATTATTGAAGGGTCAGACTGGCAAAAAAAGGGAAGATGAAGGGTGCCCAGGGATTGATTATTTGAAAGGACAGCAGTGCCCCTAGAACTGGAATAGAAAAAAAGAAGATTGTATAGTAAAGTAAACGGAGAAACACGTCGCAAAAGTGCATTTGGGGAAAGGTGTACGGGTGTTCTCCCATTATACACACCGCTGCGACATTTCTGTAAGTGAAGTTATATCCAAATGCAAAGTTAAAAATTGTGTTCCCGAGACAAAGTGTATTGTGATGAACACAGCTTCTGCCCTCTTGGGAGAGGAGGCCTAGGCTGTGTGGAGGGTGCGCATGACGAAGCTGGGTCATGGGAGCGCCGCCCCCTTGACAGGAGACAGTGTATGAAGTCAACTTACAGGGAGACAAAGGGTCCCCAGATTGTGTCCTAAATGGTACCTGGACTGGATTCCCAGCGTTATGAACTGCATGAGCAGGGCCGTGCACACAGTGGGAAACTGCCACGGAAAATTCAGGAGCAAACCAAGCACTTCTATTTCTCTACCTTCTTCTGAGCAATGACATAGGAGGGACACACAGACATCACAGGACAGTCACCTCATGGTGAGAGTTGGTGAATAAGGTTATGGAAACAATCTCTGCTGCCTGCTGGCCTTTCCCAGGTCATGGGCCTCCCTGTGCAGCTCACAGATTGCAGCAAGAAGTCCGAGCGTGTGTCGTGTGCAGAGGGTGGCTGGCGGGTGGTCTGCACTAAGCCATAGTAGTGGTACATCAACTCACACGTTTCCACCATGAACCTCAAGGCATAATGTAGGCTCAACAGGGCACAACAGCGAGAGAAGAAGTAATACAATGGCCCTGAGGGGTTTATGCCATAAACCACATTGGTGTTTTGTGTACCTGTAGACATGCTTACAACTTTGGATAGAGACTTGACATATAAATTTTTGATGTTTCTTGAATACATAAAAAATAATTTACCAATAGTAAATACATCTCGTAATGAGCATAAAGAGGCCCTTCTTTGCTTTTATATATCCATGGTGGTGCTAAAATGAAGCAACTGTATTCATGTTTTTCATCTTCATAGATGTAAATTCTGAAAGTACCTGCCACATGAATGTGCAGGTGCAAAAAGAATGAGTTTTGTGATGTCACTCGATTCTCTGAATCCCTTTGAGTTATAGGCTAAATATGCCTTTGTAACTTATCATGCAGAATTATTTTTAATGATTTATCAGCCCGAGCTATATAGGTCCTCCTTTGATTCTATTTCAGTAGGAATTAGAAAACACTTCATATAGCAAACATTTCGTGTGCCACAAAGTACTTGAAAAAAAATTTTTTTTTAAGTCTGGAGATCACATGTTGATCAGAGCAATCGGAAAGTAAATTTAACTGATGGAGGACGGTTTGTCTTCTGTCTTTGGCCAAAAGCAGAGGCAGGAGGGAGGGCCCCGTCACCACGTGTGCTTGTATGGTAATGGGATATGTGGACGTGACGATCTAGAAGTGGTCTCTCAACAGTTCTCAGCCCCTGCATGCGTCTGCCCATTTGAAGACCAAAGCTGTGGCAGCCCGCTGAGGACAGGAGCCCGGTGGTCCTGGGGGGCTTGAAGAGAAATAATACCTCTCCCGCCCAGCAGGTTCCTCTACCCTTAGTTCCAATATGCGGTATTTAGGATTTTAAATTCACAGTAACAGTCACTTAGATGTGATCATAAAACAATAAATTAAGCAATTGGAAAGTAAATTTAATGGAGAGAATTCTCAGTGGAACCAGAGCCAAATTCTGAAGCACACTTTGTTAACATGTAGGATAAATAAACATTCCTCATTGGCAGAGTCCGTTCAGTTCAGTTTATCTGACCTTGGCAAAGAGGTGATTTATTCTGGTTGATGTATTACTCATCTTGCGCTTTGTCATTACAGACGTGTAATAGCTGACATTTCCTGGCCCACACTGTGCTGGACATTATTCCTGCATGAATTCACTTATCCTAACACAAACCTTATGCGGTGGGGGCCTTATTTTACAGAAGAGGGAACCGATGCAGGGAGGGTGAGCACCTTGCCGAAGTCCCACAGCAGAGAGGCCAGAGCTGACCCTGAGCCCCCCGGGTCTGGGCCCAAAGTCAGTCTCCTGCCCACTGCTCAACAAATGAAAACATTTTCCTTGTGAAAGGTCCAAACAGCTCTTCAGAATTCAAAATGGAGCGCAGAACTATGAAGGATTCTGGTGAACTTTTAGAATTATTTGAGAATAGTTGACATCGTTAAATATTAAAATATTTCCTTCTAGAACAAGGTGTTTGCCTGTTTATTTAGACTCCCTTTTATATGTGTGAGAAAAGTTGCACGATTTTGTCCTTTCAAGTTTGCACACTTCCGGCAGGTATATTTTAATATTATGTTGCTTCTTGTGTCGTTTTTTTTCCATGATGTCATGTAATGGTAACAGCTGCCTACAGGAAAGGAATCGATATGGTGTGACTGGGCCAATCCTTATGGGGCTTATTATCAGTGCAAGATGTACCTCAGCACCACCAGGGAACTTTAATAAAACAAGGTTTATTACTCTCAAGTCCTGGAGGGCACACTGCATGCTTGGGGCAACACCTACAGGTCACTGGCAGAGATAGCATTTGGACTTGGGGTTCTGCCTTTACTGGAGCGGAGGGTGGGGTGCTTAGGGTTTTTCGGGTTCACTCTTTAGTGGCAAATGTAAAACATCACAGCAGGAATGAGGGCGTAAGAAGGAAAAATCAGAGTCACTCAAGCAGTGGGTTACCTTCCTTTCCACAGCCTTGGCCTAGGCCGATGTTGAGCTAACCCAGCTTGCACTGTCCAGCTGGGTCCCCAAGAGGTACCCCAGTAATAGGGGAAAGTCGGCTGGGATCCAAAGTGCCTGCCGATGAGCCACAACTTGATTGTGACAAACGGATCCGGTTACATAGAGAAGAACTGGGAAGATGCCTCTAGAGTGCCTTTTGTGTAAAACAGTCCCATGTTGGAGAATTTTCATAGTCATGTAAGGGAAATTTCATCAATAGCCACTGCCAGATGTGGGGCTATTCTAGAGCGGTCAGATGGGAGAAAGGATAATTTTGGTTGCTGCTCCCGTCCAGCCCCTATCCCCGTGGCTTCTGAGACAGGCCAGCACCCAGGGACGAAGGTGGTTCTCTCTGGGCGATGCCCAAGGCTCATTTCGTCTCCCGATCCACAGCTTCAGGCCCCATGGGTTGAGCTTCCAACTCAAGTAAAGCGTTGCAGTGTGGCTGGTTCGTGGAAAGGGACCATGGAGCAAGTGTGGGCATCACGAGAAGCCTCTGTGACCTCTTCCAGACCTGTGCTGACGAGCACACCTGGGTCCCAAGGCTGCAGAATCAGGTGAGAGCGAGGGGGTTTTATTAGTGTCCTAGGGCTGCTGGTGCAAATGCCGCAAACCGGGCAGCTGAAAACAATAGAAATGTATTCCCTCACAGTTCTGGAGGCTAGAAGACCAAAATGAAGACGTCAGGATGGCCATGCTCTCTCTAAAGGCTCTAGGGGAGCACCCTTCCTTGCCTCAGCCTCGCTCTTGGGGGGGTTGCCAATAGTCCTTGGGTTCTTGGCCTGCAGATGCATTACTCCACTCTCTGCCTCCATTTTCATGTGGGTTTCTCCCTCTGCGTCTGTGTCCAGATTTCCTTCTTCTTACAGTCACGTTGTTAGACCACCTGGCATGTCCCAAGGCCCCCAGGTGAACAAAGATGACCTTAGCAGGTGGGACATTCCAAAGGTCTCAAGATCATCTCCCAGAAGCAAAACTTAAAGGCCAGATCTTTCTTTGGATAAAGTTAACTCTTTACTATACAGCTTCATTCTACAGACTTCATTCTATTCTAACTCAGCACGGTGGACAGATGACTGCTAATAGCCCCAAATTGACAACAGTCTCTCTATTTTGTAACTGCAGCAGACAAATCTCTTTCTTCTAATGTCCAAACTTCAGTTCTAGAGAAAATTGTATAAGTGGCCCTGCTGGAGTCTCACAGCCACCTCTTGAGCTAATTACTGTTGCCAAGCAAATGAATTACGATGGTTGCCCAAGTCCTCTTTAAGCTTCTGTTAGGCAGAAAAATAGATATGAGTGGGGTGGAGAGAGAATAAGGTTAGTAAAGCCCATGACAAGGGACTCAAAGAGTTAATCAGATAAAACTAGAGAGGCAGAAAAGACTCACAGAGTTAATGAATTAATCAGCTGAAGCTGCAAAGGCCAGGAGTAAACTTGGAATGTCTGGATATTCCCCAGATAAAGAAAAGTTTCTCAGCGCAGCCCATATCTTCATTGTGTCAATTAGATCATGCCATTGTAAGATTTACTTTAGCCTTCTAAAAGACCCAGCTTATTCTTTAACTTAACCTATACGCTGTTGTTGTTGTTTTCTTTTTTTTTTATTATTAAGGTATTGATGCCGGGTTTCTTGTTCACGGAGTCGAAGAATGAACTTTGCAAACACTAAGTAGGGGAGCAAGTGAGCGGCTTTTATTCAGAGATAAAGTGAGAGGAGAGGACAGAGCTCTTGGTTCACGCCAGGAAGGGTCAAGAGAGTCCATGGCTGTGTGCTGTCTAGGGGATTTATATTATAACGTGATAAAGGGCTAGGGGTGTGGACCTGTTAAGTGGTCTTAAGATGTTCATCCTTGACGAGACATTAGGTCTTTTTTATTAGTTTTCCAGCTTGCCATTATTAATTGCAAATCACCTGATTAGGTCTAAAGGAGGAAAAACAGCACATAGGCCTGCCTTTAAGTATGCTAAGTGAATCTTATACATGATTACAAATGATTAGTATAATAGAAATATGGGCTATGCTGAGATACTTTCCTTTACTGGGGGAATATTAACTGATCTTACTGAAGAATGACTGCAGACCTTAATGCTTAACCCGGAGTTTTGGTAGGGGGTTTCCTTGCATATTGTTACACTGCTCTGACTGTAATTATCTCACCTTTCCTTTTCCAGAGGCCCTCACCCTACTATGATTACACCCATGGTCCCAGTCTCAGTATCACTGATATACACTCTTATGAAGGTTTCACACGAAAAACATTGTGGTTGCTACATTCACCCATATTATCATCAAGTCCCCCTCTACCCCATTGCAGTCACTGTCCATCAGTGTAGTAAGATGCCACAGAGTCACTACTTGTCTTCTCTGTGCTACAGTGTCATCCTTGTGACACCCCACACACCATGGGTACCAATCATAATACCCCTCAGTCCCCTTCTCCCTGTCTCCGCACCCCCCACCCCTGCCTTACCCCTTCCCTTTGGTAACGTCTAGTCCCTTCTTGGAGTCTGTGAGTTTGCTGCCGTTTTGTTCCTTCAGAGACACAGGAGAGCAGAAGTGGACAACAGCTTGTAGGCAATAAACGGGTTTCTCCCTTTGACCAATTTCGGTTTCAAAGGTGTTTTGCTTGGGGATTTTCCACCACCATCACCACCAGCCCTGGAGTTACAATAAGGTTTAAAGAAGAAGCCGCCCAAACTCTACCCAGTTGGGGGTTCCATGTGAAGACAGCAAAGGCTTTGCAGGGAGATAACTTCCTCCCCAACTAGGTCCCAAAGGGGGTCACAGTCCAGCAGAACTAAGGACTGCCCAAACCACACGTCATCCGGGGAAAGGACACGCCCCTGAGGGGAGGGCTGTACAGATGGACCTGTCAGTCAAATAACCCCACCTTGCCGGGCAAAGCGGCCCCTCCCAGCCAGAATGCAATCCTCGAGCCTCCCGCCTAACAGGTGAAGGCCTTTGTCTACCTTGGCTCTGGCCCCCTCCTCCCTGGGGCGTATTCAAATCAAACTTCCACTCCACTTCGCTACTGTGTCTCTGCCTTTGAGTTCTTTGTTGCAGTGGGAACAAGAACCCAGGAGAACAAACGACCTGTGACACATGCGTTTCCTCTACAGTGGTTTTCAACCTTGGTCACTAAGGAATTTCTGGTGAAGGAAGGGAGGGAACCAGGGGGAGTGGAGGAGAGGGGATAATACATATAATAACAGTCATGTAACAACAGCAACCCTACATCAAGCATTTTCTACATACCAAGTTGATGCTAAGGGCTTTACATACATTTTCTCATTGAATCCACATAACAAACTTGGTGTCCTGGTCTGGTGGCTACAGAGGTTGGGTTCAGAGTTCTCTTTTTGTATAAGGTCTGGCCATTGTCCCTTTGTATACTTGTCTTTGTATGGTCTCTTAGAGGGGAATCAGTCCCTGTACTGTCAATAGCTTAAGCTGGGGAGAGGAGGTAGGGAGTGGCACTTGTTGGACAACGTGAGAGTTTATCTTTGACTTTATTGGCTTGCTGCTGGGGTTCCTGTTCACGGAGTTGAAGAATGAACTTTGGAAACAGTCAAGGCAGGGGAGCAAGGGAGAGGCTTTTATTTAGAGAGAAAGTGAGAAGACAGAGCTCCTGGCACACACCAGGAGGGGACAAGAGAGTCCCTTCGTGGTCGCCAAAAATGTTGCAGGGCAGCTGCATCTGAGGAGGTCTCTCCCTGCTCACGAGGTGAAGCTCTAGGAGAAACCCCAACCTGGACAGGGAGGGTGCTTGCCTCTGAGTGAGAAAGAATTCTTGAACAGGTCAGACGAGTGTAGGTAAAGAAGGAATTCATTAAAGCAAGAGCAGCAGGGAATGGCAGCTGCCTTGCAGGCAGCAGAAAACAGGAAAGTGCAAGGGAAAGAGGGAAAGTTCTCGGCCTAGGACAGATTCCCTTGCCAGCTCCCGAAACCAGGCTCACCTGTCTTCCTGTGTCCTCCTGTATGTGCACAGAATGGGGACTAGCCCCACCCCTCCAGGATTTGGGGGAGCCGCGGAGCACAGGATGGAGTGAGATTATGTTCGGAGAACTTCCCAAAGAAAGGAGATTTTCAGGCAGGCTGCTAAGAGCAGCTCACACAGCGGCAGTTCCGTCCAGGTCACCCAGGCGACGAAAACACGCAGGCCCAAATCAAAGTTCTTAGCAGCCCCTTCCTACTTAGTAGGAGTAAAGCGGAGACAGAGTGAAGATGTGGAAATAAAGTGAAATAACAAAGAGATAAACTGCAATAATTTGAGCAGTGAGAAAGCTTTATTTAAGGCAAAAAGGTGTACTCGGAGAAAGGAAGAGTGTGGGTTACCTCAGAGAGGAGGCGCGCTGAGAGTTTGGGGAGTCTGTCTTAAGGCTTTCAGGGATGGGGCAAAGGGCAGAGGGGGTGTGTTGGGCATAGGCTTGACTTGTGGTCCCAACGTGCTCATCTCTGGTGAGACGCTGTGTCTCCTCTCCTCTGTTATCAGTCTTGCAGCTATTTCTGCTAAATAAACCCAACACAAAGGATTTACTTATCCTGTTCTTCTCCACAATTGTGATTACCCTCAAGCAGTGGGGACCTATCAGTTAAAACTGCCTGGCCTGCCCTAAGATAGGCTGTTGGGCTATTGTCTGATTACCAGAGAATGTGTTAGGAATCTTCTCAACTCTCTGCTTTTCAAAATGGACTCTCAGCCTTACGATGGAGTCCCTCCTGTGCTTGTTACTGAAAGGGTATCTCGCCGCGACCCTCCTTACCCCAGAACGACTCAGGAGACAAGGGCCCACGCAAGAGATTTTATTACTGAAAGAGAAAATGGCTGCCCCCAGAGAGAGGGAGCAGCAGCTCGTGGGTGAGGAAGCGCGTTTTTAAGGAGTAGGGGTAGGTAGGGTGTGTTCTGCATTGGTGATTGGATCTTTAAGGGTTGGGAGTCTTAGCGCGCCAGAATTTGCCTTCAATTACACTGTTTCTATCTCAGCATTTTTCATCATAGGCAGGAAAAGTAAGTGATGATGCTAGTCTGGTGTCTCTGCCCTACCTCAGGCTCAGCCAACCAATAAAACGTTCAAAACAAATTAATAATGAAAATAAAATTATGATTCAAAATAATTCGCATAATAGAATAATTCTATATGATGAATAATGTATCCTTGGGTTCATGCCCCTAATCTTACAGTTGTCTTACTGGATAGAAATGTAAATTCCTTCTATTGGAAGGACAGAAATATAAATTTCCTTCGATGATAAAGGGAATGAGGGAGAAATGCAGGTGACTGGCCCAGTCATCCAGGAGATCAGAGCCTTCGGGAACGTTCTGGGGCAGGGAAAGGACAAGTGTCAACAGGAAGGCGGACAGTTGTGGTTGAAGGAATTGGGGGCTGGGATCCTGAGACTCTGGGGCAGGAGTAGGCTGGGGGTTCACACTCTCCTTCAGCGCAGCGCAGGCACAGACCCAGAACAGTCACAGAGTTTATCTTTCTGTTCTTTAGAAAAGTTTAAGGTGGGAGGCAATTAAAAGGAAGAAATTTGAATTTAAAAGAACAACTAGCAGGCTTGCGAAACATCTCCGGGGGAGCAAGGACCTGAGCGCGGAGCGCTGCTGTGGGTAAAATTGCAACATTTCCAGAATCTCGCGCCTGGCCTTAGTGCATCTCTATATCAATATGTGTTTCAAAGGGGTGGAGAGAAGTAGGCGGTCTCCGTATCAATAGGTAATTACATAGGCAAGCAAGGGCTTATCTAGACCTGAGAGGTGGCGGGGGTGGGGGGTCTCTTTTTTCAGCCGCGTGGCGGGAGATACGGCCGAGCAGACGTGGACGACCGCTTGTAAGCAATAAACGGGTTTCTCCCACTTTATTTCTCCCTTTGACTAATTTCGCTTCAAAGGTGTTTTGCTCCGGGATGGGAAAATATTCCCCCCCCCCGAAGTTACAGCTGCTTTTTAGTTTTCAATTACAAAACGTTGGCACATCCCTTTACACATCTCGCCACCGACAGCAACAGCTGTCCCCCAGCCTCAAGTGGAGGAGGAGGGTCTCCGCACCCCATTCAGGAAGCTGACGTGAGCAGAGGGCCCGCGTGGTTCCGGTCCCGGGAGGCGGACTGCTGAGCCCCAGCAGGGAAGACAGAAGCCCGCAGAGGTGCAAGATCTCGAGCGGCGGCCGCGCGCCGGGCTTTACGGTAATACTGCGCGCAGGTCTTTACGCGTCAGGCTTTACGGTAATCCTGCGCGTCTGGTCGCGCCGGCCCGGACCTCGTACGCAGGCGCTGAGCCGTTGCCGGAGAAACGGTCGCGGGCTTTGCGGTGTTCGCACCCACCTAGCAGACGGTCCGCGGCCGGCTGGGAGACTCGGCCTGAGGTCCCGGCGTCCGCCTCCCGCCGCGTCCTCGTTGAGGCGACGGCCCTGCCGGTCGCCGGAGCTGGGGAAGCTCCCTCCCTGGTACGGGGGTTCGAGGCGGGATGGCGCCGACGAGATTGCAGGGCCCGGATTGTCAAGGCTGAGGAACTCCCGTGCGATAGGGAGCATCTCTGCAAGGGGGTGGACCTCACCAGCTTAGGGTTGTCCCCCAGAATTCCGTGGGTGTGGCTCGGTCGGTCCCTACATGGCCTGGACCCGAAAAGATCCGCGGGAGCCTGGATGCTGAGCCCCGCCTGCAAGTGCCTGTTCAGCCCCAACCCGAGCACCTGCCCTTAATCCTCAGGCCTGCTGCATGGGACCTGCGCTAGCCCACCAGGAAGCATCCTGGGCCGGCGATTGCTCGCAAGCAGCAGGTTTCAGCTGTGGACCTCAGACCCCATACGGCCCTCTCTACCCTCTTTCCCCCGGGGCCAGTTTGGTGACCGTGGTCGCCGCTGTCTCCCACCTCTGACAGGCCCGGAATGGCTTCTGACATGCGGCAAGACCCGGGTGCTTCGGCTTCCGCGGAATTAGTAACAGCTTTAGGGCTGGTGTCTTTCCCAGAGGCCCCACCAGTGGCCTTCAGTTATCCAGGACTTCTAGGCATGTGAAAAGGGACCTCCCCAGGGGAAACGGGATCCCATGTGGACCCCAGAAGGAGTGCTGGAGGCTCTGGTCCCCGGACGCCTTCCCCGTCCCTTCGCAGCCGGGGCAGTACGGGTCAGTGGCCGAAGTTCTCCAGGGAAACAGGCCGATGGCAGCCGGTGAGGAGGGGACACGGGCTCTTCATCTCGGAACCCCCGGCCCCCCACCACGAGGGCCGCAGGTGCCCCAGGCCAGGTGCTACCGGGGGAAGCAGGAGGCCACGGGTGCTGCGGGCATTTTGTGCAGAGTTCAGTCGGAGCCGCGTCTTTTCCTCCACCCCCGTGCTCTCAGGAAATTGCCTTAGGCTGTAAACCCTGCCTCCCGCCGGGAATGGAAACTAGACCTCGTCCCCAACGAACCCTCCCAGCATTACACCCCGTGCGGTTTTCGTGAGTCCGTTTGAGATGATGACTCTTTCCTCTTCCTGATGCTTAGGATCCGTCAACATGAATCCCGTGGTCGTGGTCCATGGCGGCGGGGCCAGCAGTTTCTCCAAGGACCGGAAAGAGCGGGTGCGCCAGGGTGTCGTCAGAGCCGCCACCGTGGGCTACAGCATCCTCAAGGAGGGGAAGAGCGCGGTTGACGCCGTGGAAGGAG
The DNA here is from genome assembly GCF_030020395.1 of Manis pentadactyla. Lineage (NCBI taxonomy): Eukaryota > Metazoa > Chordata > Mammalia > Pholidota > Manidae > Manis > Manis pentadactyla. Next base: position 15,062,746 of record NC_080027.1, on the reverse strand, counting down.
CCGTGACCGTCCTGGAAGATGATCCCGAGTTCAACGCAGGTAGATTTGCACTGCAACTACTAAGTGATGCCAAACAGGGTTCAGCGTCTTCCCCAGAAGATAGAGAACTTCCTAAAGTGTCAGTGAATCTCATCAGCTATGTGGTAAAATTTAATATACTGAAGATATTTAACTTTACTCTTTTTACCCGTTGACCAAGTTGCTTTAAGAATTGTGAAATCCATCAGTGCACCTTTTTTTTTTAACCCGCTTCCTGGAATTCAGGTAGCAAGAGGCTTTTTGTTTGTTTGTTTTGGCTTTTATTATCATAATTTTTTTAAAATTCATCAGATGTACAGCACAATGGTTCAACAGTCCCCCTGCCCCTTGGTAACCACTGGTCACTTCTCAGCTTCCATGAGTCTAATGCTGTTTTGTTCCTTCTGTTTTGCTTTGTTTCAAATTCCACAAATAATTGAAATTGTAATGGTATTTGTCTTTGTCTGCCTGGCTTATTTCACTGAGGATAATACCCTCTAGATTCGTCCATGTTGTTGCAAATGAGAGGATTTCTTTTCTTTTTATGGCTGAATAATATTCTATTATATCTTCTTTTTTATTATAATTTTTGTTATTAAGGTACTATTGATATACACTCTCATGAAGGTTTCACATGAAAAACAATGTGGTTACTACATTCACCCATATTATAGAGTCCCCCCCTATTGCAGTCACTGTCTATCAGTGTAGTAAGATGCCACAGAGTCACTGCTCTGTGCTACACTGTCTTCCCCATAATCCTCCCTACACCTTGTGTACTAATCATAATACCTCTCAATCCCCTTCTCCCTCACTTCCCACCTGCCCTTCCCTTTGGTAACCACTAGTCCCTTCTTGGAGTTTGTGAGTCTGCTGCTGTTTTGTTCTTCAGTTTGCTTTGTTGTTATACTCCACAAATCAGGGAAATCATTTGGTACTTGTCTTTCTCCACCTGGCTTATTTCACTGAGCATAATACCCTCCAGCTCCATCCATGTTGTTGCAAATGACAGGATTTGTTTCTTTCTTGTGGTTGAATAGTATTCCATTGTGTATATGTACCACATCTTCTTTATCCATTCATCTACTGATGGACACTTAGGTTGCTTCCATATCTTGGCTATTGCAAACAGTGTAGTGATAAACATAGGGGTGCATATATCTTTTTGAATCAGAGATTTTGTTTTCTTTGGATTAACTCCTAGGAGTGGAATTACTGGGTCTAATGGTATTTCTATTTCTAGTGTTTTGAGGAACCTCCATGCTGCTTTACTGTAGTGACACCAATTTGCAGTCCCACCAACAGTGTAGGAGGTTTCCTATTTGTCTGCACCTTCACTAGTATTTGTTATTTCTTGTATTCTGGGTAGTGGCCATTCCGACTGGTGTGAGATGATATCTCATTGTAGTTTTAATTTGCACTTCCGTGATTATTAGCAACATGGAGCATCTTTTCATGTGCTTGTTGGCCATTTTCATTTCTTCTTTGGAGAAGTGTCTGTTCAGGTCCTCTACCCATTTTTTGATTTGGTTATTTTTTGGGGGGGGTGTTGAAGCAGATGAGTTCTTTATATATTTTGGATGTTAAACCCTTATCAGATGAGTCATTTACAAATATATTCTGCCATACTCTAGGATACCTTTTTGTTCTGCTGATGGTGTGTGTCCTTGCTGTATAGAAGTTTTTTAGTTTGATGTAGTCCCACTTGTTCATTTTTTATTTTGTTTCCCTTGCCCAAGGAGATGTGTTCAGGAAAAAGTTGCTTATGTTTATATTCAAGAGATTTTTGCCTATGTTTTCTAAGAGTTATTTCATGACTTACATTCAGGTCTTTGATCCATTTCGAGTTTACTTTTGTACATGGAGTTAGACAATAATCCAGTTTCATTCTCTTACATGTAGCTGTCCAGTTTTGCCAACACCAGTTGTTGAAAAGGCCGTCTTTTCCCCATTGTATATCCATGGCTCCTTTATCATATATTAATTGACCTTAAATGGGTGGGTTTATATCTGGGCCCTCTATTCTGCTCCATTGATCTATGGGTCTGTTCTTGTGCCCGTACCAAATTGTTTTGATTATTGTAGCTTTGTAGTACAGCTTGAAGTTAGGTAGTGTAATCCCCCCACCTTTGTTCTTCTTCCTCAGGATTGCTTTGGCTATTCAGGGTCTTTTGTGGTCCCAGTGAATTTTAGAACTGTTTGTTCTAGTTCATTGAAGAATGCTGTTGGTGTTTTGATAGGGGTTGCATTAAATCTGTAAATTGCTTTGGGCAGGATGGCCATTTTGACCATATTAATTCTTCCTATCCGTGGGCATAGGATAGATTTCCATTTTTGTTGTCTTCTTTAATTTCTCTCATGAGTGTCTTGTGGTTTTCAGAGTATATGTATTTCACCTTGGTTAGGTTTATTCCTAGGTATTTTATTCTTTTGATGCAATTGTAAATGGAGTTGTTTTCCTGATTTCTCTTTCTGCTAGTTCATTGTTAGTATATAGGAATGCAACAGATTTCTGTGTATTAATTTTGTATCCTGCAACTTTGTTGAATTCAGTTATATTATTTTTTGGTGGAGTCTTTAGGGTTTCTATGTATAATATCATGTCATGTGCAAACAGTGAGAGATTAAATTCTTCCTTACCAGTTTGGATGCCTTTTATCTCTTTGTGTTGTCTGATTGCCACAACTAGGACCTCCAGTACTATGTTGAATAAAAGTGGTGAGAGTGGGCATCCTTGTCTTATTTCTGATCTTAGAGGAAAAGCTCTCAGCTTTTCGCTATTAGGTATGATGTTGGCTATGGGTTTGTCATATATGGCCTTTATTATGTTAAGGTACGTACCCTCTATACCCAATTGGGTGAGAGTTTTTTTCATGAATGGATGTTGAATTTTGTTGAATGCTTTTTCAGCATCTGTTGAGATGATCATCTGGTTTTTATCCTTTTTGTTAATGTGTATGATATTGATGGATTTATAAATATTGTACCATCCTTGCCTCCATGGAATAAATCCCACTTGGTCATGATGGATGATCTTTCTGATGTATTTTTGGATTTGTTTTGCTAATATTTTGTTGAGGATTTTTGCATCTATGTTCATCAGGATATTGGTCAGTAATTTTTGTGTGTGTGGTTTCTTTGCCTGGTTTTGGTATTAGAGTGATGCTGGCCTCATAGAATGATTCCTCCTCCTCTTCTATTTTTTGGATTGCTTTAAAAAGCATGGATACTTGCTCTTTAAATGTTTGGTACAATTCAGCTGTGAAGCAGTCTGGACATGGAGTTTTGTTTTTGAGGAGTTTTTTGATTACCAGTTCGATTTCACTGCTGGTAATTGGTCTGTTCAGATTCTCTGTTTCTTCCTGGGTCAGTCTTGGAAGGTTGTGCTTTTCTAGGAAGTTGTCCATTTCTTCTAAGTTGTCCAATTTATTGGCATATAATTTTTCATAGTATTCTCTAATAATTTTTTTGATTTCTGCTGTATCCCTTGTATTCCTTCTTCATTTCTGATTCTGTTTATGTGTGTACACTCTTTTTTTCTTGATAAGTCTGACTAGGGGTTTATCTGTTCTGTTTATTTTCTCAAATAACCAGCTCCTGGTTCAATTGAATTTTTATTGTTATATTCTTCTCTATTTCTGCTCTGTCCCTCCTTCTACTGACTTAGGGTTTCATTTCTTCTTCTTTTTGTAGTTATTTAATTGTGATTTTAGATTGTTTACTTGGGATTGTTCTTATTTCTTGAGGTAAGCCTGTATTGCTATGTACTTTCCTCTTAGAACTGCCTCTGCCGCATCCCACAGATTTTGGGCTGTTGTATTTTTGTTTTCATTTGTCTCCACGTATTGATCAGTTTCTGTTTTAATTTGTTCATTGATCCACTGATTATTTAAAAGCACATTGTTTAGCCACCATGTGTTTATAAGTCTTATAAGTCTTTTTTTTTCTTTGGGTAATTTATTTCTAGTTTCATACCATTGTGGTCTGAGAAGCTGCTTGATATAGTTTCAGGCTTTTTTACTTTATTAAGGTTCTTCTTGTGGCCTTGTATGTGATCTTTTCTGGAGATCGTTCCATGTACACTCGAGAAAAATGTGTATCCTGCTGCTTTTGGGTGGAGTGTTCTGTAGATATATGTTAAGTCCGTTTGATATAATGTGTTGTTCAATGCCTCTGTTTCCTTGTTTATTTTCTGCCTGGTTGATTTGTCTATTGATGTGAGTTGCATGTTAAATAAAGTCTCCTGAAATGAATGTGTTACAATCTATTTCATCCTTTAATTCTATTAGTATTTGTTTTACATATTTAGGTGATTCTGTTGGGTGCATAGGTATTTATAACGATTATATCCTCCTTTTGGGACTGATCCCTGTATCATTGTGTAATGTCCTTGTCTCTTGCTACTTTCTTTGTTTGAATTCAGTGTTATCCATATAAATACTGCTATGCTGCTTTTTTCTCTCTATTATTTGCATGGAATATCTTTTTCCATCCCCTCCCCTCACTTTTAGTCTGTGTATGTCTTTGGGTCTGAAATGAGTCTCTTGTAGGCAGCATATAGATGGGTCTTGTTCCCTTATCCATTCTTCCATTCTGTGTCTTTTGATTGGTACATTCAGTCCCTTTACATTTAAGGTGATTATTGATAGGTATGTACTTATTGCCATTCTGTTGTTTTCTGCTGTTTTTTTATATCTCCTCTCTTATTCTCGTTATTGGTGGTTTTCTTTAGTGTTATAATTGGATTTCTCTCTCTTTTTAAATTTTATTTCTATGTAACAGTCTATCTTAAATCACTGATTACTCTATTTCAAACACAATCTAAAGGTACTTTTTTCTTCTTCTTCCTCTTCCACATTTTTCATATTAGATGTCATAATCTGCACTTTTTGTGTATCCCTTGACTGATTTTGTGTATAGTTGATTTTGCTTCTTTTGTTTTAATTTCATACTTGTTTGGCAGTTAGTTGTTCTACTACCGTTACTATGGGCTTATTTTTACTGGTGAAAGCTATTTAGGTATAGGGTTATTTCCATCTATAGCAACCCCTTTAACATATTGTAAGACTGGCTTAGTGGTGGTACATTCCTTAACTTTTATTTATCTGGAAATTGTTTAATCCTTGCCTCAAATTTTAATGATAATTTCCCTGGATAGAGGATTCTTAGCTGGAGGTCCTTCTGTTTCAGTATATTAAATATATCATGCCACTCCCTTCTGGCTTTAATAAGAGTTTCTGTTGAGAAGTCTGCTGATAGCCTGATGGGGTTTTCTTTATAAGTAATCCTTTTTCTCTGGCTGCTTTCAACACTCTCTCCTTATCCTTGATTTTTGCCATTTTAATTTTTATACATGTTGGTTTTGTCTTGCTGGCTTTCCTTGTATTAGGGGATCTCTGTGCTTTCATGATCTGAGTGTCTATTTCCTTCCCCAGATTGGGGAAGTTTTCAGCAATAATTTCCTTAAGCAGTCTTTCTATCCCTTTGTCTTTCTCTTCTCCTTCTGATACCCCTGTTATGTGAATATTGTTTGGTTTGGATTGGTAACATAGCTCTCTTATTGATTCCTAGAGATCCTTTTTTCCTCTCTGTTCCTCAGCTTCTTTGTTTTCCTGTTCTCTAATTTGTTTCATTTACCTTCTCCTCTACATGATCCAATCTTTTAAATCCCTCCATGTATGTTTCATTTCAGATACTGTATTTTTCAGCACTGAGTAGCTCTTTTTCAGGTTTTCTATCTCTTTGTTGAAGTCCTCCCTGAGATCTTGAATACTTTTCTGTAAACCATGAGCATGCTTATGACTTTTATTTTTAAATCTTTATCAAGAAGATTGGTGATCTCTGTTTCATTTAACCCTGTGGACTAAATCTGCATAGGACTTTGAATTTAGCTGACTCCTCTGGCTTGAGGATTATCATGATTTTATTGCTGTTGCTAGTCTCGTTATAGTGCTCCAGTTTTCTCACCCAGGGACCATTGCGGAAGATGGGAAACAAGTATATTGTAAGGAGAGAGTTCTGTAGGGTTGGGCTGTGGGTAAAATTGTAGTATTTCCAGAATCTTTTGTGTGGCCTTAGTGCATCTCCATATCAATAGGTGTTTCCAGGAGGTGGAGAGAAGTAGTCCATCTCCATATCAGTGGTAATTACAAGGGCAAGCAAGAGCTTATATGGACCGGAGAGGTTAGGTGGGGTCTCTTCTGCTGCAGCCTGGTTGAGAGAGATGTGGAATGACTGCTTATAAGAAATAAACGGGTCTCTCCCACTTTATTTCTCCCTTTGACTGATTTTGGTTTCAAAGGTGTTTTGCCCCAGGATTTAATCCCAGAGTCACAAGCCCTCTTTCTGGGGTTCTGCCTTGCAGTTTTAATTGGATGAAATTCCTCTGCCTGCTCATTTTGTCAGGGATTCTGTTTCTTCCTTTGTATTAGGTGTCTCTGCTATTCTTTCTGGTCTAAAGAGTAATAGCTTTATGAAGAAGGTGTGCTGTGGTGCCCAGAAGATTCTTTACTCTCAGGTGCCTGGCTCGGTTTTGCAGGGGTCCTGGTTGTTGGTATGCCATGGGTGGGCCGCCTTTCTGTCTGGCGTCTGTAGTGGTCTGAGTCTGGGTGGGCAGTTTGCTTGAGCTGCTGCTTTTGTGATCAGCTCAGGCATCTCTGTTGAGCCTGCTGTAGGTGGGGCTGCCCTCTGCCTGGCCCACAGGAATGGTGGACCTGCAGGGCTAATGGGGTGGGCGGACAGATGTGCCCCAGCCCAACACACAGCTCTGGGTTTGGACACCCACAGGGGGGAAGGAGCTGTTGGGGCTGTCTCCTCCAGGCACCTCCCCAGTTGGGCTGAAGTGGAGCCAGGCAAGCTGGGAAAATCTCTCGCTGCCTGCCGGCGGCAAAGTCTGATGCTGCCACTGGGCCCAGGGGGTTGGTTCCCGGCAGTGTGCAGGAAGGTGCCTCAGGGCTGCATTGCCAGCAAGAGGCATGGAGTGGCCGGATCTCCCAAGAGTTCCCTGTCTGTTGAGCTGAGGAAGGGCTGGGGCGGTGTCCTCCACCTGCTCTTTCTCCTCAGAGTTCTTCTGTGCAGCCCTCGTCCTCTCTGGTACCCCTCCCACTGCTGGCACCACCTCTGCTTTGGGTCTCAGGACTGGAGGAGCGTGCCTGCCCTGCACACTGGCTGGGGTCTCAGCCTCCCAGAGGGTTCCGCCTGCCCCTTGTGTCCAACCCCACTAATTACCAGAATCCAGTGTAACGTGGGCTCGTGCTCCCAGAGCAGATCTCCAGGGCCAGGGGTGCAGCCCTCCTGGGCTCCCATCCCCTCCCCACTCTTCTGCTCTTTCTCCCGCCTGTGGCCTGGTGTGGCAGGAGGGCTCCTGCTCGGTCTCGGCTTTGCCGCCTCACCATTTTCTGTGCGGTCCTCTCTTCTTCCTCAGGTGTAGGGAGTCTGTTCTGCAGTCTTCAAGTCGTTTTCAGGTCTAGTTGCATTTGCCGTATTTTCCTCCTCTATGTGTTTTTAGGAGGAGGTTTCTATCTTGCCTTCCTATTCCGCCATCTTTAAGCTGATCTGTCCAGCAGGAGGCTTTTTCATTACATCTTTTTGTTGGGGGTGGGTAGACTGCAACCAAAAACTGTATCCATTTTATGTTTTGTAAAGTGTATGCACCTGTGTAATCAAGATTTAAAACATTTCCATCACCCCAAAGGTTCTCTCATGCCACTTTGAAGTTAACCTCCCCCCGCCATCCCCAGCACCAGGCATCTTATGATCTACCTCTGTCGTAGATTAATTTGCATTCTGTAGATTTTATACAAATGCCCTCATGCAGAGTATATTCTTTTGTGGTTGGCTTCTTTCACTCTGTCCTCAGAGGAGTAAACCGTCATAACTACTGAGTCTCTACCATGTACCAAGCAATGGTCATGATTTAATTCATTTAATCTGTACTGTAGTTCTGTAAGTTAGGTATAATTATTATGCTCATTTCTCAAATTAGAAAAATAAGGCACTAAAAAGTTAGGTAACTGCTGGAAGACATTAATTTACCTTTTCATTTTAAAATAAAAAACCTATGATCTAAGGATTAAAATACTTTTTGGGATTATGCCACCTACCCACCATCTGTCCGGAAAAAGAATTCCAGGAGATCGTAACCAGTCTCAGTCGTCATCCGATATCCACTGAGTATTTCTTCAGTCACTTTGCCTCTGCCAAGCACTCTTTAAGACTCAATGCAAAATTTCCTAAGTCGGCCTGACCATACAGTGAAACATGACAGCACTTTTTCTTTTTTTTAATTGAAGTATAGTTGATGTACGATCTTAATTTCAAGTATACGAGATGGTGGTTCAGCATTTACCCACGTTTTTAAATCCTCACCCCCACTAGTGCAGTTACTGTAGTCAACATAGGAAGACGTTACAGAATCAATGTGGCTGCGTGGTTGTTGAAGCAGAATTTACTACATGCTGCCCTTGCCAGCAGGGGGAGCAGCTCGTTGTTTCAGTGAGGGATTTGTTGAACTGTATGCCTGTTAGTAGTTGGGACCCTCTTGGCGTACAAACCCCACTCTTTCCCCAAGGACCTCCATTTGGAGCAGGTCATTCTGGTCTCCCCACCGTCTCTGAGCTAATAGGATGAGTCATCTGCATGAACCCGGGAAGTATGGATTAGGGAAGTAGAGCAGCTAGTTCTCCATCTTTCGCTCCGTACCAAGCCTGCCTTCTGAGCGTCTTCCTTCTAATTTCCCAGGTGTCTGACATTCAGCACATTGAGGGAGAAGAGAGTAGGGCTGAGAAGAAGGAAATCAAAGATTTAGGGGGAAAGGTAGAACTTTTAACAACATACAGCCCACCTCGAGCTCTTGTTTTCCATCCGCCTTTGCCAGTTGAGGTCAGTACAAGCACACAGTATTTCTGGCAGCCTCTGTAGTAATCCCCTGGAAGAATTGTTTGGGAACTGAGCTAGGTGGCAATAATCAGCCCTTGCGATGCAGCTTATCTGAGTGTAAACACATCGTCTTTGTTTATACTGTGTTCATATTTCAACATGTATTTCACTTTATGTTTAAAACTTCTTTGATAATACTTAGTTTATTAGGAAGTGGTTTATTTATTGGAAACCAACACTGTAAAAATTAAACTTATAGATTTGAATGCTAGAAATATTCTTTAAAGACTTAGAGTGGCAACCATATAATGGTCCTTCGCTTCCACTGGAGTTGAGCAATATTTACATAGAACTTTAAATAGTTAATTTATTCTCCCTACAATTCAATTTTGTAAGTTGTCAAAGAGTCTTTAGGATTACATGATCTGTAAGTATCCACTCTCTTCCTGAACTACTTATAATGTGACATCTATAAGGTTTAATCAAATAAATAAATAAATAAGGTTTAATCAGGCTGGTTGTTTATTTATTATTGAGTTTAAGAGTTCTTTCTGTAATTTGGATGACCGTCCTTCAGTCACACATAGACGTATCTTTTACACATAGTTTCTACTAGTCTGTAGCATGTCTTTTCATTTCTCCTGGCAGTGTCTTTGATATAGCATTCTTTCATTTTTAATGAAATCTAGTTTAACCATTTCTTCTTTCGGGCTTCATGCCTTTAGTATTTTATCTAAAAAAGTAAATCTCAGGTTCATCTAGATTTTCTCCTATGCTGTCTTCTAGGAGTCTTAGAATTCTGCACTTTACATTTAGGTCCGTGATCTGTTTTGAATTAATCTTTGTGAAGGGTTTAAGGTCTGTGTCTACATTCATTTTGTTGCATATGGAGGCCCAGTTGTTCGAGCACGTTTGTTGAGAAGCCTTATCTTTGCTCCACTGCATTGCCTCGGCTCTGAAGATTCTGCACCAGTTCCAATGTGCTTGGCTTTTCCCACGCCACCACACAAGGCTCCTACAGCAGCCGAGTGTCCTAACAATTCAGCTCCATTCGCACACCAGCTGCCTGGAGACAGCTTCAGGTGAACAGCTCATCCCCGCAAGACCTCCCTGCACTTGAGATGCCAATCACAGGTCCAGGTTGTTACCTGTGCTTCTGACAGACTAGCTACAAACCAGAGGTTCCCAGGACCCCTTCCCGGTGTTTCATTAATTTGCTGGAGCAGCTCACAGAACTCAGGAAACCAGTTCACTCACTAAGTGACCAGTTTATTGCAAAGGATATTAAAGGATATGAATCAACAGCCAGATGAAGAGGTAACAGAGGGTGAGGTCCCAAACAAAGGAGCTTCTGTCCCTTTGGAGTTTGGGGCCTGGCCTGGGTGCATGTGGAAGTATTCTGGTTCCCCAGCCTGGAAGCACTCTGAACCCCATCCTTTCGGGTTTTTATGGAAGTTTCGTAACATAGGCAGGATTGACTAAGTCGCTGACTATTGGTGATTGACTCAATTCCCCTCCCCTTCCAGGAAATCCGGGGTGGGACTGAAAGTTCTAAAGCGGTATTCATGGGTTGTTCCCCTAGCAACTGGTCCCCCCCTTCATCTTTAGGGGATTTCCAAGAGTCTCCTCATTAACAGAAACTCTATTGTGGTTAAAAGCAGTTTGTTTTGCATAAGACATCCATTCATCTTTATGGCTCTGAAGCAATTTGTAGAACTGAGGACAGAAGACCAAATATAACAATAGGTGATCCCATGGCTCGTATCCCTTAGTCCAAGGCTTTTGGGAGCTGTAAGCCAGGAACCTTGCACAGAAACCAAAATATGTATTTATTAAAAATCACCATATTACAGCTCCTTTGTCAAAGATCAGTTTACTGTATATTTCTGTGGGTCTTGTTCCTGAGTTCTCTATTCTGCTCCATCGATCTAGGACTGTCTCACCGTCTTAATTACTGTTGCTGTATAGTAAGTGTTATCTACAGAAGATTTTATTCATTTCCAGTCTTTATGCCTTTTATGTCTTTATTAAGTCCTTGCCTTTTTGCACTGGCTAAACCCCTCAATATTATGTTGAATAGGAGTGATGAGAGCAAACATCCTTGTGTTATTCCTAATCTTGGTGGAAAGCACTGTCTTTCACCATTAAGTATGGTGTTGGTTGTAGGATTTTATAGATACCGTTTCTCAGGTTAAGAAGTTCCCTTCTTCTTAGTTTCCTGAGATTTTTATTATAATGTATGGATGTTGAATTTTGCCAAATGCTTTTTCTGCATCTACGAGGATGACTATAAGGTTTTTCTTTTGTCTGTTGAAATGGTAAATATTGATTGATTTTTTTGATTGATTTGATTGATTGATTGGTTCCTGAGTTTTGCATCCCTGGGACTAACCATTTGTTGTTATGTGTTATCTGTTTTGCTTTGATAGTGTTTTTCTGAGGCTTTTGCATCTATGTTCATGGTGGATATTGGCCCATAGTTGTAACATCTCTCTTGTTTTGATAAGAGGCTAATGCTGACTTCATAGGATGTATTGGAAAGTGTCGCTCCTTTTTTTCTTAAGAGTTTGTATAAGACTGGTAATTTTTTTTTTAATGTTTGGTAAAATTTGCCAGTAAAGCTGTCTGAGACTGGAGCCTTTTGTTTATTTTTGTTTTGTTTTGATGGAAAACTTTTAGTGAAGACATCAACTTATTTAGTATGTATGGAACTATTCAAGTTATCCGTTTCTTCCTTGAGCTTTGTTCAGGGTGTCTTTCAAGGAATGTTTCTATTTTGTATAACATGCTGCATTTATACGCATAAAATTACATCATTATTCTTTTAATGTCTGTAGAGCCAGTAGAGAGGCTCCCTCTTTCATTCTTCATCTTTGTAATTTGTTCTTGTTTTGTTTCCTTGGCCAATCTATTTAGAGTTTACCAAGTTTATTGCTCTTTTTAAAGAACTAGCTCGGGGTTTGGGGAAGTTTTTGTAGATTTTCTTTGTTTTTTTCTTTTTCCTCTTGCTCATTTTCAGTTCTGAATTTCCCTGATTTCTCTTCATGACTTCCTTACTTCAGCTTAAAGGGAATAATGTGCAATTCTTTTCCCTATTAGATCATGAATTTGGAGCTATTCTTCTTTTAATACAAGCATTTAATGCTTTAAATATTACTTTAAGTCCTGCATTGTTTGCATCCTGCAAGTTTTTGCCTTTTCATTTTTATTCTATGCAAGATATGTTTTAATTTCCCTTGTGACTTCCTCGTTGCACCATAGGTTATTTAGAAGTGTAATGCTTAATTTCTAGATATTTGTGGATTTTCCAAATATCTCTTTGTTGCTGATTTTTAGTTTATTTCTGTTATGATCAAAGGATATACTTTGTGTGATTTGCATTCTTCTAAATTTTGTGAGGGTTTTTTTTGGCCCAGAATATGGTCTGTCTTGGTGAATATCCCATTTGCACTTAAAATGAATGTGTCTGGGGTTGTCAGATGGAAAACTCAGTAAACCTCAGTGAGGTAAGGCTGGTTGACACTGTTGTGTGGATCTTCTGAATCTTGGATTTTCGTCTATTTCTATTAATTACTGAGAAAGGAGTATTGAAGTCTTTAATTATAATTGTGGATTTGTCAATTTCTCCTTCGAGTTCTATCAGTTTTGCTTTGTGTATTTTGAAACTGTTGTTAGGTGCATAGATTGTTGTTTCCTTGATGAATTGACCCCTTTATCATTACTCAGTATCATTATTATTATTAAATGTACATTATTCTGAAGTATACTTTACTCAATATTAATATAGCTGTTTCAGCTTTCCTTTGGTTCACTTTAGCATGGTATAATCCCATTCTTTTACTTTTAACCTATTTATGTCTTTATATTTAAAGTGGATTTCTTATATGCAGCACCTAGCTGTATCTTACCTTGTTATACAGTTTGACCATCTCTGCTTTTTATTGGGATGTTTAGATCATTTATGTCTAATGTGATTATTGATATGGTGAGGTGTAAGTCTATCATCTTGCTAGTTGTTTTGTTTGTCCAATCTATTTATTGTGCCTTTTTCCTCTTTTCTGTCATCTGTCACCTTTTGGAATGATTGAATGCTGTTTACGATTCCATCTTACCTTCTTTGCTAGCTTAGTAGTTAGGCTTCTTTAGGAGTTGAGGATTTATAGCGTACATCTATCACTTATCACAGTTCACCTTCAAGTAACATTGCACTTCATGCCCAGTGCAAGAGCCCTGTGACAGCATACTTCTGTCTCCCCTTTCCTAGCCTTTGGGATAATGTTGTCATGTATTTTACTTCTGTGTATGTTACATATTGCCCAATACCTTGTTATTATTTTTCACATAAACAGTTATATTTTAAAGATATTGTAAAAATAAAAGGAAGAGTTATTTGTTTATCTACATACTAGCCATTTCCAGTGCCCTTCATTCCTTTGTTTGGATCCTGATTGCTCTCTGATATCATTTTCCTTCTGCCTGAAAGACTTCCTTTATTCTTTCTTGTAGTGTGCGTGTATAACATTTCTTCTATTGTGCATTTGCTACTGATGAATTCTTTCAGCTTTTGTGTGTCTGAAAAAGTCTTTGTTTTTGGCTTTTGAAAGATATTTTCACTGGGTATCAAATTATTTCTTTTGGGGCTTTATGGTCTTCTCGCTTGTCTTGTTTCTGATAAGAAGTATATTATCATTCTTATCTTTTCCTCTCAACCTAATGTATCTTTCTCTGGCTGCTTTTAAGGTTTTCTCTTATTAGCACTAAGCTGTTTGATCATGATGTGCCTGGTGTAGTTTTCTTCATGTTTCTTTGGCTTAGAGTTTATTAAGTTTCTTGGATCTGAATTTATAGTTTTCATCACATTTGAAAAAATTCTATCCATTATTTCTTTAAATATTTTCTTGTCCCTCTGTCTCGCCTCTTCTCTTGGGGACTCCAAGAACACATATTTTGAGCTGCTTGAAAATTGCTCCTGAGCTCAGTGATGCTCTGTTCATTTTTTCCCCCAGTTTTTTGTTTTTGGATAGTTTCTATTGCTGTGTCTTCACGTTCATCTTTTCTCTTTCAGTATCTAATCTGGTTTTAATCCCATCAGCTTATTTTTTGTTTCAGACTTTCTTTTTCATCTCTGGAAGTTCTGCTTGGGTCCATGTGCCTGGTAATTTCTTACTGGATACCAGACATCGTAAATTTTACCTTGTTTGGTGCTGGATATTTTTATTACCCTTTAAATATTCTTGAGCTTTGTTCTTACCCATTTTACAAATGAGGAAATAGGCACAAAGAGGTTAAGAGTATCTAGACTTATAGGCATTATCTAGGCAGAGAAAACTGGAGAAAGTGCTAGTGGTAAAGAGAACAGCACACGCAAGGGCGCAGAGTAGTGAGAGCTTGTGGTACTTTCAGGGCAACCTAATACCTCAGTAAAACGTAGCTGAGGAGGTGGAGCTGGAAAAAGTCAGAGGCCAAATCAGGAAGGGCTTTGTACTTTTTATTTTGTAGGTAATGGGGTGCCAAGTCAGATTTGTGTTTTAAAAAATGTTCCTCTGGCAATAGAATAGAGGATGAATTAAAGTAGGCAGCTTAGAGGAAACTTGGAAGCCATTCTAAAGTCTTAATTCCTGCTTTCATCATCTTTGCTTTAGGTCATGGGTCTGTCTTGAATGTAAATGGTGAAGTTGAAATGGATGCTAGTATCATGAATGGAAAAGACCTGTCTGCAGGAGCTGTGTCTGCAGTCCGCTGTATTGCAAATCCCATTAAACTTGCACGGCTCGTTATGGAACAGGTAGGTGTGAATAAAGCCTCCTTTTCCTAAGGAATTGTTACTGCTGTGCATCATTGATTAAAAGGGCTCTGACTGTGGGGAGGTACTTGAGATCACTCTTCTCCTGAAATTATATAAAACAACAGAAGTAATGTTATTTAAGTTAAATAAGCCAAGACTCTGATTCTGTTGATGGTATAATTTGACTAGTAATCACTTGACTAGTGGTTACTTTGCTTTCCCATTATCTTCTTGTATTTTCTTCAGTGTTCACTCAACACATACAACATAATGCTCAGAAACTGAACAGACCAACTGTTTAATAGCATGTGTTAAATAAAAATGCACTGAGTTCTCTAAATTTAAGGTCATATGTCACTTTCCTAGTAATATTCCATCATTCTTGGGTTTTTTGAAAATAAAAAAACTCAGAGAACCACGCTCTTTTCAACATTTGGAAAAGCAAGACAGGGCTTTGCATTTCTGAGACTTTGTATCCAGAGAGAAGTAATTATTTCCACACAGTTGGAACAGTTAAAACGATTTCAACTTTTTCAAAAAAACTGACCATTTTTCCACTTTTTCTGGCTCAAGACATCTCATTGCTTTCTGACTGGCCAAGGGGCAGCAAAATTTGCAGCAGCCATGGGGGTTCCAATGGTTCCTGGACAGCAGCTGGTCACAGAGAGAAACATGAAGCGCCTAGAAAAAGAGAAACATGAGAAGGGTGCTCAGAAACCAGGCTGTCAGAAGTAAGTACCTCCTGTGGCTCACACTTTGGGGAGTTATTGCAGTGTGAAAGGTTGACAAACACCTGATTATCCACATTTCTTAAGTAAGTTCCGTGTTTTGAACAAAATAATTCACAGTAAATAATGGAAAACTGCTCCTTTGATTCTTAAATATGACCTCATTTATTGCTCCTATGAATAGTAAGTCAAAGAATGCCTTGTGTTAGTGTATTAACTCGGGATGCTTCTCGATCGGTTTATCTTAAGTAGACTAAGTCAGTTCTCCATGACGTAGTTTACCCTATGAACTTGCTTAAGCATTCTTTTTTTTTTTTTTTTTTAAATAATTATTTTTTATTGAAGGGTAGTTGACGCACAGTATTACATTACATTAGTTTCAAGTGTACAACACAGTGGTAGAACATTTATATACATAATTCTAGGTTCCAGCTATCACCCTACCAAGCTGTTACAATATCTTGACTATATTCCTTATGCTATACATTACATCCCGGTTACTTATTTATTTTACCATTGGAAGTCTGTCCTTTTTTTTTTTTTTTTTTTTTGTGAGGGCATCTCTCATATTTATTGATCAAATGGTTGTTAACGACAATAAAATTCTGTATAGGGGAGTCAATGCTCAATGCACAATCATTAATCCACCCCAAGCCTAATTTTCGTCAGTCTCCAATCTTCTGAGGCATAACAAACAAGTTCTTACATGGAGAACAAATTCTTACATAGTGAATAAGTTCTTACATGGTGAACAGTACAAGGGCAGCCATCACAGAAACCTTCGGTTTTGCTCATGCATTATGAACTCTAAACAGTCAGTTCAAATATGAATACTCATTTGGTTTTTATACTTGATTTATATGTGGATACCACATTTCTCTCTTTATTATTATTATTTTTAATAAAATGCTGAAGTGGTAGGTAGATACAAGATAAAGGTAGAAAACATAGTTTAGTGTTGTAAGAGAGCAAATGTAGATGATCAGGTGTGTGCCTGTAGACTATGTGTTAATCCAAGCTAGACCAGGGCAATAAAACATCCACGTATGCAGAAGATTTCTCTCAGAACAGGGGGTGTGAGGTTCTAAGCCTCACCTCTGTTGATCCCCAATTTCTCACCTGATGGCCCCCCTGCGACTGTGCCTGTCTTAGGTTGTTCCTCCCTTGAGGAATCTTACCCGTCTCTGGCTAACCAGTCATCTTCCGGGGCCATACAGGGAAATGTGAAGTTGGTAAGTGAGAGGGAAGCCTTATTGTTTGAAAAGGTTAGCTTTTTACTTCTTTGCATATTTATGCCCTGTGGCTTCTATGTCCAGCATTTGTCTTGAGGTATCTTTACCACTTGGAAGAATTATGATACTTGGTAAATTTGATATGAGGCACGAATTCTATTTAAGGGTTGTAATTAGGAAGGAAGAAGAAAAGCTATAGAAGTAGCAGGCGGAAGAAAACATGGGAAGATTGATTATTTCTTTGACATATCTTCTTATAGAGTAACTTCAGCATATATAGGTTTTAAGCTACTACTTAAATTGCGCACACACATTAACATAATAGGAGTATAGTTACATAACCAAAGCATATCTGTAATTACCAGCCATCTCCAGTGAAACCAAGAAAACCAGTTAGGCACCTTAGGCATTTGTGAAAACTTATCTATGATATGGTGGATATTGTCCAACAGAACTTGAACAGTCTGAGAGAAATCAGACCAATTAAAACAACCCATTCCTGGGGACTGTTCACATGCCATATGTTCTTTTAACAGTAAATAGTCTGTAGTTGTAAGACTTTGGAGCGCTACAATTTGCACTTCTCCAAATTCTTGGTTGAGTTCCAACAGTATAGATCCAGTCAAATTTGTTTTTTTACTGTATGCACAGGCCAGCTTAGATATCTCCTTCCTCATTCCCATGGCAAGTCCAGGAACTGGTGGGATGTGTGCATCTACAGCTGTAGCAGTGTGTGGATCTTTGTTGGGGTTTTTTGATGATCATCTTCTGGCATGAGTCTTCCAGAGAGTGCAGATGTTGGAAGTTCTTTTTCATATCGTATCTTAGTTCATTTTTGGGGTAGCCCAATTAGGCTTTGATCCTCTGTATAAACACAAACAGACCCTTTGCCTACACTTTTATATGCCCTTTATACCCTGTGTAGAACTCGTTGGAGGTTACCACACAGGAACTGCCCTTTTTCTTTTTTTTTTTTTTTTTCCTTTGTTTTTGGTATCACTAATCTACACTTACATGACGAATATTATGTTTACTAGGCTCTCCCCTATACCAGGTCTCCCCTATAAACCCCTTTACAGTCACTGTCCATCAGCATAGCAAAATGTTATAGAATCACTACTTGCCTTCTCTGTGTTGTACAGCCCTCCCTTTTCTCCTACCCCCCCATGCATGTTAATCTTAATACCCCCCTACTTCTCCCCCCCTTATCCCTCCCTACCCACCCATCCTCCCCAGTCCCTTTCCCTTTGGTACCTGTTAGTCCATTCTTGAGTTCTGTGATTCTGCTGCTGTTTTGTTCCTTCAGTTTTTCCTTTGTTCTTATATTCCACAGATAAGTGAAATCATTTGGTATTTCTCTTTCTCCGCTTGGCTTGTTTCACTGAGCATAATACCCTCCAGCTCCATCCATGTTGCTGCAAATGATTGGATTTGCCCTTTTCTTATGGCCGAGTAGTATTCCATTGTGTATATGTACCACATCTTCTTTATCCATTCATCTATTGATGGACATTTAGGTTGCTTCCAATTCTTGGCTATTGTAAATAGTGCTGCAATAAACATAGGGGTGCATCTGTCTTTCTCAAACTTGATTGCTGCGTTCTTAGGGTAAATTCCTAGGAGTGGAATTCCTGGGTCAAATGGTAAGTCTGTTTTGAGCATTTTGATGTACCTCCATACTGCTTTCCACAATGGTTGAACTAACTTACATTCCCACCAGCAGTGTAGGAGGGTTCCCCTTTCTCCACAGCCTCGCCAACATTTGTTGTTGTTTGTCTTTTGGATGGCAGCCATCCTTACTGGTGTGAGGTGATACCTCATTGTAGTTTTAATTTGCATTTCTCTGATAATTAGCGATGTGGAGCATCTTTTCATGTGTCTGTTGGCCATCTGTATTTCTTTTTTGGAGAACTTTCTGTTCAGTTCCTCTGCCCATTTTTTTATTGGGTTATTTGTTTTTTGTTTGTTGAGGCGTGTGAGCTCCTTATATATTCTGGACGTCAAGCCTTTATCGGATGTGTCATTTTCAAATATATTCTCCCATACTGTAGGGATCCTTCTTGTTCTATTGATGGTGTCTTTTGCTGTACAGAAGCTTTTCAGCTTAATATAGTCTCACTTACTCATTTTTGCTGTTGTTTTCCTTGCCCGGGGAGATATGTTCAAGAAGAGGTCACTCATGTTTATGTCTAAGAGGTTTTTGCCTATGTTTTCTTCCAAGAGTTTAATGGTTTCATGGCTTACATTCAGGTCTTTGATCCATTTTGAGTTTCCTTTTGTATATGGGGTTAGACAATGGTCCAGTTTCATTCTCCTACATGTAGCTGTCCAGTTTTGCCAGCACCACCTGTTGAAGAGACTGTCATTTCGCCATTGTATGTCCATGGCTCCTTTATCAAATATTAATTGACCATATATGTCTGGGTTAATGTCTGGATTCTCTAGTCTGTTCCATTGGTCTGTGGCTCTGCTCTTGTGCCAGTACCAAATTGTCTTGATTACTATGGCTTTATAGTAGAGCTTGAAGTTGGGGACTGAGATCCCCCCTACTTTATTCTTCTTTCTCAGGATTGCTTTGGCTATTCGGGGTCTTTGGTGTTTCCATATGAATTTTTGAATTATTTGTTCCAGTTCATTGAAGAATGTTGCTGGTAGTTTCATAGGGATTGCATCAAATCTGTATATTGCTTTGGGCAGGATGGCCATTTTAACGATATTAATTCTTCCTAGCCACGAGCATGGGATGAGTTTCCATCTGTTAGTGTCCCCTTTAATTTCTCTTAAGAGTGACTTGTAGTTTTCAGAGTATAAGTCTTTCACTTCTTTGGTTAGGTTTATTCCTAGGTATTTTATTTTTTTGGATACAATTGTGAATGGAGTTGTTTTCCTGATTTCTCTTTCTGTTGGTTCATTGTTAGTATATAGGAAAGCCACAGATTTCTGTGTGTTGATTTTGTATCCTGCAACTTTGCTGTATTCCGATATCAGTTCTAGTAGTTTTGGGGTGGAGTCTTTAGGGTTTTTTATGTACAGTATCATGTCATCTGCAAATAGTGACAGTTTAACTTCTTCTTTACCAATCTGGATTCCTTGTATTTCTTTATTTTGTCTGATTGCCATGGCTAGGACCTCCAGTACTATGTTAAATAACGGTGGAGAGAGTGGGCATCCCTGTCTAGTTCCCGATCTCAGCGGAAATGCTTTCAGCTTCTCGCTGTTCAATATAATGTTGGCTGTGGGTTTATCATAGATGGCCTTTATTATGTTGAGGTACTTGCCCTCTATTCCCATTTTGCTGAGAGTTTTTAACATGAATGGATGTTGAACTTTGTCAAATGCTTTTTCAGCATCTATGGAGATGATCATGTGGTTTTTGTGTTTCTTTTTGTTGATGTGGTGGATGATGTTGATGGACTTTCGAATGTTGTACCATCCTTGCATCCCTGGGATGAATCCCACTTGGTCATGGTGTATGATCCTTTTGATGTATTTTTGAATTCGGTTTGCTAATATTTTGTTGAGTATTTTTGCATCTACGTTCATCAGGGATATTGGTCTGTAGTTTTCTTTTTTGGTGGGGTCTTTGCCTGGTTTTGGTATTAGGGTGATGTTAGCTTCATAGAATGAGTTTGGGAGTATCCCCTCCTCCTCTATTTTTTGGAAAACTTTAAGGAGAATGGGTATTATGTCTTCCCTGTATGTCTGATAAAATTCCAAGGTAAATCCATCTGGCCCGGGGGTTTTGTTCTTTGGTAGTTTTTTGATTACCACTTCAATTTCGTTGCTGGTAATTGGTCTGTTTAGATTTTCTGTTTCTTCCTGGGTCAATCTTGGAAGGTTGTATTTTTCTAGGAAGTTGTCCATTTCTTCTAGGTTTCCCAGCTTGTTAGCATATAGGTTTTCATAGTATTCTCCAATAATTCTTTGCATTTCCGTGGGGTCCGTCGTGATTTCTCCTTTCTCGTTTCTGATACTGTTGATTTGTGTTGACTCTCTTTTCTTCTTAATAAGTCTGGCTAGAGGCTTATCTATTTTGTTTATTTTCTCGAAGAACCAGCTCTTGGTTTCATTGATTTTTGCTATTGTTTTATTCTTCTCAATTTTATTTATTTCTTCTCTGATCTTTATTATGTCCCTCCTTCTGCTGACCTTAGGCCTCATCTGTTCTTCTTTTTCCAATTTCGATAATTGTGACATTAGACCATTCATTTGGGATTGCTCTTCCTTTTTTAAATATGCTTGGATTGCTATATACTTTCCTCTTAAGACTGCTTTTGCTGTGTCCCACAGAAGTTGGGGCTTAGTGTTGTTGTTGTCATTTGTTTCCATATATTGCTGGATCTCCATTTTGATTTGGTCATTGATCCATTGATTATTTAGGAGCGTGTTGTTAAGCCTCCATGTGTTTGTGAGCCTCTTTGCTTTCTTTGTACAGTTTATTTCTAGTTTTATGCCTTTGTGGTCTGAAAAGTTGGTTGGTAGGATTTCAATCTTTTGGAATTTTCTGAGGCTTTTTTTGTGGCCTAGTATGTGGTCTATTCTGGAGAATGTTCCATGTGCACTTGAGAAGAATGTATATCCCGCTGCTTTTGGATGTAGAGTTCTATAGATGTCTGTTAGGTCCATCTGCTCTACTGTGTTGTTCAGTGCTTCCGTGTCCTTACTTATTTTCTGCCCAGTGGATCTATCCTCTGGGGTGAGTGGTGTGTTGAAGTCTCCTAGAATCAATGCATTGCAGTCTATATCCCCCTTTAGTTCTGTTAGTATTTGTTTCACATATGCTGGTGCTCCTGTGTTGGGTGCATATATATTTAGAATGGTTATATCCTCTTGTTTGACTGAGCCCTTTATCATTATGTAGTGTCCTTCTTTATCTCTTGTTACTTTCTTTGTTTTGAAGTCTATTTTGTCTGATATTAGTACTGCAACCCCTGCTTTCTTCTCACTGTTGTTTGCTTGAAATATGTTTTTCCATCCCTTGACTTTTAGTCTGTACATGTCTTTGGGTTTGAGGTGAGTTTCTTGTAAGCAGCATATAGATGGGTCTTGCTTTTTTATCCATTCTGTTACTCTGTGTCTTTTGATTGGTGCATTCAACCCATTAACATTTAGGGTGACTATTGAAAGATATGTACTTATTGCCATTGCAGGCCTTAAGTTCGTGGTTACCAAAGGTTCAAGGTTAACCTCTTTAGTATCTTACTGCCTAACTTAGCTCACTTATTGAGCTTTTATATACACACTCTGGAGATTCTTTTCTTCTCTCCCTTCTTGTTCCTCCTCCTCAATTCTTCATATGTTGGGTGTTTTGTGCTGTGCTCTTTCTAGGAGTGCTCCCATCTAGAGCAGTCCCTGTAAGATGTTCTGTAGAGGTGGTTTGTGGGAAGCAAATTCCCTCAGCTTTTGTTTGTCTGGGAATTGTTTAATCCCACCATCATATTTGAATGATAGTCGTGCTGGATACAGTATCCTTGGTTCAAGGCCCTTCTGTTTCATCGTATTAAATATATCATGCCATTCTCTTCTGGCCTGTAGGGTTTCTGTTGAGAAATCTGACGTTAGCCTGATGGGTTTCCCTTTATAGGTGACCTTTTTCTCTCTAGCTGCCTTTAACACTCTTTCCTTGTCCTTGATCTTTGCCATTTTAATTATTATGTGTCTTGGTGTTGCCCTTCTTGGATCCTTTCTGTTGGGGGTTCTGTGTATTTCCGTGGTCTGTTCGATTACTGCCTCCCCCAGTGTGGGGAAGTTTTCAGCAATTATTTCTTCTAAGATACTTTCCATCTCTTTTCCTCTCTCTTCTTCTTCTGGGACCCCTATAATACGGATATTGTTCCTTTTGGATTGGTCACACAGTTCTCTTAATATTGTTTCATTCCTGGAGATCCTTTTGTCTCTCTCTATGTCAGCTTCTATGCGTTCCTGTTCTCTGATTTCAATTCCATCAATGGCCTCTTGCATTCTATCCATTCTGCTTATAAACCCTTCCAGAGTTTGTTTCATTTCTGCGATCTCCTTTCTGGCATCTGTGATCTCCTTCCGGACTTCATCCCATTTCTCTTGCGTATTTCTCCGCATCTCTGTCAGCATGTTTATGATTCTTATTTTGAATTCTTTTTCAGGGAGACTGGTTAGGTCTGTCTCCTTCTCTGGTGTTGTCTCTGTGATCTTTGTCTGCCTGTAGCTTTGCCTTTTCATGGTGATAGGAATAGTCTGCAGAACTGGGACGAGTGACGGCTGGAAGGACTTCCTTTCTTGTTGGTTTGTGGCCCTCCTCTCCTGGGAGAACAGCGACCTCTAGTGGCTTGTGCTGCGCAGCTGCGGGAATACAGGGCTTCTGCTTCCTGCCCGGCTGCTATGGAGTTAATCTCCGCTGTTGCTGTGGGCGTGGCCTGGCTCGGGCAGCTGCTCCAAAGTGGTGGAGTCGCGTTGGAGCAGGAGTGGCTGGGAGGCTATTTATCTCCGTAAGGGGCCTCCCTGCTTCCTGCAGCCCAGGGGTTAGGGTGCCCAGAGATCCCGGATTCCCTACCTCTGGATTAAGTGACCCGCCCTGCCCCTTTAAGACTTCCAAAAAGCACCCGCCAAAACAAAACAACGCCCACCAAAAAAAAAAAAGAAAAAAAAATTTTAAATTAAAAAAAAAAAAAGTTTTTAATTAAAAAAAAAAAAAAAAAAAAAAGGTGGTCGTTCGTTTTTCTTTATTCTCCGGTGCCAGCCTCAGGCCTCTGCTCACCGGTCTTTCTGCCCTGTTTCCCTAGTATTGGGGTCCCTATCCCTTTAAGACTTCCAAAAAGCGCTCGCCAAAACAAAACAGCAAAAAAGCAAAAAAAACATGGTCATGCGCTTTTCTTATGTCCTCCGGCGCCCAGCCTCCAGTGCCTGCTCACTGTTCTTGCTGCCCTGTTTTCCCAGTATCGAGGGCCCTGCACTCTGGCCCGGATGGCGGGGGCTGGGCGTTCGGCAGCCCTGGGCTCCGTCTCCCTCCCGCTCTGCCTGCTCTTCTCCCGCCGGGAGCTGGGCGGAGGGGCGCTCGGGTCCCGCGGGGCCGGGGCTTGTATCTTACCCCCTTCGCGAGGCGCTGGGTTCTCTCAGGTGCGGATCTGGTCTGGATATTGTCCTGTGTCCTCTGGTCTTTATTCTAGGAAGGGTTGTCTTTGTTATATTTTCATAGATATATGTTGTTTTGGGAGGAGATTTCCGCTGCTCTACTCACGCCGCCATCTTCCGCCCCCTGCTTAAGCATTCTTGCATCGTCCAGAGAAATCGGTACAACTCTTTTAAGTTTGAATGAATCATATGTTCTGAACTATGTTTTTCTGCATTATGGATTTCAAAATCCCAAATAAAAGTCCCCTTACTTAAAGGAAAATTTGAAAAATAAAATTTGAACATGGCCTGGGAGTTTACAATGGAATATAATCTATTAACTCTGAATGCTTTTTCTTTGAGATTCATAAGATTTAGTCAGAGGTTATGTTAATATGATCTAAGGAGCTTTTTCAAAATATATATGTCTGGGCACCTTTTCTAAAGAATCAAATTTAATAGTTCTCAAGTGGAGAAGCCAGGCAGGTGTACTAGGACTAGGTGTCTCAAGTGATTCGGGCGTGTCCGCAAGTTAAGAATCTGTTTTGCAGGATTGGCCATGTGCTGGTAGCTATTGATAACCTTCCCAAGGGTGCTGTAGTGTCTATAGGCCATAGTTGCAAGAATGGGGCTGCTTACCAGTGGTTCATTGATGTGGCCACATTGCTTTCCAAAAACTCTGCAAGAGGACGTATCTCCACCAACCAGTACTGCTCTTAGATGTAGGCAGAAGTGCTCCTGCCCTGGGCCTTGCACTTCAGGGGACCCTCATCATCACAAATGCACAGGGCAGATGGTTTATTACAGACACTGGGGCCTGTCTGCCACTGAGCAATGGCAGAGCGTGACCCATAGCCCTCATCGTCCACTCTGTGACTGACACCATTTGGCCACCAGGGAAATGCTTTCCACATCTCTTGCTCTGTCTCGGAAGCAAAGGCCACCTGAATCTTAAAGCAAATAAGCCAATTAAAAAATGGACAGAGGATCTGAACAGACAGTTCTCCAAAGAAGAAATTCAGATGGCCAACAGACCCATGAAAAGATGCTCCACATCAGTAATCATCAGAGAAATGCAAATTAAAACCACAATGAGATATCACCTTACACCAGTTAGGATGGCCACCATCCAAAAGACAAACAACAACAAATGTTGGCAAGAATGTGGAGAAAGGGGAACCCTCCTACACTGCTGATGGGAATGTAAACTAGTTCAACCACTGTGTAAAGCCGTGTGGAGGTTCCTCAAAAAACTAAAAATGGAAATACCATTTGACCCAGGAATTTCACTCCTAGGAATTTATCCTAAGAATGCAGCAGCCCAGTTTCAATAAGACAGATGCACCCCTATGTTTATCGCAGCACTATTTACAATAGCCAAGAAATGGAAGCAACCTAGGTGTCCATCAGTAGATGAATGGATACAGAAGATGTGGTACATATACACAATGGAATATTATTCAGCCATAAGAAGAAAAGAAATCCTACCATTTGCAACAACATGGATGGAGCTAGAGGGTATTGTGCTCAGTGAAATAAGCCAGGCGGAGAAAGACAAGTACCAAATGATTTCACTCATCTGTGGAGTATAAGAATAAAGCAAAAACTGAAGGAACAAAACAGCAGCAGAATCACAGAACCCAAGAATGGACTAACAGTTACCAAAGGGAAAGGGACTGGGGAGGATGGGTGGGAAGGGAGGGATAAGGGGGAGAAGGGGGAGAAGGGGGCATTACGATCAGCACACATAATGTAGCAGGGGGAGACACAGGAAAGGCAGTGTGTACAGAGAAGACAAGTAATGATTCTATAGCATCTTACTATGTTGGTGGACAGGGACTGTAATGGGGTATCTGGGGAGGACTTGAAAATAGGGGGGATCTAGTAACCATAATGTTCAAGTAATTGTACATTAACGATACCAAAATAAAATAAAATAAAATGAGTATGGCTATTTTACTGTTAAGAGGACTAAAACATTTTTCACATTTAAAGAAACAAAAGCAAAACTGCATGTAAAATATGCAAAAACAACCACATTCCAATAAAATATAAGGAAATTGAAATAAAAGAAAAATAATTTGCCTGACTTGAAGATTTATATGTAAATAATCCTAAAACCAGTTTATAAAAAGCTGTGTTTCTGTTTATTTGTATATCAGCATATAATATCATTTGAAGAGAGATGTGAACAAAATCAAACAACATAATGCTATTTGCAGTTTGCTTTTTAATATACCAGCATTACAATTTGAAAGAAGATACTCCGCAAGGATCTAACATTAAGAGATGATAAAATTGATGACGATAAGTTATTGTGATTTATATGATCAAATTTAAATATTTGGCAGTGTCTTCTGTGGTAAGTATATCATGTAACCCCATAGCATTTGAGTGTGGTTATGTCAAAATCATGATTCATTTCCAAACCTAAGTATTGCTCTAAGAACTGTATTGATTATTACAGTTGCTACTGCCTCAGCAGAGCAAACCTCCTCCAAATGAAAATTAAAAACTTGCTAAGATCCACCTTGATTCAAGAAAGGTTGTCTTATTTGGCATTTTGTCAGTAGAATGCATGTTGTATGGAAATGTTGATTGTAAGAGCATAACTGCCCCTTGAAGGCAAGGCAAGTTAATTTTATGGAATGAATACATAATTTATGAGTTATGTGTATGTGTGTCTTTTTTCATGCATCCAGCCATCACCAGCTGGTCAACCAAGAACGCAGATGTGCACAGTAGTAATCAAGTCAGCATTGATAGTTGGTCAACTTTCAGTCATGTGAAAACTGTAGTATTACAATATTTTTCAAGGTACCTTTATCCCAGTAAGAGAGTAGAACACACTATAACTGGTAAATATTAAGCATATGGTGTGTGGGCTTCCATTTGTATTTGTATTCTTGCCTCAACTCTTGCAGATGTTGGGGTGGACCTGCCATAGCCGTGATGGGGAGCCCCTCTTTCATTCTCTAAAGTGAGAAGGACAATTTTTCTGCTCTCATTTGCTCTTCCCTGACTATTAATATGTTTGATCATTTTGTGTTTGTTTATGGGTCGGTCATTCCTTTCTGTGAATTTGCCTTTTTTTGTCCTATGATCGTTTTTCCCCTTCAGCAATTTTGTCCCCTTCAGATCTCAAGATTTCTCCATTAAAATAATTTTTCCAAGTCTGTTTTTAATCTTGCTTTTATTTTGCTTATGGTATTTTTGCCTTATGAAAGGGTAGTTTTATTTGTAATCAAATATGCATCTGCCTCGTCAGTATAGTCTGTAAGACTAGAAACTTAGAAGGTATGCCCCACCCTGAGACATAGAGCCACCTAGAGTTTCTTAAGAATTTTGCTTCATGTTTTGTATTTCTTTCACCATTACATTTCTGAGACGCACCCATGTGTTGCATATAGCACTAGCTCATTTTCATGGCAGTATAGTACTCCACTACATGCATGTATCATGGTTTATTTATTCTGCCTTTGGTGGACATATGTGTCGTTTTCAGTTTGCTATTATTACAAACAGTATTGCTATGAACATTTTTGTACACTTTTTTGGTGAACATATCTTCACGTTTCTGTGGGACAGAAATGCAGGAGAGTAATTGCTGAGTCAGCTCTGGTAGATGCTGCCAACTGGTCTTCCAAAGGGGTTTCACCCATCTACACTTCCAGCAGTAATGGGTGAGATTCCAGCTTCTGTGTACCTGTGCCCACACTTGACTGTCTCATTCTAGCCACCCTGATGGATTGTTCTAGTGGCATGGAGCACTGGTGGGTTCAGGGAGTGAGAAGAATGGTTGTTTTAAACCTTAACTCATATTGTGGCATTTCTCAGCTCAGACTCTCCAGGGTCTTCCCATCTTACTCAGAATAAAAAGCCCTTACAACGCCCTTTAAGTAATGTTCAAACTGGAACTTAATTTTGAGAGCAAAAGGGCAACATGCATATGACAGGCCTGTCCTGGGGAACCAAGACATTCGGTCACTCTGCCCGTCAGGGTTCCCTCACCCTCTCCCTTGCTCTATTCTCTCCATCCACAATGGCCTCCTTGAAGCTCCATGAATGTAGCAATCATGCCTGCTTCCAGAGCCTTCTCCCCAGCAACCTCACCCCCTTCCAGGAGGCTCTGTGTCAATCAGTGCTCCTGTCATCCCTCCCGCATGCTGCTGCCGCTGTCAGCATCTTTGTTGCTGTATAAAATGAGAACCTGAAACTGATTGCCGTTAGCCTCTGCCCCAAATGTAGGCTCCTCGGGAGAAGGGACTTTGTGTAGCTCACAGCTGTCCTGGCACTTACAGTAAGGCCTCAAATATAGTCCATTATAAAATCGGGGTAGTGGGTGTGTGGCTGTTCCTCTACACTTTCTTCAACCTTTCTACTTGAAAGTTTATAATCAACTGTTAGGGGCAAAACTAACTTATTTCATCTTTACAGCAAGCACCGCGAAACGGGCAACAGAGTCTGGATGGGCAGCATCTGCATCTCGTGGAAGGTTGTCAGAAATGCGGGATGCTGGGTCCCGCCCTGTACCTTCCAGCTCAGGACGTCCGGGGTGGGCTCAGGGATCCTGATGCACACTGAAGTCTGAGATGCACTCCATTTTTTTTGTCCCCATTTTATAGTTGGGGGAAAGGCGACCTCGAGAATAAAACTGTCAAGTCCCAGAGCTGGAAAATGGTGCTGGATTGGATGTACTCCAAAGCTGAGGTTTAAAGGAAGGCCTGGCAATCTGACCTATTGAGCAGAGCAAACAGGCTTCCTTTGCTATTCCTGTGAGTCACGAATGTTGGAATGAAAAGGTGTCCCATTTGCTGTGAACACACAGTGTGGGTACTTAAGTGGTATGAAGCCACATCATGACATGGGGGAGTGACTTTTTTCTGTTTTCTTTTGGCAGAAACTTGGGAACTGTGGGTGCTGTTGCCTTGGATAGCGAAGGAAACGTGGCTTATGCAACCTCCACTGGGGGCCTCGTAAACAAGATGGTGGGCCGCGTCGGGGACTCGCCCTGCATAGGTGGGCTTGGTGGGTGACTCCTGCCTCCCTCCCTGCTGTCCTCAAGCTCTCGTTCTCACTCCCTGCCCTCCTTTCTCCATTTGCCTCCTTCCTGGCAGCAGCCACAGAGCCTGGGAACACAGCAGGCTGGAATGGTTTTGGAGGGCACCACTTTGAGGTGTTTGTGTCTGGTGGGCACCTGGTGTGTCCTGGGGTGCGTGTCTTTGGGATGATGTGGGGAGGAAGATGGGGCTGCTATAGTTGCCCCCAGGCTACCCCATGATGCCTCCTCCTTCTTTCTCTGTAGCCCCCATTTCAGCTTCTGCAGACTTACTCCCAAAGCACTAAGTACATGAAACCTCTTCCCGGGCATGGGCTCAGATTAAGAAACTAAGGAAACTGGGAATTTAAGTTTGCAGTTACTCGATTTTAGTGGCATGGAAGGGCATTAACATTGAAGCACACTGCCTGGTCCCAGGGTTGGGTGAGTGGTGCGGTGGGGTGGTTGTATGTGTTTCACCCTATGCACACCCAAAGATGAGCTTTGGGACAAAGGAGAGGCAGTCCTGTGGCTGCTTCATGAGAGGTCAGGCCTCCCCCCCAAGGCTCCCTTCATCCTGATTTCTGGCCTACCTTTGCATCCCAAGGTCATGGCTACTGACCATTGTCTACACTTTGACACTCTTTGGGATTTAATATTGATACCGCAGTAGACTTGTAAGACATGTTTGAATTTCTTGACTGCTGCTGCTCAGAACCAACCAATTTTTCTGAGCAGGATCTGGAGGTTATGCCGACAATGACATTGGAGCCATTTCAACGACGGGGCATGGGGAAAGCATCCTGAAGGTGAATCTGGCCAGGCTCGCTCTCTTCCACGTAGAACAAGGTACACAGAACACATTCACAATGTCCAAAGATGCATGACTAGAAGTATTTGCGAGTAGGTGGAGAAGTGCATCCGTCTACTTGTTAGCTCCAGAGGTTGCTCTCAGGTCATTCACACTGTTTGACTCCTGCTAGGATCTGGGGAGGAGCATTTAGAATAAGTCTGCCTTGTGTATATGGGGGGCAGTGGAGAGCCTCGGAGCCCGGCTGCAGGAGAAAAGGCGACTCCACTTAGGCTGATGCCAGGCCCTGTCTCAAAGGCAGGAGGGGGCTCCCCTTCGAGGCATTCAAGCAGAAGCCATTTGCCAAGTCTTTGTTACCTAGCTCTGCTTTTTCACGCTGCAGGTGACCTTCCTGTCAATTCCCTCCAATAACGTGTTTTCTCAACTTTTCCTTGTTTTCAGGAAAGACATTAGAAGAGGCTGCTGACATGTCGTTGGGTTATATGAAGTCAAAGCTCAAAGGTTTAGGTGGTGTCATCTTGGTCAGCAAAGCAGGGGACTGGACAGTAAAGTGGACGTCTGAATGCATGCCCTGGGCGGCCGTGAAGTGCGGCAAGCTGCACTTTGGAACCGACTGTGATGACACCAGTGTCACTGACCTGCCCTGAAGTCCTGCCCTAGGAGGAGCGTGTGCTGGATGCTAGCTTGGAGGTAAAGTCCAGTTTCCTTGTGTGGAGGCTGAGCTTCATCAGTTAGATGTAGACATGGAAAAATTCTGCAGTCTGTTACTCGTTTTGTTGCCTTGATCAATAAGTATCTGAATGTTGGGTTGGGTTGGGTTCAGTTGAGGTCAGAATGATGAGAGAAATGCCCACACTGAGGTCAAAATATGGTTAATGTAGATGACAAGCTGTACTCAGCCTTCTCGTGAACAGTCCCCACTACTGTTCGTTAGAAAGAAGAAACGACGTGTTCGTAACACGACAGAAACAGCCGCAGAGCAGGGAGTGCCTTTTGGATTGGGAGCCTCCCAGCAGTGGCAGATGCAGTAGGCTTGGCAGGAGTGTGGGATCCAGAGGAGCCCAACCTCTGGGGTCTCTTTGTAGCAGACTTCTCTGCAGGACCCAGTGAGGAGCAGTGTGGGAGGGGAAGGCCCCAGTGGGGGCATTTAAAAGTAAGAGGAACAGCAGAGCCGAAAGGAGAGGTCCAGGTGAACTGCAGAATGTACAGTTCATTTTGAGTCAGAAGAACATGGGCAAAAGAATTCATGAGAGATAGATTAATTGGTTTTTCCAAATAAGTTCAGATCTTCTCTGACTTACTAATATAGACATGTTTCCAGATGCTTTAAAAGGTCCGTAAGGTAATCCGATCTCCCTGATCTGGGGCTGAGAGTCACAAAAGACCCTGCGGAGCTCCTTCAAGGCCGGAAGCTCCCCCGGGCTCACGCGTGAGCCTGCTCGCCGAGCGTTTCCTGCCAGTCCGCGTGGCCGACCAGAGCCAGGCTCCACCTGTCACAGACCCGCTGGGTCCCTGTAGTGAGCGCTGGCACACGGCCTCCCCGCCTCTCCTGGGACAGGGAGGGGCAGGGAGGGCCAGAGCGGAAAGATGAGCTGTGACTCGATGCGTCTGGTCCTGCCCAGCGCCGTGGGTCCCCCAGCTGCTTGTGTCTGTCTCCAGCGTGGCCAGCATGGAGAGCTTTCCTATCAATCTCTCTTTACACCAGAAATGGTACTTCTGCTGTGACGTATATGCTGAATTTTTTAGTCTGTGAGGGCTTACCTTCTCTCTGGAAAGGAATTGCTTAACTTTAAATGCCATGTGCCACTAATAAAGTATACTTTGAAAGAATAACAGTGTGGTTAGGAGTCACTGTTGACAAAGACCAGAGTGTACATGAGCTCCCCTTGGCCCATCAGTTCAGACTGGTGCACTAAAGAGACCTTCCAAGATAGGGTGGGCTGTGGGCCTGATGATACATCCTGCCTCCTGGAGTGGATGTGGGAGTTTCCAGAACTGGCTTTTTCTGAATGAGTTAAGGAAGAAACCGAAGCACCACTTGCAAGCAGGGTTTATGGCTCAGTCTTCTTGCACTTTGCCATTATTCGCTCCAGACAGCCACCATGTTCCGGCTCCTGTCCCAGGACCCCCTCCCTGGGCCCATGTCAGCTGCTCGACCTAAAGAGAAGAGGCAGCAGGTGGAGGCAGAACTGCGTTGGAGTCCTGCCCCTCCCTGCTACCTGGGTGGTCCTGGGCAAGTTAACTTCTAAGAATATTTTTACCTATCAAATAGATTGCTATGAAGATTAAATTAAATTAAAGGAAACCTGCTCAGTATTTATCTCAGGGATACTGTGAACAAATATGGAAACTGTGGCCAAGCCCAGGAGGAAATCTGTGTTCTTGTGTCCTTGAAAACCTCAATACACAACAACTGGCCTTTAGAAATAAGTATTTTGTTAGCAGGTGTATTCGTTTGCTAGGGCTGCCAGCCACAAAATAGCACGGACAGTGGCTTAAACAACAGAAAAGTGTTTTCTTACTGCTCTGGAGGCTAGAAGTCCAAGGTCAGGGTGCCGGCAGGTTGGTTCCTCCTCTGGGCTTCTCCTTGGCCTGCAGATGGCCACCTCCTCGCCGTGGCCTCCCGTGGCCTTTAGATATTTCTGTGGCCAGCCTTCCTCTTACAAGGACACTAGTCAGACTGGATTCGGGCTCTTCAAAAGGCCTCATTTAATCATCCATTCTAAGGCCCTACCTCCAAACTCACTTTCTGAGGTACTGGGGTTAGTTCAACTTACGGATTTTGAGGGGACGCAATTCAGCCCATACCAGGGGACAAAGCAGAATTACATTAGGGGTTGGAAGAGGAGAGACTGGAGAAGATAATGATCACTAAGTAGATAAGGAAAGAGGGAGGCCGGTTGAAACATCTGTTTTACACTAATTGGCTCTGTCAGTTCACAAGGAAAATGAGAGTCTAGTTATCAAAGAGCTGGAGGCTCACAGGCCACCTGACCTCTTTTGCCAGGCAGCCCAGTTAGGAAAGGGCACATCGGCCCCTTTGGGCGACCCAAGGTGTGTATTGTTGCCGTCGGACCTTGGGTCTGTGCACTCACCTCCGCTAGCCTGGGAATCCATCAGCAGAGATGGTGGCTCTCCTTTGCTGCGCACACGGATGGTCCAGCGGCCTCTGTGACTCAACAAATACCTGAGCAGGTGCTACGTCCCAGCGGATGGCGAGCCTTGTATCACTTCCTACCACAAGAGGGCAGCCAACTATAAAATGTCCAAGGGTTTCAACAGCCCAAAAGGGAGATGATTCTTCCTGACTCTAGATCAGAATGATCCACACAGAAAATGTGGAACCAAAAGTGGGTTCCTTTTCCTAACCTTCATTTTTATCTAAATACTATAATTTGTTTTAGAGCAGAATTGTCCAAAAAAACAAATATGGCAAATGCCCCGTAGAATTCATCAAAATCAACCATGTCTCTTGACTCTTAAAACAATTGAACCTACTCTACGCCTGCTGCCAGATGTGGGGGCCCAGGGCTGAGCACAGTCAGGCAGCCCTTGGTTGCCCCTTCCAGCCAGGGAGACATAAAATATATCTGGCCTAAACTCACCAAAATGGTGGAATAATAAGGAAAGCACAGAGGGCCCAGAGCCCAGAGATGGTGCCGCCCTGGTGGGAGGTGCTGCGGGCAGCCCCCCCTGAGCTGGAAAGAAAGGTCCTGGACAGGAATGGCCTTGCCCTTGTAGCTGTTGCTCAATAAATGATTTTTCCAAACAATGCCCTTTATAGACATATTCCTCTGTAGCATAAGAGATTATAAATATGAGGGCAAAGAAAGGTGGAATGGGACGCACTTCAATCCACCAAGGTACCCCGGCGGAAGTGGTGGCGTGGGGGGACTGCAGCCTGCAGCCCACACCCTCCCCAGTGCTCCCATCGGCGTTCGTCTTCGCAGAAACCAACAGGCTTTGGTGATGAGGGAGGCCTTGTCCCCTCAGAGCTTGTCCAGCTGGGACAAAGCCAGGCATCCTCTTCTGCTCTGCACAGGGAGAGGCATGACCCAGAGAGGAGTGGGGGCCGGCCCGAAGGGCAGAGGTGAAACTAGGCCTGCAAATGGGGTTGCAGGAGGTTTAGGCCCGGAACGTAGGCAGGGCTGGGCCGGGTGTGGGTGTGGGTGCCCATTAGTGGTTCCATCCAGAGCCCAAGTTCCTCTAATGGGCAAGCAGCCTTCCTGCCTTACCCGCAGACGCACACCGGAAAGAGCAACCACGGTTACGTGGAGCTGTCTGCTGTGAGAAGCCAAAGATGTGCGAGGGGAGACAGGCCCTTTTGAAAGATAAAGGCCCACAGAAACTGACATTTCCTCCAAGGCCACTCCAGGTTAAAGAGGCTTATCCCAGCCTCCCTGTCCCCTAGTCCCGTGTCCCTGATGTGACAGTCCTCACCACACCACCCTTGACACCAGTGCCCACAGAGACCTAAGTAGGGGCCGCCCCAAGAGCACCCCCTGCAGGAGGCAGGGAGAAACAGCACATTTTAACTTTATCCTTCAAATTCTGCACCTTTTATCCAACCCATTATTAAAATGAAGTTGGGTTTCCAGACAGTGTGGTGTGGGCATGGACTGGGTTGATAGGGCAAACTAAGCTAGGATTTTTTTCTCTTTTAAATCACAGATCATCTCAGAGTTGACTATATTTTTTGCTATATAATTATCAGTGCTTTCTGGATCCTGTGCACAACTCAGATGGGGTTTGGGTTCTAAGCTATGGCTGGGAGCAAAGGAGAAAAGGATTCCCACTGCATAGGGCTGAGGAACACCTCGGCTCAGGCAGCCCTGGGTTATCTTGCAGGGGAAGATTTTTTACTAAACATTTTAAGTTAAAAGTAAACTTTTAACACAACAAAAGGTGTATATACATTGTAGAAGTTCGAAAAAACAATTCTAAAGTAAGTGTGAGAAAACAGAACCACAAAAATAAGAAAAAGGTGGGGAGGAATTTCCCATCACCTAATGAATATTCCTCACTGTTAGCATCTATTAAACATTGTAAGTATTTTTCACAAAATGAGATTATACCATACATAAAACTTTTTCCAGTTAACATCCACCTTTCCATGTCAATAAACTTCCACATTACATAATACCCAGTCAATATTCAAAGTTCTCCTATTTTCTCAAAAGCATCCCTGACAACAGGTTTGTCCAAATCCCGCCCTCGCCTGGATCAGTGATTATGTGCCTCTTTTAATGGCTCTGACTTGTGAGATAATTAGGGCCAGGTGCCTGGCACTGTCCCACCTTCCCAGCTGGGCAGGTTACCTCCTGTGGGATAAGATGAGCATTAGGCTAGAATATACTACAGGGGTGCTGGGTACCAGGCCAACCATGTCAGACACAAATGTGGATGTCCCCTCTGCAGCAGAGGGCCACTGTGTCAGGCTGTTGGGGACAGGACTGTGCTGTGGGGACAGGGATGTGGGTTGTGCCAGAAGTACAAGGCCCCACCCAGAAATTTGGCTAAGAGTAACTTGAACTCAGAGGAGCAGGTGGGGAGGTAGTTTGCCCTGTGCAGCCACCAGGAAAGGACTCGCCCACACCCTTCCTGCTCAAAGCCTCGCTCTTCCCAGGTCACTTCCCTTCCCAACCGCACTCACCTTCAACCTTTCCCAAGGCCTGCCTCACCGCACAATGAACAAGAGCCACCCCAGTGACCCTTGGGCAAAGGGTAATGTTCAGTTGACCTTGAATAACATGAGGATTAGGGACACTGACCCCCTGCACAGTTAAAAATCTGTGTATAAGTTTTGACTCCCCAAAACTTAACCACTAACGCCTTTGGTTGACCAGAAGCCTTATCAATAACAGTTGAGTAACATATTTTGTATGTTATATGTATTATGTACTGTATTCTTAAAGCTAGAGAAAAGAAAATGTTTTACCAAATTGTCACAAAACTTCAAAAAATTTTCCATATATTTTTTGGAAAAAATTCACATATAAGTGGACCCACACAGCTCAAACCCATGTTGTTCAAGGGGCTACTGTGTTTACTAATTAGCACAGGCGGACACCAGTCTCACACCAAATCCAAGGCTATTATGGTGGAATGAGAACAAAGGCTGGGGTTCCACTGCCCAGGAGAACAATGTTCCACTGTGCACCAGACCCCAGCAGGCTGAACTCCTGACCTCTGTCTCCAGTGTTGTATTCAGACACCAAGTATTTCATCTTTTAACAAATGAGAAAGACCAAGAGGTTCTTCCCTTCCTCCCTTCTGTCTGCTCCCCTCCCTTCCCCTGGGCCCATTCAGCCTGCCTGCTCAGTGTGGGTCCACGTGCTTACCCGCTGACCTCAGCCCAGATCTGGCCCTCCTGCCCCCTGCCTCTCCAGTCTTCCTGGACATCTCTGTTCATCTTATCTCTGGCTCTGCACAGATGTCACACCCTGGATGCCATATGACTAACCACTCCACTACTCCCAACCCCCTTTCCACCCTGTCCCTGTCCTCCTTAGAAATTCCAGCATATCAGAGGTCCTTGCCACAGCAATCAGATAACACAAGAAGATAAAAGGCATCCAAATTGGTAACGAAGACAAACTCTCATTATTTGCAGATGACATGATATTATACATAGAAAACCCTAAAGACTTCACCAAAAAACTACTAGAACTAGTAACTGAATTCAGCAAAGTTGCAAGATAAAAAATTAATACACAGAAATCTGTTGCATTCCTATATACTAACAACTAGCAGAAAGAGAAATCAGGAAAACAACTCTATTTACAATTGCATCAAAAAGAATAAAATACCTAGAAATAAATCTAACCAAGGTGAAAGACCTATGCTCTGAAAACTACAAGACACTCATGAGAGAAATTAAAGAAGGTACCAAATAATGGAAATCTATCCCATGCTCATGGATAGAAATAAGTAATATTGTCAAAATGGCCATCCTGCCCAAAGCAACTTACAGATTCAATGCAATCCCTATCAAAATACCAACAGCATTCTTCAATGAACTAGAACAAATAGTTCTAAAATTCATATTGAACCACAAAAGACCCTGAATAGCCAAAGCAATCCTGAGAAATAATAATAAAACTGGAGGAAATGTGCTCCCTGACTTCAAGCTTTACTATGAAGAGAAAGTAATCAAAACAATTTGATCCTGGCACAAGAACAGACCCATAGATCAATGGAGCAGAATAGAAAGCCCAGATATAAACCCACACATCTATGGTCAATTAATATGGGATGAAGGAGCCATGAATATATAATGGGGAAAAAACATTCTCTTCAACAACTGGTGTTGGCAAAACTGGACAGCTACATGTAAGAGAATGAAACTGGATTATTGTCTAACTCCATGTACAAAAGTAAACTCGAAATGGATCAAAGACCTGAATGTAAGTCATGAAACCGTAAAACTATTAGAAGAAAACATAGGCAAAAATCGCTTGAATAAAATCATGAGCAACTTTTTCCTGAACACATCTCCTCAGGAAAGGGAAACAATAAAAAATGAACAAATGGGGCTACATCAAATGGCGAAGGACACCATCAGCAGAACAAAAAGGCATCCCACAGTATGGCAGAATATATTCATAAACAACTCATCTGATAAGGGGTTAACATCCAAAATATATAAAGAACTCATATGCCTCAACACCCAAAAAACAATAAGCCAATCAAAAAATGGGTGGGGGACCTGAACAGACACTTCTCCAAAGAAGAAATTCAGATGGCCAACAGGCACATGAAAAGATGCTCCACATCGCTAATCATCAGGGAAATGCAAATTAAAACCACAATGAGATACCACCTCACACCAGTTAGAATGGCCACTATCCAGAAGACAAGAAATAACAAATGGCTGGCTAGGGTGTGGAGAAATAGGAAACCTCCTACACTGTTGATGGGACTGCAAATTGGTGCAACTGCTGTGGAAAGCAACATGGAGATTCCTCAAAAAACTACAAATAGAAGTACCATTAGACCCAGTAATTCCACTCCTAGGAATTTACCCAAAGAAAACAAAATCCCTGATTTGAAAAGATATATACACCCCTATGTTTACCACCACACTGTTTGCAATAGCCAAGATATGGAAGCAACCAAAGTGTCGATCAATAGGTGAATGGGTAAAGAATATGTGGTACATACACACAATGGAATATTATTCAGCCACAAAAAGAAAAGAAATTCTGTCCTTTGCAACAATATGGTGGAGCTAGGGGGTATCTTGCTGAGTGAGATAAGCCAGGCAGAGAAAGACAAAACCCATATGATTTTACTTACTTGTGGAATATAAAAACAAAGCAAAACAGAAGGAACATAACAGCATTAGACTCACAGACACTGAAAAGTGACCAGTGGTTACCAAAGGGATGTGGATTGAGGTGGGGGGTGAGGGGACTGTTGAACCATGTGATGTACATATGATAAAATAAAAAAATTTGAAAGGAAAGAAATTACAGCATATCTGTCAACTGTCCCAAGCAGAAATGGCCAGGACACAGGGTGCGTGTGGCACCCCGCCAGACTGAGCCTCCCCCACCACACACCCAGCATTCCCCACCCAAAGTCCTTGCTGGGATGTGCTGCAGAAAACAGGCGGCTTCGTTTTATTTGAGAGAAGAGTTCCTAGCACTACTTCCTGCTTCTGACCACTAGGCCATCGCCCTGCCGCCCCTCCCCAGCTGGGCCAGCCCCTGCCCAGGCTACACAGGGCACTCCGACTGGGAAGGCACTATTGTCCTGCCCGTAGAGGCAGAATGCTGCAGGCTCCTGTGCAAGCCCACAGGCAGGGCTGCCCTGTCCTTC
The DNA here is from genome assembly GCF_030020395.1 of Manis pentadactyla. NCBI lineage: Eukaryota > Metazoa > Chordata > Mammalia > Pholidota > Manidae > Manis > Manis pentadactyla. The sequence continues at coordinate 15,024,348 of NC_080027.1, read as the reverse complement.
CCGGGCCCAGCTCCCTGGGTGGGGTGCAGGCAGGTACATGCAGGGCCCGCACCAGGCCACTTAGCTGCCACCCCAGCCTGCCCTCGGGGCTCAGACACCTCGGGCCCCTGCACCACACAGGCCCAGCCTCTGTCTCAGAGTCGAGGCTTCCCTGCGGGCCTCTTGGGTAGCAGTTGGGCCTGGCCAGTGCTCAAGTATGAAGGCCAAAGGATTCGGTCGCCCACGAGCCTCCATTCCTGCTGACTGTATCAAACCAAGCTGCTCGGCTGCTTCCCAGGCCCCACCAGGCCAGCAGCTCCTGGCCGCAGGCAGGGCGCCCCACGGCCCCCAGTGTCCAGAGGCTTTCCAGGCCTCTGCACAGCCAGTCCCTCTCGCGAAATGCCTTTCCACCCTTAAAGGTGTTTGAAGAGGAATCAATTAGTTGATACATGGAAAATACCTAGCAAGGGCTCAGTAAGTCTTAACTATGATTATTGGGTTATTTCCCAAGCCATGCAGGCCAGATGGGCCGACCCTTCCTTTTCTGAGCCCTGCCACTCTTCAGGCTCAGCAGCTCCTAAAATGGGCCTCTGTTCCGTGGCCCAAACGTTGCTTTGCCCATTATGGATGTGGGCCAGGTGCTCAGCTAGCAGGCGCGGCTGTTCTGTGGGGGGCAAGGCCCCTGGGTCAAGCCCCCCAACAACAATGCCAACACAAAGGGAAACCCTAGTTTCCTTCATAGGTTGCAAAGCATTTCCCCATCTATTTCTACTTTGTGGAATAGGCAAAGCAGAAATAATTATTCCCATTTTCTAAATAGGGCCCTTGACTCTCAGAGGCAATGAGTACCTCCCTCAGGTCAATTAGTAAAGGCCCAGTTAGGCTGTGACCCTCACTCTCCTGGATTGCAAGGCTACGCTTTTTCCTTGGAACCGAGCTGGGCCACAACTGGTTAAGTGTCTTCCTCCTTTTGAAAAGAGGCTGAGATGCCAAAGGAATTAGAGACGGCCGCCAGATGAAAACCAGACGCCTTCCCTGTCGTCCCTGGACCAGCTCCCAGGAAAGGGCGAGCAACTGATATGTGGCCCCAAGGCCCAGCCCACCCCATGAGCTCAGCTCCTGGCAGAAAGACCCTTGCTAAGGAAGCCTGCTGACCCCACCCCGGGGCTAGGAACGCCTGTCACCAGAGCCGGGGCCAGACCACAGGGGCGCTGAATTCTAGGATCAGAACAAGGAGTGGCCCAGGCCACCAGCGTTGCCACTACCCATCTCTAACCCTAATGACCCTGCCAGCCAGGTGCTCTGCCTGTTCCTCAGGTGAGAAAACTAGGCTGGGAGAGATGTGACTTTTCAAGCTAACAAGAGGGGAAACCTGAGGAGGCAGGTCCACCAGGAAGCCCCCATGCCTACCTCCCGTTCACCAGGTCAGGGGTCCCCCTTGCGGTGAGGGAGAAGGGCAGCCCCAGGGGTGGTGAGGCTCTCTTGAAGAGGCTCCAGCAGCTCAGGGGCAGAAGAAGGATGGAAGGGAGTCAGGGCTCCCTGAGAATGTGAGTGAGGCAGGTGGAGCAGGGCCGGAGCACCCCAGATCACCAGCCCAAGATCCCCGCAGGGGGACATTCTCCAGCCCACCCTCCCACCTGGATGACAGTAGCACTTGGGGGGCTGAGGGCAGAGCCAGGCTCAGACCCTGCAAGGGAGGCAGAGGCTGGTCTCAGGCCTGCATGGGGTGCATGTGTATTGCAGGGGTGCTCCCATCTGAAGGAGCCCAAGTTCATGAGCCCAGACAGGGGGATCATGCACATTCATTTAATAAGAATTACAGTATGACCACAAAATACAAAGAACAATGAACTCAGAACAAATCTGGTGGTATCATGCTCCCTGATTTCAAGCTATACTACAAAGCTATAATAATCAAAACAGGATGAGACTGGTATAAAAACACACAGGATGAGTGGAACAGAATAGGGAGCCCAGAAATAAACCCACATGTACATGGTCAATTAATCTATGGCAGAAGAGGCAAGAATATACAATAGGGAAAAGATAGTGTCTTCAATAAATAGTGCTGGGAAAACTGGACAATTATGTGTAAAGCAATGCAACTGTATCACTGTCTTATACCACATACAAAAATAAACTCTAAATGGATCAAAAACATAAATTTAAGACCTGAAGCCATAAAACTCCTAGAAGAAAATATAAGCAGTAAACTCTGGGACATCAGCTTAGCAATTTTTCTTTTCTGACTATATCTCCCCAGGCAAGGGAAACAAAAGAAAAATAAACAAATGGGACTACATCAAATTAAAAACCTTCTGTTCAGCAAAGGAAACCATGAAAAGAATGAAAACACAACCTATTGAATGGGAGGATATATTCAGAAATGATGTATCTGATAAGAGGTGATATCTAAAATACTGAAAGAACTCATATAACTCAATGCCAAAAAAACATGGATAATCCAATTAAAAAATAGGCAGAGGACCTGAATAGATATTATCCCAAAGAAGACATACAGGTGGCCAACAAACACATGAAAAGATGCTCAATACCACTAATCATCAAAGAAATGCAAATTAAAACCACAGTGAGATATCGCCTCACACCAATCAGACTGGCTATTATCAAAAGACAAGAAATAAGTTGGTGAGGATATGGAGAAAAGGGAACCCTCATGCACTGTTGGTGGGAGTGTAAATTGGTGCACTGTGAAAAACAGTAGGGAGTTTCCTCAAAAAAGGAAAAATAGAACTACCATATGATCCAGTAAACCCACTGCCAGGTATTTATCTAAAGAAAAAACACTAATTCAAAGAGATATCTGACCCCATGTTCATAGCAGCATTATACACAACAGCCAAGATACAGAAACATTCATATGATGGATAAATGGCTAAAGAAGATGTGCTGTATATAGATATACAGTGGAATATTATTCAGCCATAAAAAATGAAGTCCTGCCATCTGCGACAACATGGATGGGCCTTGAGGGCATTATGCTAAGTGAAATAAACCAGTCAGAGAAAGACAAATACTGTATGATCTCACGTATATGTGAAACAAAAAAATTTTTTAAAAACCCAGCTGGTAAATACAAAGAACAGGCTGGTGGTTGCCAGAGGTGGGAGTTGGGGTTGGGTGAAATGGGGAAGGGGGTCCAAAGCACAAACTTTCAGTTTTAAAATAAATAAGCCCTCGGGATGTATCATACAGCACACAACTAGAGTTAATAATAATACTGTATTGTACATTTGAAATTCACTAAGAAAGTGGATCTTAAAAAGTTCTCATCACAAGAAAAAGAAATTTTGGAACTGTGTGGTGACCGATGCTAACTAGAATTGTTGTGGGAATTATTTCACAGTATATACGAATACCGAATTATGTTCTACACCTGAAACCAATACAGTCTTATGTGTCAATTATACCTCAATCAGTAAGGGTTCTATTTTATATATATGACATAAATATAATAAAATATTTTTTTTAGAAAAGATGCCTCCTCCACCCCCCACCCAGGGAGGGGGCCAAAAGAGCAGGTGTTTGGCGGGGGAGGATGGGCTAGAAGCAGATTCAGTCCCACCCAGCGGTGTTGCCGAGACTCACAGCGTGCTGCACTTCCAGGACCGGCGCAGATCCCGATGGGCAGGGGGCCCGCGGCTGGCCTAGCGCAAGCAAAGGCGGGGTGACTGGCGCAGGTCATGGGGTGGGGCCATCCTCCCTGGGTTTAGACCCTGGCTCCTCTGCTTGCTGACCACGAGGCCTTGGGCAACTTGTGGAGCCTCAGTTTCCCCATCTTTGGAAGGGGGACAGGAATGGTGCCTGCCCCAAAGGATCATTGCAGAAGTTCAGAGAGACCACACCTAGCGTGGTGCCTGCAGAGGCCAGGTGTGAGTTTGTGTTGTTGTCATCGTTAATGACGTTCTCCCTGAGGAGGTGAGAGGACACTTGCCTTTGGCCCGAGTCTTGAAGGTAAGTGGGATTTCAGCAGGTGGAGATGGGGATGAAAAGCATACAGAGACTTCAGCAGGTGGAGGTAGGGGAAGGCAGCTGAATGCACTTCAGAAATGGAGAAATGAGTCCCCACTCATTCAGTCAATAAGGTTTTTGTGAGCACCTACTATGTGCTGGGCCCCGGAGAACTGCGGTGAATGTGGAGCTTACATTTTGGCAGGGGACAGATAATAAGCAAGATCATTTCAGATGGTGACAAAGCCTTGGAAGGAGAGAGAACCGGCTCCTGGGATGCAGAGTGACCAGAGAGGGGGCTCCTCGACAGGGAAGGGTTATCTTTTTGTTGCAGAGGGGAGGTGTGGGTGACGCCTCCCTGAGATGATAGCAGATGCAATCAGGAAATAATCTGGGCAGAGCACCCAGGCAGAGGGAAAGCAAGAGCAAAGGCCCAGAGGTGGGCCTGTTCTCAAGGTACCCTGCAGGGAGGGAGGCTGGTGCGGCCACAGGGTACTAGTCAGAGGCAGGGAGACACAAGATGGGGCCGGAGAGACAGGTGGGGACAGGGCAGGCCAGGTGCTTGTGGACCAGGCAAGATTTGGATTTGATTCCAAAAGTTGTGGGAAGCCAAGAAGGGTTTACACAGAGAAGTGACATGATCTGATTTACATTTTTAAAAGATCACCCTGGCTGCTCTGGGGAGAATAGACCTCAGCAGACTCAATGAACAGTGACCCTACCCTTGGACATGAACCCATGCTGAGCCAGGGGCCCAAGGAGGCAGCCCCACACCTTCTGTCCCCTCAGGCCCGGTCCCGTGTCTGGCACCGGTCTCTCCTGGGCCGCCACAGAACAGGCTGCTCACATCGTCCCTCGCCTGACCCAGGCATCTCCATCTCCAGCCTCTAGGACTAAGAGTCACATTTCCTGGCATTCTGAATCCACGTGGGGAAAGACCCACTAGTTCCTTTAGAGGAAAGCAAATTACAGCCAGCAGTGGTCATTTTTCAGCATTTTTACAGGCCCTGAGGATCCGTGAAGTTCAGAGCATAAATGCATTAACTGCGCTTGTTCGTCCGTTGATGGGTGTGTGTAGAGCCGAGCAATAAACACCAGGGCCCACGCTGTGCTCCACCGTTCAGAACAGCAGGAAGCCTCCCGGGCAGAGCATCATGGGCCCGGGTTCAAGTCTCGCTTCTGCCCCAACTCGATACAGCTGCTCATAACTTCAGCACCTCCCTGGGCCTGGGGCTCTTCCAGGACACACGAGGTGGAACAGATATTCCCTCCGACCCTTCCAGATCACAGAGGCAGAACTTCCCCCGAGTTCCAACTTGAGTCAAGCCAGAGGCAGCTGCCAAAAACCACCAGGCAGCCTCTGAGGCTGGGGCCTGGGCAGCCTGGCCTCTTCCATGCTGTCTTGGACAAAAGGGACAGCAAGGACCTCAGAAGGACCCTGCCACCATGCCGGCTGCAGCATCCCTGTGCCCGCCGGGCTCCCCAGGGGCACGAGCCATCCACTTGCCGTGATAGTTTCTGAAACGTTAACCTGCTATTTTTCTTCTTATTTTCCTTTCCTCTTGGCTCTTCCGCCCACTCCAGCCGCCCCATGAAGGGCTGAAACAGTGGGAGTCTTTTCCTGGCTTTTGCAGTTCAAAAGTCTGGCTTTCAGAGGAAAGGAAAGATCTGTAAGAGCCTGTTTCCTGCAAGAGCCAGGCTTGCAGAGTATCCACCGCACCCCCAGACTCAAAAAGGATTCCTGGGGTGACCTGGAAGTAAAAAGCAAGTTGATGGTCCTGCTGAAACCAGTGGCCTGCAGCCCACTCCGGGTGCCAGGCAATAAGCACGTCTAAAATCAATCCACTGAAAGGCAGTATGCTTTTTACTATCACCATGCGCTGGCTATTATAAACACGTCAGGATAAACTTCTACCTGAAAACTTGCCTAAGTCTACTAGAAAATATGGGCTGCAGTGGCCCTCGCATTTTATAATATATGTAAGCTCCAAAGTAGCATACTTTGGTTGTTCATCATTTAATAAACACTGTCTTCTACATAGAAGTTGTTGCTAAGAACTCCCAATAGTACATTGGTCTCTGACACATTCCACCCCACACATTCATGTCAAGAGTAAGATCGGGAAGGCTCAGAATCCTGGAAGTTGGCCGTAGATTCAGATTCCTGTCTCCCAACTCCTGAGCGCCGCAAACCCCCGCATTGAAACAGTCAGTGTCAAGTAAACACTGAAAACACTGTGATGACAAAGCCCAGAAAACAGAACTTGAGTTGCTTCAAACTGTCCTCCCGTGAGGCCGCTTGGAGTTCTTCTCTGGGCTTAACATTTAAAACAGGAAAACAGCCTACGGTTTAATATTTTGTTTGGGAAGTGAACATTTTAGTTCATGCATGAAATGTTGGAGTGAATCTTAATAGGTGGAAAGTTGAAATGTATTCTGCTTCAGCTGATTGTTTCAGAACTAAAGAATGGGTCCAAAGAATAAAATGTTACCTGGGTGGTACTGTGTAGTAGTTGCCTAAATTTTACCTTTTGCAGATATTTCAGTTTTATAAAAATTCACTCCTTGGTGAATTTTGATTGGGTCATTATGTACATAAAATAGTAATATCAGACTCTAACAAAAGGATCAAATTCATTAGGTAAATATACAAACTCCTGAATAAATATCTATGTTTTAATGTCTGAATATTTGTGTGCTTGAACACATAGTTTTACTAGCGTGATTTTATGTGTGTGTGTTTGTGTGTGTGTATTTTAATAAAGAAAAATTATCTTGATGGATAAATATGTGATCACTGTCAGCGTTTCTTTCCTGGCCTTTATTCTTATTCATTTCACAGTTATTACTGAGAATAATTTTTGTTGCCTGGAGTAGGGAGGTGTTAAAAAATGGTCCTCTAAGCATCACATCCACCAGGTAAGCCGCTGGTAAGGTGGCGAAGTCCTCGGATGGGTTTAAAGAAACAGAGCAGAGGACAGAACCCTGAGAAGATGGAAACGGGTGTGGGCTGTGTGCGGGCGGACAAGCCCTGGCTGGCTGCAGGGCAGAGTGACCCAGGCCCTGGCCCAGCATGTGAGCTGCAGCAGGACGCCTTGTGCACCCACAGGGGGCCCTGAGGTGGCAGGGAAAGCCCGTGAGCTGGAGGCCTGGCAGTGGCATGCAGGGACCCCTCGGGAGCAGCCCTCAGGGGCTGGTGGCAGAGGACATCAAGCAGCAGACGCCCTCACCCACATCTGGGTTCCACACAAGCCTCCTGGAAGTTAGGCTCAACCCTGGGGAGGGAGATCCCCAGGGGGGCCGGGACAGTTTCCATCCCCTTAGCGAAAGGAAATCTTGTGATTGAAATGCCACGTTATCTTAGTTACAATAGAGACATTATACATCATGTATTAAACGTAACGTATATGTCTATATGTGATAAATGTATATTACATAAAATATGTACATATAAGTATAAAATATAACTATTTTAGTTATAAAAATAGAAAAAGATGGTAGATAGATAGATGTTCTATGTCATTTCATGAACACCTGTCTTTGAGGACCTTGCACTACCCTGATGGACCAAAAATGATGTGGCGCCCAGAGGGGACAGCGTAGGTGTTGTCTGGGGGACACAGCCAGGCTCTCACTGGGCTGTTCTGGGTAAGACATCACTTAACCTCAGACTGAGAGCCAGGGGGCTGAGGTAGTCTTCCCGCCCCCCTCCCTGTGCATCTAGGACAAGGGCCGCCCTGCGGGGCAACCCAGCCAGCCAGCGGCAGAGCTGGGCCCTGACCCACGTCTGCTGACCACGTCGGCCCACGTCTCCCATGACGGCCGAGAGCAGGGCCTCAGTGGAAGCTGCCAAACCCACCGGTGGGAACAAGGGCAGGGCAGGGAAGGTGAGAGAGGACAGAGAGGAGGGCGGGGCTGGGTGACTCACTGCGGAACAAAGAGCCTGCAGAATTAAGCAATAAAGTGATCCCGCTCCCTGGGAAACGTCAAGAAGTGAATCGGGTCTCGTTGTGCTGTCGACCCCCAAATCTGCTACCCAAATCCCCAGAGTCAGCCTGCAAAATGGAGGGGAGCCAGTTTCCACCCTGCAGAACTGGGGCTTCCATCAGCGGGAGTGTCTCCACCCCTCCAAGGGAGCTTCGCCCAGACCTAAGAACCTGCTGTGTCTGTCGGGCGCCCCAGAAGGCCCATCCCCAGCTGCCAGCCCCCCAAGTGTCAGCCCATCTGCCTGCCCAGCTGCCCGGTTGGGGAGCCCAGAAAGGGCTCAGATCCTCAGCAGGTCACCCCACTCCTCCTGGCAACTGAAAACAGTGGAAGTCAGGTCACTTGGGCCTGGACACAACCGCAGCTCGGGGTGGGTGATGTGCGCCCACAGGAAGCCTCCCAGCAGCCCACGTGAGCATCTCTGCCAGCTTATGTCCTCACCTGTGCGCTGATGGACGACTTGCCCTGGGAGAATGCCCGAGACCCCTGTGGGAATCAGGACAGCTGATACTCCCAGACCCCCTCCTGCCTCCTCAGCCCAGACACCCTCTGCAGCTGGAGCCAGGGGGCTTCAGCCTGGGAAGGTCAGTACCAGCGGAGACATGGGTACCACGTCCAAATCCAGGCATCTCTCCCACAGGAAGCACCCCCAGGGCAGAAGCAGGGGGTACATAAGGGTCCATGGTTTATAAGGGCAGAAAAACCGGAAGCTGTACAGATGTCCATTCATAAGATACTCTGGTAACTTAACTCATGTTACTTCCCGCAAAGGGATATTCTGCAGCAAGAAAAAAATCAAGTGTATAAGTGCTAAGGTTTTGAAAGCTTCCTAAGACATAATATTAAATGGGAAAAGCAAGATCCAGATCTGTGTATACAGAATGTGACCACTATGTGCTGGTGGTTCTGTACTTGACACTTACCCACCCACCCTTCTCTACCTCTCTCTGATCTGCTCTGTGCCCCTGGAGGCTGATCTCTGGAGAATCAGGCCTCCCCTGCTGGCAGAATGCCCCTTGATTTGTCCAATGGAAGGTTCTGGCTATTGATCAGAGGATGGGACAAGAGAGAAACTGAGGCATTTCTTCCTCTGATCCCCCCCCTGCCTGTTCTGATCATGGCTGGGCCCTGCTGTGGCCACAGCTGGGGGTTTTGGGTGGGCAGGACATGAGGCCCTCTTAGCTTTGATGGTCCCACCCCTATCATATCAAACACATTAAAATATACCCACTGCTCACAATAAGCATAATTTTGGCTATACATTTTTGAAGGGGCTTGTACAAATTTAATAATTCTGATCCTAAGAACAGATTATGCATTTGGTTCATATGATTTCAACTTGACCACATCGACGTAAAGCTATACCATAGCTTAACTTAGTTGCAGTCAGATAGTTGAAATAATATTACCTAGATAAATCTTCATTAATTACAATTTTGAGGTTTTCTTTTTATATTTTGGAGCCAACAGATACACGGCAACTTTTTATGTCCACGCAGAGCTCACAGGCCCTAGTTATGTGGCTGGTGAACAAAATATCTAGAATGTGCAGAATTTGCTGGGCCCCACCTGGGAGGGCCCCAGGTCAATGCAGGGATCAGGCCCGGGAAGTACCGAGGCAGAAGAAAATGGAGCAAACCCACAAGGGAGAGTCTGCCTGGCTCAGGACCTATTTGCTAAGCAAGCACAGAGCCAAAGCCCAGGGCGGAGGGAGGAGACTCAACCCTACAACCCGTCCCATGAGCCGACCTCACAAGCCGGATGGATAGGATCAGAACCACCCACGGCCTCTAACCTGTTTTCTAGGCCGTGCCGGGACTTGCAACAAGCCAGATGCCAGCAGATCTGCACCCAGGCTTCCTCCTCGTCATCAAGCCAAGCACTGAGCCCAGGAGGGAACATCTGGTCTCAGGAAATACCTCTGGCTGTATGGGCGGGGGGCTGCTGCTGGCCCAGCCCCTCCCACCCACCACAGTGGGAGACCCCAGGGTCCCTGCAGCCAGACCTCTAAGTGGGGTCAGGGCGGGTTCCTGAGAGCACTGAACATGGCTCACCAACCCGGCACCCCATGTGCTCACATACCCTACAGGCATGGGGGTGGGCACAGCAGACCTGACCTTAAGAGTCCAAATCCCCAGGCCAGGCTCCCAGATCCGCAGGACTGTCCCACCCTCAGGCTCCGCCCAAGGTCTGCTCCTCTCACCAGCTGCACCCAGGCACAGGGCGCTCCAAGCTGGAGGCGGGGAGGGCTGAGCCCAGAGCAGTGACCAGGCCCTGCAACCCGGGGTCAGGGTTCATGCCGACTCGAGCCCAGCCAACAGAGGGTAGAGTTTGGGTTGGGAGGCCCTGGCAGGAGCCAGGCCAATTCTCTGCCACCCCACGCCCCATACAGAGAGGCTTGTGTTCCCCAGAGACTCTGTCTTTCCAGTGATCAGCCCCCTGTGTACCTGTAGCCAGCACAGGGGCTCCCAGCCCACACCATGCTCTAAGGGGGGCGTGCAGTGTCTGGCCTGGAACTCGCAGCATGTGGTTAAGGATTTGAGGGGCAAGTGTTGGAGACTAAGAAAATCTGAGCCTCAACAGTTTGGCCTAAACATCCCACAGGCAAGTCAAAGAAGCCGGTGCTCTGCAGGCTCCCGGGCAGGGGAGAGAAACACCCCTACCACCAGGTGGCGCTCTGAGACAAATCCCCAGCTTCGCTTCTGGAAGGCCGGCTGCTGCCTACTTGGGAAGCCGTCGCCCCAACAATAGCAGGGGCTGGGGTGAAGCCGAGGCAGGAGCAGGGTCTGATCAGGTCTCTGCTCTCCAGAATCCAGCCCACACTCATCAGCTAAGCAGTGAAGTCCCTCATCACCAGCCTGGCTCCAGGCTTCCTCTGTATCCTTACTTTCATCTTTTCCCTGCACGGTGGACCATACGTGGGTCCCCTCCAGAGCTTGGGCCTCCTCTCACGAGGCTTCTTCCTCCTGGCACACCCCTCAGGTCACCCCATCTGCCAAAAGCCAGCTCTGATGCTAGCCCTCCCCAAGCCCGAACTCCCTCTGCCCGCTGCCTCCCTTCCGGGCAGCCGCCCCCTGGGCCGGCCCACTTCCCGGTTCCGGGGCACCACTGCCTTCTCTTACCTCCTCACGTTCTCGCATATCACCACTGCACCCATCTCTGTTTCTCTCCCAAGACGTCCCGAGTTCCTCAAAGTCCCAGAGCCAGCTTCTCTGCCCCCAGACCTTGAACAGAGAGGATGGAAGGCACAGAACAGAGTCTGCGGCTCTGGGTCACGTGAGTGGGAGACCCCAGGGTCCCTGCGGCCATCACTGCAGCCCTGGCCACACTGGCCACCGGCTCACACAGGGACCTGCGAGAGGCAGTGCTGGGGGGCTTCAGGATGGCCCGGGCGGTCCAGCTCAGCTTCCTTGCCGTCAGCACCGTCAGCCACAGCCTCTGAGTCCCCAGGAAGGGGGCCACGACGCAGCCGCCTGAAACTGAGTCCTGACAATGGGCCGGCCTCCAGAGACTGGCAGTGGGTCCCGGAGTCAAACCCGAGGGAAGATGGCATATAACATCGTGGGTTTTTTGTTTTGTTTTAATGATGAACAGCTTTTTTTTTCAGCTTTCAGTGGATTTTTTATCTTTTAGATAAGTGTCCCACAAATAAACCCATCATGGATCTGCTAGTCCCCACACAGGAGGGAATAACCAACCAACGCTTCAGGACCCCAGTGCGGCGCCCAGGCCCGACAGCCCCACCAGATGAGGAAGAGCAGGACCTGGGTGATAGACCGACAGGTCCAACGGGACCCTCAGAAACACTGAGGGGGACACCGCCAGTGTTCGGTCCAAGCCCGTGGACCTGGGGGTGGACATTCCACTGTGTCCGAAGACCCCAGGGAGAGAGTGAGGTAGTAAAGATGTGTCTCCAGGATACGTGACCAATTGGGTGGCGAGGCTGTTCGCTGAGCTAGGGAATCCTGGGGAAAGGTTTGTCATGTTTTGGAGCAAAGATCGTGAATTTGACTTTGTGCACAGTGAGTTTGAAGCCCTTTAAAAAATTTAGACGAAGCTGTCCAGCAGGCACTAGATGGTCAAGGGTGGGGCTCAGAGAAGGCTGAGGAAGAAATAGAAATTACGGAGCCATCTTAATGCAGGTGGTAACTGAGCTGTGAGCAGGGAGAGAAGCCCAGGGAGAGACGGGGAGGGCGGGGAGGGAGCAGGGAATGAGCCCCAGAGAGACCGTGGAAGGACCAAGGAACCAGGGAAGGAACACCCAGAGCCACAGCAGGAAGGAGAACAGGGCTTCAAGCTTCCCTACAACACACACAGCCTTGGGGAGCTGCGCACAGACGCCCCTGCTGAGAATGGACCGAAGTCACTCACAAAGGCAGCATTGTTAGGGCTCTTGGACTGTCTTGAAGACACTCACCAGGCCATTCCCTGCACAGCCCCTGGGCTGTCACTGTGATCATGCCCTGGGTCCAGGAGGCCTTCCTGGCTTAACAGCTGGTTTGGGGGGGAACACATGGAGATATCCTCCTCAACCTATGACCCAAGGATGGGGATTTAAAAATTCTCCTGGGTGTTCTAAACCTTTTTACCTGGCCTACCTACAGGTGGACCTGGGAACTACTCTCTGCTTAAGCTCACCTATCAATCCCACCCCGGGATCAGGTCAGGAACACCGCAGTCAGCTAAGCCCCCAAGTATCTGTGATGGATACAGCAGGGCCCCAGGAACAGAAGGAAAAGCCCACCGTAATGGCCTGGAGCATGAGAACAGCCAGTTTACCCAAAATCCTCTGTGTCCCCCAGGTGTGCACCTGTCCACAGGCTTGAACAAGGAAACACAAAACTGCGAGGCCTTCCTCTTGTGTCTTCAACACCGAGACATGCAAATACCCGCCAAGGTTCACTGAGTACCTCCTGCTTGCCAGGCACCACTGAGGCCCCAGCGCTGGAGAAGGAAGGTGCGGCCACAGACATGGCAACAGGAGGCGAGAAGGGGCTGTGGCAAAAGCCGGGAAGCACATGGGCGCAGTCGTACATGTAAGTGAGGAGTAAACATCTGAAGAGCAAGAAGGGTGGTGAGGGGGAACAGGAAAGATCTGCTGTGGGAGGGCTGGAGAGAGACTAGAGCAAGAAGGAAAAGGTCAAGAGGGTCAAGAGCATTACCAGGTCACATGAGATAAGGACTGACGTGCTGTCTGGAGGGCAGCTGTGGGTGGGAACAGCCTGAGCCCCGAGCAGCGGCTTCCCCGGCCTCATTCGGGGCTTGGGTTTCTCGTGTCTGGAGAAGTCCATTATCTGTCAACGGGCTTCAGTCCAGAGCCTCCCCCAGGGCTGCCCGTGGAGATGCTCTGGGCCGTGTGACCTCAGGCTTGAGGTCCAGCCACCTGGAAAGTCCCGAGTCTGCCACTTGGGAGGGGCCTTGGGCCTCAGTTTCCCCTGGGGCAGTGGGTCCAGGTGGACTCTGCAGTTGCTTCTGTCCACGGGGACGGCCCCAGTGCTCGGGGACGGCCCCAGTGCTCGGGCTCAAAGAGACGGCACCGGCAGCCAGGTCTCCGCGCCCCTGACTCGGGGCCCCTGCTGCCCCACAGGGACCTCTGGGCTCCCCCTGCCCAAGCAGCCCGTGGTATAAGCTCAGGTTCAATGTGGACAGAAACTGGGTTGAGAAAAGAGAATAACTGCTTTTTCCACCGAGCCAATGTCCAAGTAAATAGTGGGTCCCAGAGTGGAGCCTGCTTCCTGCGCACCTCCCTTGGGTGCAGCCTGGAAGGTGGAAGAAGGCACCCCAAGAGGCACGTCCTACTGCACACCCGAGCCAGACACGGAGGCAGAGCCCTCCTCCCCAGCCCCTCACGCCCTGAGGCTCGCCGTCTCCCGGGCCCTGGGGGCCCTGGCTCTGCGCGGCACCTCTGGTGAGTGCCCAGAGCCCCTCTCCCTCATGCCAGGCTCGGGACCCTTCCTGCCACCACCCTGTCCAGGGGAGGGGCAGCTGTGCATTCCCTCTGTTTAGCGACTGGGAGGGCCTGGGAATGCTGACTCCCACCAGGAGCCTGGGTCTGGGGAACCAGCCCGTCCTGGGAATCTGGGGAAAGCCCAGACACTAGGGGAAACCCATCTTCCATATCCAACCACCTCAGCATTCCAGGGATGGCATGACTGGAGGGAGGGACGGAAGAGATCTCCTATACATGTGTGTGCCCAGTGACCTACGGACAGACCCCATAGGGGACAGACCCCAGGAGACCCCAGTGGATCACGGCCCCCAGGTCTGGAGTCTCCCCACCACTGTGGCAGCAAAGGAGCTGGAAGGAGCTGCAGGGCCTCCTGTCTCCAAAAGAAATCCATCCCGAGGCAAAGTCTCCCATTACGGACGAAGAGAAATATTCTAGAAAGGGATCTTCCCTTGGGAAAGTGCCGACCCAGAGTGGAGTTTTCTATAAAAGTTTTGTCCTCTGCAAAAAGGATTAGGAGTCTCTGAATAATTGCAGCTGTTCTCTAAGAGGAAAGGAGGGAAAGAGCGGGGTGGGCCGAGCCAGAGGGGGTGAAGGGGAGGGAGGGAATGCGAGGAGGGAGGCGGGTCACCTCCCTCTGAGCCCTTGACCTTGTAGGAATGGGGTACCTGTTTTTTCACTCTGTATCAATCTCTTCTACCCCTTTTAATAGACAAAAAAAACTTTTTGAGCAAAACTAATTAATTCAGTTTGGAATGTTCATAATGCCCACAGAAATAAGTTTTATGACAGGGAGTGGCAGGGGACAGGGGGGGCGGGTGTTAGAAAACCAAGAAGCAGGGGCCACAAGTATTATGTAGAGACGTTAGTTTTAAAGGGGGAAATAACATCATTTTGGAGTGAAATGTGTCTTCATTAGAAGGTCTCTGCTGTGTACAGAGCGGATTGGCTCAGTAAGGTAGGACTGAAATGAGTGAAGGGGGGATCTGGGATGCGTGTGTATATCTGTGTGTGCACACTTATCACAATAATAACAATGTCTAACATTTATTTAGCACTTACAACGTGCCAATTACTCTTCTGAATAGTACAGATTTTCATTGTTACAATAACCCTGTTAAGTAAGGATATTATTCCCATTTTACAGATAAGAAAACTGAGCTCTGGAGAGATAAAGTAACCTCCCTGATGACACGGTAAGTTGCAAAGCAGAGATGTGAGTTCTGCAGCAGTGGCCACTTTGGGAGGGGCCTTGGAGTCCAGGCAGGGAAGCAGAATTTGCACACAGGGCAGAAAATTTAAGGACGGGAATTTGAGAGTCAGTAGGAAGATGGGGCAAGCAGGGAGTAGTAGGCGACTCTCCCCCATGTGCCAGGGGGCAGAGACCTGGGAAGGAGCACAACCTGGGGAGCACTCCAGGTGAAGGGAACATAGTGGGGCAGGGGATAGACCCAGGCTGCCGGCCTGCCTGCCGGTGAGCGTGCCCCCGGGCCCAGTGCTCATGGTGCACACCCCTCCCAGGCGCTGGGGGCTGGAGCGTGGTTAGTACAAGTGCCTCTTCCCGCCTGAGCCTGACCTTGCCATATGCCCCCACTGGCAAATGGCTTAGATCATCACTAGCCATTGACAAGAGGCATGCTTCGGGTGGACAACCACGGGAAACCCTCAGGGGCCTCCTCCCAGCCCCCACACTGCATCAAATACCAGACCAGCAGCTTCTCCTCGTAGCAGGACTCTGCCTGGAACCCGAACAGAAAGAACAAATGGCATCTTGCCCCACCCCAACCCAGGAAGTGCAGTGAAGGCCCAGGAAAGCCGCGAAAAGCTGGCTGCCACCCAGAAAGTAGCTACACAGCGCCAAAAAGCCAGCAGCCGGGAGCCCCACCAGTCACATTCTACACCACCGACAGAAAGGCTGCTATCTCTCGCTGACAGGCGGGCTGTTTGCATCTGCGGCAGGCCCAGCCCGGGGGCTGGCCAGCTTGGAAAAGGGCCTGGGCACATGTGCTTTCTCTTCTCTGGGCTCCACCTTCTACAGAGATCTGCCAGAGCTTTCTAAATATCATGAAAAACTTCTTCATGGGCACGCTTGCCAATTATGAGGCTCCAATTGAACCTTTCAACCCTGATGTGGGCATGAAGGATGCAGGGATCCTGCTGAAGAAGCTGGTGGACCCTCGACGAGCCAGGACAGCACCGTGGAGATAGCGGCATGCAGTTTCCTTCGCTCACACTGCTTACTCCTAGAGAGCTCCCCATTCCAAAGGTAAATGGCTCAAAGATAAATCACAGAGCAGTTGGGACCCGTTGGGGGCCCTCAAACAGCACACAGCACATAATGATGCCCTCTGCCTGTGGAAGCAATCAGACTCCTGTAAGATACCTAGGAAGCAAAGGCTGGTGGGAGAAATGACTCAACCCCTTGATTGGGATCCAGGGGATTGGGGGTGCCTTTGAGGAGTGACAGACCCTAAGAGGAGTCCCCAGAGATGGCAGGTTAAGTCTTTGCTCACTGCATATCTGTTATATGAAATTACTTATCAAACCATTTTTTGAAGAGAGTGGAGACCAGCAATCCACTCCTGTTTATGCATTTTTCTAGATCTTTTATCACCATTTTGTTGCCATTGTTAGGACATCCTGTTTCCAGTGGTAAATTGCCGAAGCCCACATGTCAGACTGTCCATGTCTATTTTGCCTTAAAGACATCTCTGCCCAGTTGAGGATTCCCGGGGGCAGGGAGGGGTGTCACAGCTAGACAGGTCAGCACCACTGCCACCCACTAGGCAGCACTCTCACTATAAGTGACCCTGACACCCTTCCTCTGACTTTGTCCCAACCCATTCCCTGAGACCCTGTCCAGTCAACATTCCTGCAAAAAGAGAAGCAGTCATCCCTTTTTCCTTGTGGCAGAGGAGTCTTCAGGCATGAAATGAATCCCTAGGCATTTACTGGCACTTTCGGCACGTTCATAGGGGTACTGGGCACTCTGAGGAACCCGGGGAGCAGATTTCATGACCCAACAAAGATGCACAAAGCTCTGGGGCAGAACGGCATGGAGCCCCGGGTACGGCAGAGCGAATAACACAGTGGTCCCACTTGAGCTGGCAGTCAAGCGGGGAAGAGCATCGGCTCCCGCAAAAGAAACAAATAAACAGAGACAGAGAACTGATCAAAGCTGCAAGATGTGCACTGGGCGATGTGAGCAAGAGTAGCCTGGCCAGGCCACCCCCGGCTCGGGAGGCCCCCGTCCCAGCACCTGCGCAGAAGCAGGAGGGATGACAGGCAAGAAGGGGAGGTCAGGTGGATGCAGAGAGCAGTGGGGGACCAGCCTGGGGCTCCCTTCCTGAGGCCCCACTGAGCCCTTGGGCCCCAGGAGGAAGCTCGGAACCCTTCTGAAGGACCCGTCTTCTAGGTTTCTGTCACTTGCCACCCGAAGAGCCCAGACCTCCTCCCCACAAACCTGCCATCTACCCAGCATCTCAAAAGCCACTTGTCCAAGAGAACTCTGATCTCCCTCCCTAGCCTGCTTTAATCTCAGTTAAATTGTACCTCCATCCCCAGGCGCTCTGGCCAGAAGCCGGACGGGCAGCACTGGCCCTTTCCTCTCCAGCACCCACCCGTCCTGGGGGTACCTGGGCCGCACCACCCATCCCTCCCCTGCACACCCCAGGGGCCTTCAAAGCGGCTCCCAGCTCCCTCTAGCGCCCCTGCAGTCTATTCTCCACACAGTGGCCAAACTAATGTTTATCAAATGAAAACCTCCTACTGCCACGCCCCCCACTCCCGCACCCCACCCCAAGTAAAATCCTTCAAAGCTTTCCAGCACTCGCTATAAAATTCAAAATGCAGCCAGGCCCATCACTGGCTCTCATCTCCCACCCTCCTTCCTGTAGCTCAGCCCCTCAGCTCCGTCCACCACCCCTCCCCTGACCTCTCCTGCCTTACTAGTGTTTCTTCAAAGAGCCAAGCCCTTTTCCACCTCTGGACCTTTACACAGGCCACAGAGCATCAGCTGCTCTGAAGTACTGATGATCGGTTTTTCAAATCGCCCGAGAGCAAAATGTGGGAAGGATTCCCTGTTGATATTTAAAACCCCCAAATACCCCAGTGACCCAGGGCAATCGGTCCCCAGACACTGAATGAAGTGGAGGACGCGCAGAGGGAAGGCGGGAATGGAAAGGGCATTGGGAGAGCTCGGAAGGAAGCGGCTGGAGGGAGAGAGAGAGACACTTCTTTCCGTCCGGCCAGGGATGCGCCTTCCCCGCCGTGGGCGCCCGGAGCTGCCGCGGCCACTAGGGGGCAGTGTCGACCAAGGTGTCCCGGAGCCGAAGCTCCCGTCGGGCCTGGGGGCTTCTTAACCTTGCACACCAGGGCCCGCTCACGCTGCGGGACAAGCTGAGGAAGCACGATTCCTTGGGATCTTATATCACTTATGTGAATGCTTTCATTTGATTTTGGGGTTTTTTAAAGTCAGAATTCTGGGGAAAAAGAGGTGCAGTCATACAAAGTCGAACCCTGCCTGTGATGTGTCAGCCCTTCTGGAATCAACCATAATTCCATTCCCAGACGGTTCCAAGGGAAAGTCCAACAGAATCTAGAACCCGAAATGACCCGAAGGTAGAGGGGACCTAGGGGTGCTGGTGGAGCTGACCTTTTACCTCCACCTGCCCCATTTTAAAGTCTGGATGCAGAAAACACAACCTAGTTAATTATCTTTATCAATTGCTTACTCTCTGGCTGGTGTTTTCGCAATATTTCACTTATTCTTCACACAACCCAGATTCTAGAGCCCTACCCTATAGAGAGTGGGATCCCAGATGCAGGAATCTCCTAAGCCAATAAATGAGACTGATGAGAATGTCCACCCACCCCCAAAACCCACATGTGCACATACAAACTGTAAAGCCACCACACCCAATCCTTCACTGTCCGCCCCAAAGGAGGGCCTTTGGATTGTAAAAATTCCAGGGCAGGTCAGGGGGGTTAGCAACTCCAAAAGAGATTCTTGGCCGAGGGTGGGGTCCTGATGGGAGGCCTCTGCCTTCCCACATCCCTACTCCCTCACTGCTAAGGCCCTGGGTTCCTCTGCATCCAGGTCATCAGTAACTCACATACCTTTGACTCCTGTGAACCATTCACCTAAGTGAGTACTGTTCAAATGTTTAAGGATCCAGGGCCACAAAAGGTTCAGAATTTTAATTACCTATTCACAACCGTGAAAATATTCACCTAGAGCAAACACAACACAGGTATCTGGAGAGAAAAGGAAGTACGATTATATTGTGGTGAGTCTCCACCTCAAGGGGGCCAAAGTTACAGGTGATCCATAAGAATGTGAGCTGTCGACACAGAAATATGCATAAAGTTTTAAAAGAATAGAATGCAAGATGAACTGATTAGAATCACAGAAAGAGCCCACATCTGTGTGATGCGTGTTACCAGAAAGCAGAAGGAAATTAGACACGAGGGAATGTTCACTGGGTTCTCTTCTGTATGCAGTGTGCTTGACAATAGGCCACAGCGCTGGTCCACGACAATAGCCAGCGGGCCAAATTCAGGCTAGCGCCTGTGTTTTAATGGACCTCGAGCTAAAAATGGTTTTTAAATTTGAAGAAGGAAGAAGAGGAGGGATGGACATCTTCAGCTTCCAAATCCTAAACACATTGCGGGCTTTTTATTATTTTGTCCTAAAACAAACAGAAACATCTAATACAATAGTGAACAAACCTCAAAGTTAGACCATATAATCAGGCATTTTCCCTAGGTACATGCCAAATTCTAAAACGCAGGAAGCCAACGTAAGAATATAAGCTTCCTGCACTGGAGAAACATTACACACGAAGTGTGTAAAATAGAAACTTAAAATGTATCTCAGTAAATCAAAACAAAGATGAAAAACAAGATAGTGTTACTATCACTACAGTAGTCTTAGCATTCACACCTCTGAGGAGCCCAGCTGGAGAGGCTACGTATCTTGATCACATTGTCAACTAAACTGTAAATCTGGGTGAAAATTTTCTCTGAAAATTATGTTACCCCTACAGCCTGCAATCCAAGGAACAGTTACTCTTGAGGAAAGCTAAAGAGGAATGGTCATTATCAAACACAATCATCACACTGCAGAATCCCAGGGCCTGCCCTTACTGTGTGTTGGTGTATGGCCTGAACTGATTAATCAGTAGGAAAACTGAAGTTTTACACTCTCAGCACATGAGCTGATGAAATTAGCCTGGCAGAAAAATCTATAAATGACTCATGAGGCAGGAAGAGGAAGCCAAACCGTCCCTCATCAACTTTATCAAGATGATACGGATAAAATTATGTCTAGTTTATGGTTGATGCAAGGCATGCTGTTTGCAAATGCCAAGGGATTTGTGGGTAGTAATTCACCACGGAGTGACTGGTGCTCAAAATGGCTTCAGATAGATGATAAAGAAAACCTTGATTGATGATGATGGGGCCACACAAACAAAGCATTTTGAAACATGTAATTAGGGACTGTTCCTCCCAAGCGCTTCCAGAACACCCCAGTGGGCACATGGGCACCATGTGAGTGTGAGTCATCACCCAACATATTTTCACGCACAAACCGAAACTATAAAACTATAGTACATGCAAAAGAAAAAAGTCTGAAAATAGATTTAGCCAAGCATGCATGGTTACCAGCGTCAAAACAGGTAAACCAGAGGTTTGGAACTCAGATTTGTTCCCCCCTTATAAGTGAATGGATTCCAAGCCTATCATGAAAGTCAACGAACTCGTAAAATATCTGAAGTTATATGCCTGCAGCACCCGACCCCCATGTACCTGCGAGGCATATAACCACAGAGGTCCCTCTTAGGACCCTGGTGGCAGAAGTAGGTGCTCCCCCAGGCCCAGGGCAGGATGGAGACTTGGGTTGGTGCTTGCAGGAGAGATGAGATGAGCCAGCCTGAATGCATCCAGGCAGAGAAAGGGTCTCTTGACCCTCTGACCCTGTGTGTCCGATTGGTCTCTGAGTCCATCTCCTTGAACTTGACCTCTTCTTTCTACCCTATTGCCAATAGCAGGCCTTCACCATCTGTGACCTGGATTATTGCAAATAGCCTTTAAATTAGTTTCCTATGGCTGCTGTAACAAATTACCACAAACTTAATGGCTTAAAAAAAAAAACACAACCGTATTATCTTATGGGTCTGGAGGTCAGAAGTCCAGAACGGCCTCACTGTGCTCAAAGTCAAGGTGTCAGGACACCCGTGCTCTTTCAGGAGGCTCTGTGGGAGAGTCCATTTCCTTACGATCTCAGTTTCTTCATTCCTTGGCTCATGGCCCCTTCCCCCGTCTTCAAAGTCAGCAGGGCCCCCTCTTCAATTCTGTCTCTGGCTCTGTCCTCCCTCCTGTCTCCCTCTTCCACATACACGGACCTTAGTGATTACATGGGGCCCACCCTGATAATCCAGGATAATCTCCCCATCTCAGTGTCCTCTGATTAGCAACCTTAATTCCATCGGCAACCTTAATTTCCCTTTGTCATAATTTATTATTTATTAACCTAATTTATTCACAGGTTCTGGGGATCAGGACATGGATATCTTTGGGGTGCCATTATTCTGCCTCCAAATAGTCTCTAAGATTCCAGTCTTGCCACCTTTTCTACTACTCTTCCCATGATTGCTGAAATCAAACAATTTCATGCTTTGCTTCCCCCACCTATGTTGGGGGTGCAGCAAAGGACAAGCCTTGGAAATAAGGTTGCCCTTTGAGTTAGGCTGGTAAATTCACAGACAGAGGATTGGGGGAGGCTCTATGAAGCAAGAGCTGGTCTCTAACCAGGAGAAAAGATTTCAGCTTCTCCCTAGACTCCAGCAAGGTGGTCAGGGAGTCACCCGAGGGGACAGGACTAGAATGAGGGTGTCATCTAGCAAGCGGGAATCTAATCCAATGTACTGTGCCCTGCAGGATGAATAGAGAGGTCAGTGTGCCAACGAGGAGGGGATGAGCAGCAGCCCAAGGGAGACAGATGGGTTCTGAACAGGGAGAATGAGCAGCAGAGGAATCAGGGCAGCTCCCATGGACAAGGAGCCCGCGCTGGGAGAGCCCTCCACCAGCCCCTCGGTTCTGAGTCCGCCCCGCCACCCAGCCTTCACAAGGCTTGTCTAGCCTACTAGATCTTTGCATTTCTCACAGCAAATTAATAAATGTACTTCTGGAAGTAGCCATCATTCTGGGGGCCTAGCTGCAGCCACCTCTGAGAGATGCAACCTTCTCATGTTGGCCCTTCAAGCCACAGAGCCATGCGGCAGAGCTGACAGCGCATCCAGGACAGCCCGGGTCCACTTCTGGTCTGTTCCCCAGCCAGCCTCCCGTGCATGCAGTCCCCCAAGAGGGACTGATGGACAGACAAAGGGGGGATCCGATGCCCCCAGCCCAGAGCAGACGCTCTTCCTGACGAGGAGGCCTCCTTCCTCGGGCGGCACACTCAGTCACATCTGCAACAGTCCCCAGCTCCATGCCCTTCACACCTCGCACCTTCACAGAGACGGTGCCCACCCGCTAAAGTGTCTCCCCTGCCCGAAGCCGCCTGAGACCCAAACGCTGCCCTTTGTGACCGAGGCAGTATTTGGGACATCCATACACTACAGACGGGGTTCATTATTTATATAAAATTCACATGTAACTGGGCGTCCTGTATTTTTATCTGCTAAATCTGGCAACCTCAAGATTCGAAAACTGAAATTCATTGTTCCCTTTGCTCCTTCCTTTCTTGTTTCTAATAAAAATGAGATCAGCTTCTGAAACTGGATGCTCTTTAGACCACAAATCTATCTGAAATGTATTCACCTCACGCTTGATACGTTTCAAGGCCTATTGCACAATTATATCAATGTGGCTAAACGTTTACTATTAACCAGATAACCAAAAAATGATGTCTCGATGTCTAACATCACAGAACAGGAATTTCAGAGTGTCTGTACCCATGTAATGGCAAACTTTGAAAATGCATATGCCTAAAGAAATGTATTGACTGACAGGTTAAAAATCGCTTTTTTTTTGTAGACTAATAAAGAAGAAAAATAAGGGAGGTCAATGAGAGAGAGAGAAAAGAAAGGGAGAAAGAACAGAATGTGCTGTGGCCCTCTCTAGCTCCTTATTACGGGGAGGCAGAAGCCGTGCACGAACTCTGAAAATGGGAAAAAAATTTGACCAGAAAAGCCCCCTGAAGACGACTCTCCCAGTGATTTTTAACAACACCAGGAAAGGGGTAATAGTGAGAACCGCTGACGCTGACCCAGCATAGATGCTTCAGGGATGTTTATTGAGTATGTAGGTTAAGGACAATCACCAGAGTCCCCTAGTTGCCAAGCCCACCCCAGTTACAAATGTAAGCCCGCACCCAATCTCCTTGGGGATGAAGAAAGATACCAAGGGAACTTCTGTGCAGCTGTGCGTCCTGCACTGGCCGGGGCTCCGAAGCCACCTCGTGGAAGGCATTCCTTCAATTGCAGGTGTTTGTTTCCTTTGGCACAGCAATCTGTAATTTCCCATTTTTAGAACAATGCTCCAAAGAACAGTCATAAAAACAACCTTCAGAGGGGGCGGTTTTCTTCCTGGCCACGGCTACAGCCCTGGAAAACAACGATAACAAAGGGGGGGTTATTCAAAACACTGTTTGCATCTCTCCGTAAAGTCAGGAGGCTTGCTTTCAAGTTGGTTAACTTTGCACAGGCTGAAAAAGGTCCCCAGCCCCTTGGTAGAGCATCTAAACAAGCTCTTGTCTCTGAGAGGCATAGGTTTGGAAATGATTCTGTGGTGGCATCTGTTCTGGCCTCAACCGCCTCCCTCTGCGCAGTTCCTAGGTGCCTGGTGTGGGAAGGTTGCAGAAAGCCCGTGTGGGTCCTCCAGGGGCACCGGGCAAGTCTGAGCCAGGAAGGGTGCCGTGTGCTGCTGAGGACGTTCAAATAGCAGGCTGAAGACGGTGAGGAACCAGGGAGAGATGAGATGAGCCCTCCCGTCTTAGCCATACGAAATCCCTTTCATACCGTCTCCAAACGGACTTTCTCTCTGCTTCCCTCCTTCTGCTTTGTAAACTCAAGAAAATAGCTCTGAGACTTCAGGAGCCCCTCACTGCCTCCCCGTCTACCTGCACCCTCCTTTCCATCCGGCCGCCTCCACCCGGGGCGACAGCCAGCCCATCTCCTGAAACTGCCCGTTTCTCTCTTCACAGGCCCGGTGGCTTAGCCGCCTTCTCCACCCCCCATGGGGTCTGCACTCCCTGGCTTCATCCTCCGCCTCCCCGCCTCAGGAATGCTCAGCAACCCCTTTTCCTGTAGACAAAGCCCCGCTTTCTCAGCAGGCCCACATCTGGGGCCAGTCTTCCTTCCTTTCCAACTTATCTTCCATTAGTTCCTCCATAAACCTCAGGCGCCCACCACAGCGGCCTCGGTGCCATTCCCCAACTCCACGTCTGCCCTCCAGGCCACCTCCCTCCCCCACAAATTTGAATGACCTTCCTGATCCTCTCCCTGTGACAAAATCCTACCCGGTTTTGAAGGTCCACCCCAATAAGACCTGCCTCTGACCAGCCTAGGTGGATGTGGCCTCCCCCCCTGACGACTGAGATTCGGCCCCATCCCTTCAGTTCCTCCACTTGGCAGAGAAATCATTAGCTAACTTTCTTGAATTGTTTGGAGGAGAAACGCGCAAAGCTCCTTGGAGAAGCCAGGAAGGAATCAGGCCTCAGTCAAGTGCAAGCTGGGACATTTCCACACTCCACTTTACTGAGGATTCGCTATGCTCCGACAGGAGCTGAGTGCTTCCTGTGTGTGACCTTTAACCCCTGCAGTGAGACCAGAAGACAAGGACCACGGTCCCCTTCTGACCCAAAGAAGCAAAGGCTTTGAGAGACTGACTTCCCAAGAGCCTCGCAGGTCAGGAGGAGCAGAGCGGGAGGGCTGTCGCCGGAACTCAGTGTCACCAGCCCGGAGAAGTCAGGCTGAGTGACACGGAACAGTCAGGCTGAGCCGGGGGCCGGGGAAATCGTGGATTCTTCTCCTGATTGGAAAAAATTCATGGAAGGTGTGCATAAGAGGGTTAGGTTCCCCATTCCACGTTGCTTTTGTTTTTGAGACAGTAGAAGGATTTGAGGCCATGGAACATCAGGAATACCAGATGCAGCTCTTTTCAAAAACATGGCTTTGACGCTGAGGGGATGGGGGCAGAAGCAAGCAAAATAGGGAGCTTTGATGCTGCATGAGAATCACCCCAAGACCCCAGGCCACAGGGCTGTGGTGTGGATTGCAACATTCACCTCCTGGCTCTTCCACTTAGCGGTGAGACTCAGACTGTTTAACTTATCTGAGCCTCAGTCTCCTCATCTGTACAATGAGAACCATACCTGGCCAATAGGGTGTTTTGGATGGATTACGTGAAATAATCTATAAAAAGCACCTCCCATCTATTGGATGTTCAGTAAGTTATGTTGTGATTACATCTCTTGGACATAACAATCTACCTTTCTATTTTTTTTTAGATCAAAGTATAACATATATACAGTAAAATACATAGAATGCACTCATCTTAAATGGACAGCTTATGACCATTTACATATATATGCACTTATATAACCACCACTCCAGTCCTGATACAGAATATTTCTCTCACCCCAAAAGGTGCCTTCGCGCACCTTCTCAGTCCATCCCCGCCAGACAGAATCATGATTTGACCCATCGCCTTTAAGCCCTGCCTCTTCTTGAATTTCATATTGACAGAATCAGACCCTGGGTAATCTTTCATTGCTGTGTAGAGCTCCGTGTGTGAACACACCACCATTAATTTCTTTCATCTTCTGTTGATGGGAATTGGGGGTGTTTCAGGTTGGGAGACAACTCCATCGAACACTCTTGTCCATATCTTCTTGTTGTATATCTACTCACATCTCCTGGGCATATATACATGGAGGTGGAATGACTGGGTTATAGAGGAGGCATACCTTTAGCTTTAACAGAATCTGCCAAGCAAGTCCCTAAGTGACTGTACATTTCTGCACCCCCCACAGCAACGCACAATAGCTTTAGATGCTTCCCATTTCGGGGAGACTCGGGGAGACTTGGTGTCGCCACTCTTTTCATAGAGGCCATTCTGGTGGGTATGTAGTGGTGTCTCCTTGTGGTTTTAATTTGCATTTTCCTGGTGATGATGATAATGATGAGTACTTTTTCACGGTTTCCCTGGCCATCTGGATATGCTGTTTTGTGAGTGTCTGTTAAGTCTTTTGCCTGGTGTTTATAGGGTCATTTGTTTTTTTGCTTATGTAATATGATTATTAACTTCATATATTCTGGACATGAATGCCTGATCAGATAGATGTATTACAGAAATCTTCTTCTGAGTCTGAGGCTTGGCTTTTCATGTTTTTAGTGGTGCCTTTTGCTGAGAAGAGGTGTCTAATTTGGATAAAGTCTGATTTGTTGATTTTTCCTCTCTAGTTGGCGCTTTCAATGTCCTGTTGGTGAAAGTTTGCCCTCCCCCAAGGTCATGAAGATGTTCTACATTAATTTCTTTTCATATTGCTTTCATGGTATCTTCCTCTAGAGATGGAGATAATAGATTGGTTTTTATTTCAATAAGGAGCAAAGATCTCGTAGAAAAACTAACCATGAGGGGCTCGCATGATTACATTCATATGATAATGACCGCCTAAGTCTTCGGACCATCCAGTCTGTGAGCCTTAAGGCCACCATGTGGCATCGCCAGGCACCACTGCTGACTGGCTGCACTGCCACGAGTCCACAGGAGCCCCTACCCAGGGGTGGCATCTTCCAGAGCGAACGGAGAAGGAAAGGGGAGGGTATCAGTCCCCACCCCGACACTGGCTTACACTGTAACAACCCCGGCTGTGGTCACTTTGCAAACACATTCTCCCCCAGCCTAACAACTTTTTCCTTCCCCCTTTATAAACCTTTTTCCCATGCATTTTATTTTCTCCCTGAAATTTTCCTTTCATTATCATTTGTCTCACCATTGGTCATCTGCAGGGTACTTATGCATTTGCCTTTTAAATCTGTTTTCCCTCCTGTCTCTCCTCCCCCAGAGCAGGGTTCCTCAGCCTCGGTACCACTGACATCTGGGGCCAGACAGTCGGTGCTGTGCGCCTGTCCTTACACTGTGGAAGCACAGCTCTCCTCTGTCTCTTCTTTCTACCTGGCTTCTGGCTGCCAATCAAGAGGCCGCAGGGAAAAGTGAGAGGGTGGGAGGCAAATCATGGCTTTTTCAAGCTGGAAGGACCTTAGGTCCAATCTGGTGCAACTCCCTCATTTTTCAGATGAGGAACCAGATCCCCAGAAGGGGAGGGAGAGGAACTGTCACAGCCTAATACGCGGGGGAACAAGCGCCAGGCCAAAAAGGAAGTCAGAATTCCAGGGCCCATGGGCAGAATTTCCAGTCCAGCCGGGAAAACTGGGGTTGCTTCCCACAGCTCCTTTCTCCCTCCAGGCCATGAGTCTCGTTCGAGAAATGACTGGGGCTGCTCGGATGGAACAGCAGATCCAGATCCAACCAGGCCCCGGCAGGTGCACACAAGTGTCCGTCCCTGGAAGCCCATTCCAGAACCTCTAGTGGACAGAGATGGCCCCCAACCAACAGGATATTTTGTGATGACTAATGCTGAGACTACTCCTTAGTCCAATCCCATAATCATGAGGGAAACTGTGGTCATGCCACCTGGGCACACCTGTCCCAACAGAGGAGCTGGAGAACAACAGAGATGGGCAGAGGGTGGGAGGGAGCCAGAGACGGCGTCTCTCCTGGCTGTGTCCCGGAGCTGGCAGGTGATGCACCTCAGATGGCAGCCGAGAGCCCTCAGGCAGAATCTCCCAAGTTACTGTGGCTGTTAACCCTTGAACACTTACAATGCACTAGACCCTGTTCTAAACACCTTACGCATACATGAATTCAGTCCATCCTCACCCAGCCTCTGAACTGTCATTCTCCCAAGTTGGAGGTGCTGACATGGAGCCCAGGTGACCCCTGGTCAAGCAGGAGGGGTCCCCTCCTGAAGTGTCTTTGATGGGGGTGGCAAGTTGGTACGAATCACCCTACTCCTTATTTCTTGCCAATATCAAGCTCCCCTGCAGCATCACCATCAGACATGCCTGGAGACCCCCTCATGTGTAAAAGCCCACACCAACAACTTACTCAAAGCCCCAGGGGTAGGCAACGTTTTACAGGTTATGTGATGAATATTTTCAACAGTTACAAACTCGTGTCAATGCTCATTAGAAAATGCCATGTTTCAGGTATGACAGTGACATAAAGATTTTTTTCATTAAATGCCAGGCTTTTAAAATAAACCTATGAAAAGGAAACTATGAAATAGTGTATGGCTGGCATGTGGAGGTGGCAGCAATTGCGGTGACAGCTGTTAAATGACTTACACACGGGCCACTGTGTTCTGGTCTCGTCGTACCTTGCAGATGGCTGACCCCTGCCGCAGCTCCCTGCAGGGCTGTGCCACCCTCTCTCCTCTTATCCCCACCTGCCGTTCCCATAGCACTTTTCTCAGTAAAATCCTATAGACCTGAAGACCAGCCAGGCACACCTCATTTTATTGAGTTTCACAGCGCGTATTTTACAAATTGAAGGTGTGGCAACCCGCACCCAGCAAGTCTGTTGGCCCCATTCTTCCACCTACACTTGCTCACTTCCTGCCGCTGTGTCACAAATATTTTGGTAATTCTCCCAATATTTCAAATTTTCTCGTTATTGTATTCGTTACAGTGACCAGCGATCTTTCACATTACTATTGTAACTGCTCTGGGGCTCCATGAATTGTGCTCATAAAAGACAGCAAACTTGATAAATGTACGTGTTCTGACTGCTCCACCACCCGCCCATGCCCCCGTCTCTCTACAGGCCTCCCAGTTCCCGGACACACAGCAACATTGCCCTCAGGCTAACTAATAACCCTACGATGGCTTCTAAGTGTTCCAATGAAAGGAAGAGCCACATGTCTCTCACTTTCAGTCAAAAGCTAGAAATGATCACGCTTAGTGAGGAAGGCCTGCTGAAAGCTGAGATAGGCCACAAAAGCTCAGCCTCTTGTGCCAACAGTCAGCCAAGGGTGAATGCAAAGGAGAAGATCTTGAAGGAAATGAGAAGGGCTGCTCCAGTGGACACGCCGATGATAAGAAAGTGAAACCGCCTTATTGCTGAGATGGAGGAAGCTCCAGCCGTCTGGATGCGAGATCAAACCAGCCACAGCATTCCCCTGAACTAAGCCTAACCCAGAGCAAGGCCCTAATTCTCCTCAATTCTGTGAAGGCTGAGAGAGGTGAGGAGGCTGCAGAAGAAATATCTGTAGCCGGCAGAGGCTGGTTCATGAAGCTTTAGGGGAGAAGCCAAATCCACAACAGGAAAGTGCAGGTGGAGCAGCGAGAACTGACACAGGAGCTGCAGCAAGCTATCCAGAAGTTCTACCTAAAATAACTAAAAATAATAAAAACAACCCTAAACAACAGATTTTCAGTGTAGACCAAAGAGCCTTTTATTGGAAGAAGATGCCATGCAGGACTTTCATAGCTAGAGAGGAGAAGTCAAAGCCTGGCTTCAAAGCTTCAAAGGATAGACAGACTCTCCTGTTAGTGACTAATGCAGCTGGTGACTTTAAGTTAAAACCAATGCTTTTTTTTACTATTCCAGAAACCCCAGGACCCTTAAGATTATGCAAAATCTACTGTCTGTGCTCTATAAATGGAACAACAAAGCCTGAGGACAGCACATCTGTTTACAACATGGTTTCCTGAATATTTAAAGTCCACTCTTGGGAAGTGCTCAGAAAAAAACTCCTTCTAAACGTTACTGTTTGTTGATAATGCACCTGATCACCCGAGAGCTCTGATGGAGACGGACAAGGAAATTAATAATGTTTTCCTGCCTGCTAACACACCATCCACTGTGCAACCCATGAATCAAGGAGTCATTTCAACCTCCAAGTCTTATTATTGAAGAAATACATTCCATAAGGCTACAGCCGCCATAGGTGGTGATTCCTCTGATGGATCTGGGCAAGTACATTGAAAACCTCCTGGAAAGGACACCATTCCAAATGCTAATAAGAACATTTGGGATTCAGGGAAAGAGGTCAAAGTATCAACATTAACAGGAGTGTGGAAGAAGTTGATTCCAACCCTCATGGATGACTTGGAGGGGCCCAAGACTCCAGCAGAGGAACTCACTGCAGATGTGGTGGAAATAGCAAGAGAACTGTGATTAGAAGTGGAGCCTGAAGATGTGACTGAATTGCTGCATCTCATGATAAGACTTGAATAGATAAGCAGCTGCTTCTTAGGGAAGCAGCAAAGAAAATGGTTTCTTGAGATGGAATCTACTCCTGATGAAGATGCTGTGAAGATGGTTGAAATGGCAACAAAGGACTTAGAATAGTCCCTAAACTTACTGATAAAGCGGTGATAGGGTTTGGGAAGATTGACTCCAATTTTTGAAGTTCTTCTGTGGGTAAAATGCTGTCAAACAGCCTCTCATGCCACAGAGAAATTATTTGTGAAAGCAGGAGACAAGGGATGCAGCAGATGTCGTTGTTATCTTATTTTAGGAAATGGCCACAGCCACCCCAGCCTTCAGCAACCCTGATCAGTCAGTAGCCACTGACATGGAGGCGAGACCCTCCACCAGCAAAAAAATTTAAGGCTCACTGAAAGTTCAGACGATGGCTAGCACTTTTAGCAATGAAATGTTTTTTTTTAACTAAAGTACATCCATTGTTTTTTCGACATAATGCTATTGCACACTTAGACTACAAATTCTTTTGACTCATTTTATTGCAGTATTTACTTTATTGAGGTGGTCTGGGACCAAACCCAGACTATCTCTGAGGTCTGACTCTATAAAGATCCTTGTGAATTACACTGAGCCCAGGCTGGTGATCCAGGACAATCTCCCCATCTCAGTGTTATCCGATCAACAATCTTCATTCCATCTGCAACCTTACCTCCCCTTTGCCATACATCCTAACATATTTACGTGTCCTGGGGGGTTAGGACAAGGATATCTTCAGGGAACCATTTTTCTGCCTCTTAAATAGTCTTATCTAAGAATATTAGGTATAACCCTTCGGCCTTCTCCTGTCCCTTTTACACACGTGGATTTACAGTCGCCTTTCGATATGCTCTGCTTTCCACTGATGAGAGAAACCCAGCAAGACTGATACATGTACTGAAATCCACAAGTAAGAGGCCAAGTATGAAGACAGAAAGGAATGAGGAAACCCCACCCCATTCCTTGGACCCAGTCCTGGGCCTCTGCCCCCAGCTGGCCTTACAAGGCTCTGGCTGGGGAAATGTCAGCACCAGGGTCCTCTGCTGAGGATCCCTCCCAGGCGCTGGTCTGGGAGTTGGACGCGGCCCAGCCCATGTTCTCAAGGACCCAGCACTGTCCCCCTCCTGCTGGGAGCAAGTGGCAGGGAGCAGCCTCGTGGCTCCAGAATTTCTGGGTCCCAGAGGGAACACCCTGGAGTCTGTGGCCCCATCCGCCCACCCAGCCTCAGAGGAACCCTGGGGTACAGGAAGGATTGTCTTTCCTTGGCAAATAGGAGAAATTTAAAAATAATACTCATAAATGAGCCTGGGGGGACTTGCCTCAAGGATTTAACAATGAACACACTAAGATGGGATGCAAACCAGCCACCAAACCCCATCGTCCCCAGTGATTCTCCAAGGCCAGAGCTCGAACCCCGTGGGCCCTTGTATTCTCCTGACCGTTGTGTCCTTGGGCCCCCACCCCCTGCAGCTGGGCAAGTGCCAAGCCAAGGAAGCCTGAGGCCGGTTCAGGGCATTGTTCTCCCTCGGAAGAGGATCTCCAAAGCAGAAGGAAGTTAGAAACAACCACACAATGAATACCAGATTCTCCTTTCTCCCTGCCTCGGCTGCCAGAGATGAAAGCAGGGCTGGCTGACGGCGCACCCCGCCCAGCAGCTGCTCGCCCTCCAGGAAGTCCGCAGCTCAGGGAAGGGCCGTCCCCGAGGCCTGGGTTGTCCTCTGTGATAGATTTCCACAGTGAAATGTGTGGATTTCAGCTAGATGCCGATTCCCTGAGGGCAGAGATACGCCTGAAGCCTCCTTCCCGAGAGGACAACCCGGACAAGTCGCTGGCACTGTGTTTGTCAACTGATTCCATCTGGGCACTTACCTAAACGCTTCCCAATAGTCATCCCATGAGACAGAAACTATCATCAGATAGTCCCGTTCTAGAGGAGGTGGAGTCCAGGCGGCCCAGCCAACGGGCAGGACCGATCTGACTGGGGCGGCTCAGGAACCAGGGATCCTGCTCTGAGCGCCTCACCACCTTCCCCCAAGGACTCCATGAGACACACGTGGAGCCCTGCCCAGGTCAGAGCCCCACCCCGCGGGCCAGATAAAGGGGAGATCTGGGAGAAGGGGTCACACCGCACAAGCCAGCCGCGATGTGGGTGGACAGGAAGGAGCTGTGGGAGGAGACACACGGAGCTAGTGCCAGTCTCACCCACTTAGCATCTGAACATTCCTGCTAAGAAGTTTTTCCTAAAAATGCACTTCTTTTCTGTTGGGGCTATTATTCATTTTAACATAATGTTGTGTTTTATGCCTCCTACGTAAGTAGACACCAGCTTGAAATGTTGTGGAATACCAAGCTCATATATCTAGTCAAACTTCTGTTTGCTTTTTGCTGCATCCATAGCTACGATCTGAATAAATAGAGGAGAAACATTTGGCTCCCAGTCCTACCAGCTGGGCCCAATGCCATCATTCCCCCAAAACAAAGGGGAAAAGATGCCAGAAGTGAAGGACCAAGGCTAGTGGTGAAAGAAAATGCTGTCCTGTTCCAGGGGGTACTAAGAAGGGTCAAAAGCGGTGGTGGAGGGGCGCCAGCACATTTTATAACTGTGGGCAGAGGAGGAAGAGGAGCTGTCACAACCTGGCCTTCCACCAATCAGGTCGCAGGCTTGGAGGGTGCCAGTGGACCCCAGCCGGTCAGTGGTGGCCCTGCATCCACGTGCTCTCCGCCTGACTCGGCTCACCCCTGCCCACGCTGCAGGATCTGCCACTCTGGGCTTTGGGTGGAGCACCCTGCACCCTCTGGGGTGCATCCTGTAACAGCCATGCCCTGGGCCATGTGTGTGCCAGGTGGCTCTGTCCTTCTGAACCAGAAAACCCAAGGATCAGGCTTTGTCCCTGGACTCCCCAGCATACAACTGTGGGTAAAACTGTAATATTTCTAGAATATCTCACCTGGCTTCAGTGTATCTGCAGATCAACAGGCACTCAAGAGGGGAGAGAAGTAAGGCTTTAGTGCATTTGCATCATTCCTCGGGTGGAGAGAAGTTCATCTCCATATCAATGGGTAATTACCTGGGCAACTGGAGGGCGTGTCTGAACCTGAGAGGTTAAGGGGATGGGGACGGCCTGCTTGCTGGCTTGCTTCTTCAGGAGCAGAGGAGCGAGCCGGCCCTGGACTGCAGTTTATAAGCAATAAACGGGTTTTAAATTTTATTTCTCCCTTTGACTGGGAATTTTGCCCCGGGATTACCTAGACTTAAAGGAATCCTAGAGGCTGGTGGGCATCGTCACCACGCTCCGCCTTCCCTCCTGGCTTGGAAGGCATCTGAGTCTCTTCAGCAAAGCTCCTCACATGTTCCAGGAACAGCCACCACCTGTTGTGCACTTGATCCCACCCCATGCCTCTGTCAGGGCATGGAAATCAACTATCCTGGTCTTGCTCCAAAATTTGATCCTCTCTCTCCTTCTGGCTCTTTGGCTCAGCCTATAAAACACCTTTGAATCTGCCCGAAGCTGAAAAGACCTCCTATGTCTGCTTCCACCACCCAGATTGGTCCATCTCTCCTCCTCCCTTGAGCACCAAACTTCCTGGCAGTCCACCTTCACGTCCTGAGCCCTCCCAGAGTTCCTAAGCCCCCTGTGCAGCCCAGCCCTATGGGAATTGCTTTCTCAATGGCCACAAATAGTCTATAAGCATCAGATCCAGCAGCCACTCTCCATATCCATCCTATTTGACCCCCCTGCCTCAATTCACCCAACAGAGAAGCTCTTCCTGTGAAATGTGCTTAGAGCAGGCAGTTCTCTGTTTACTCAAAAGACATTCCCCTTCCCCTTGGCTGGCAGAATCCCAACTTTGTTCAAGGACAGGAAAGAGATTCTTTTATCTCAGCAAGATGGGCACGGGCTCCGGTTCAAGAGCATGTGTCTCTTCTGACCAGTGGCATATGGGGAGTCATCGCTTGGGGTCTTCTGGGAACAACCCCTCCACCTCCACCCTGCCCCCCATCAATAAGAGGGGGACTTGTGAGGAGAGAGTCTGCCACATGCCGCTCCCCTTTTCCTGCCTTTGAACTTGGTCATGTGCGGATGTGACGCTTGAGCTGAGAGGCCAAGAGGACCCCAGCGGCATCGACCAGGGCCTTGCTGCTCGACAACCCGACTATGGGAAGATTCGTCCCTACATCCCGTCACCCCCAGACAGGCTGGCTGCTCGCCGCCACCCCAGCACCCCCAGCTGATGTGTCCCTCCTCTCTTGGTCACCTGGCCCTGCTGCCCCCTGGGAAGCCCCTCTGCCCACCCTGTGAGCATCAGAGCTGTCCTGGCCCTCTCTGCTCCCCAGGCGCATGCCCTCATCATCCATGTTCATTAAGGCAACAAATAGCTACCAGCACCTTCTATGTGCCAGGCTGCCCTCACGGACCTGACTCTCTGGTCAGGCAGATAAGCAATAAAGATGAACAAAGAAAAAAATCTCAAGTTGCGATCAGCGCCTGCTCTGAATGAAATGATTAGCTAAGGAGGGGTGTTGAGAAGGACAGCAACCTGAGAGGGAACATTCAGGCTGACGTTTGAAGGAGGAGCAGAAATTGGCCATGCAAAAATGAAGCAGAGCAGGCCAGACAGTGGGGACCATGGCGAACCACGGGTGAGGACCTGCGGGAGGGAAGACGTGTTGTGGGGACCGCAGGAAGCCAGGGGGCGCTAATGAGAAGTAAAGGGACTGGAAAGTCAGGTGAAGCCGAGATCCGATATAGAGCCCAGTAAGCCGTGGGAAGGTGGTGGCCCTTACGCTAAGTGCAGATGAAGTCATTAGGGGAGAGGATGGACAATCGACTTGGAGTTCCTAAAAGATCTCTGTGGCTGGACCGTGGGGCCTTAGTGGAAGTGGGCAGGCAACGGGGACTCGGTCCCCCAGGTGGGATGGGGGTGGCTTGGCCTAGGATGGTGGCAGCGCAGAGAGAGGTGATGTGTTTCCCCTGGGACATGTCGCCAAGGTAGAAATGATGCAAGCTGAGGAGGAGTGGGATGCGAGGGGTGAGGAGAGGAAGGAACCAAGGATGACTCTCGGGTCCTGTGTGGTGGGTGCCTCACATCCGTAATTTCATTATCGGTGCCACGGATTCAGATGGAGAAGCAGGTTTAGAAATGGGGGAGGCAAATCCCTTTCAGAGTTCCGTTTTGAAAATGCTGCATTTGAAATGACTGAGGGACAGCCGAGTGAAGAGGCCAAGGGACGGCTGGAGCTCAGGAGACTGGGAGTTTGGAGACTGTCAGCCTAGAAATGGTATTGAAAGTCATGGAACGGATGACATCCACTGGGCAAAGGGTAGCAGTATCATTTATTCTTTACTTCTGCTCCTCTCGTCTCCTCGTGGAGTTGGATTGCCACTTTCCATCAGTCCTACAACCAATACATCCCCCAAAGCTGTCTTCCTTCATTCCCACGGCTGGTGCCCTTCCGGCCCTCACCTCATCTCCCCTGAAGATGTTTCGTCAGCCTCCTGGACTTTGTCCCTCCACTTCATCCTCCCTTCTGCCACCTGGGGGTCTGCACCTGCTCAGCCGGGGCCAAACCGAAACCGAGAGGTGCAGGAGGCAGCCTCCGAGAAGCCGTCGTGGTCACCCAGGCTGGAGCTGGAGAGGCACCAGCGGCCGAGACAGAACCAGGTGCCCACGTCGGAAGCCACAGCGACCAGGGAGGAGCAGGCAGATGCTGGCTGTCACCCTGCTCAGCACCCTGCTCTGGCAGGGGCGGCTTTATGAGCCCAGCTTACTCAGGCCAGCCCGGGGGTTAAAGGCACCACCCAACACCTAGCATACGAGAGGGCATGCTCTAAAACAGATAATAGCAACAACAGCAAAAACACCAATGACTACCATTTACTGAGCACTTAAAATGTGCCAGGCACCTTGCTAAGCACTTTAAATAGATTCCCCAATGTAATCAAGCAACCCTAGGAGGTGGGTATTACAGACGAGGACACTGAGGTTCCAGAAGGCTGAGGAGAGATAAGAGCAGGGGCTTCGCGGCTGGAAGCCCACGGGTTTGTCCCCGCTCTGCTGCTCTGTGATGGGGCTTCGTGACTCTCCCAGCCTCATCTGTAAAATGGGATTAAATGAGATGACTCTGTTAAAGCATCTAGCTCATGCCTACCGCAAAGGACGGGCTCAATACTGCCCAGCAGTGATTGCTGCTTGTGTGGTCATAACAAGTCAGCTTGTGTCATTTTCTTGTATAAAAACCTCCAGTGGCTCCCACCCCCACAGATAAGGCCTCCCCCGGTCTCACCCTCTGGCGCACCCACGCAAACCACTCCTCTAGCCACGCAGTGGCTCCTGCCGTAAGGAAGCCAAGCCAAGAAAAGGGATAATGTTTCTTTAAGGCTTTAAGAACACAGAGAAATACCAGGGTGCTTAAGTTTAAAGCCATGTAACAATGTACCCCCCCACCGGGACCCAGTGAAATGGAACAGCTTGTTGATCACAGTCATGTAGGCTCATTAGTTTACAATAGGGCATCCGGCTGCCCTTTATTGAGATGGATTAAAACATCACTAGCGTTCTGGCTGAACCTACTGTGCACTAACAGCTCCCGCCGCAGCATTGCTGGGGGCTGACTCCCCTTTACCCTTGCCGTGAATGTATAAAAGGCACGGCCCCGCTGCGCTCGGGGCTCAGCCTTTGGGGATGAGTCTGCTGAGCCAGTGCCGGCACTAATAAGCTGCTTCTCGCCAAACATCTCGTGTCCCGTTCGTAGTTCACGCAGTTCCTGCGACACCCCCGCTTCCTCAGTGAGCCATGGCTGTTCCAGCTCCAAGCCTCTGCTCTCGCTTTCCCCATGCCGCGCGCCCTCCTCACCCTTCTCCATCAGGGAGGAGGCAGGAAGTTGTCAGCAGGGGGTCCAAGAGCCACCAGCCCTTGGCTTGTTGGACTTACAGCCTAGGACATCGCTCGCATTTGCATTTTAGGCGCCCAGCACAGCAGCAAACACTCGGTAGATGCTGAATGAAGTAAAAAAAAAAATGGTCACCACAGTTTTTAAAAGTAGTCCTGGGGAAAGCTGGTGGACAGTGCGGTTCAAGACTGGGAAGTGCCCACATCCCAGACAGTGTGGTGTGACAGCGGACGTGCCCCGGCGGGTCTCAACTCCTCTCTCCTCCACCAACACTTCATTCAGAACAGTCCTGGGGGCAAAACTTCAGTTTAACAAAAGCCAGTAACAAAAGTATTTGAGGAACACAAGCCCAGGGCAAAACGTCGGAGAGTAAGGCTGTCCGGTGGCCCGCAGGCCTCTGGGAAGTTGTCAGTGGAGAGGTCCCACCTTATCTCAGTTCAGGGAAAACCACTCTACTCAACGCCATTTGGGTTGAGGAAGTCAAATGAGTGATGACAATAACAAGAATAAAATTAGCCATGATTTATTGAGTACTTAGTGTGTCAGGCACTTAACAACTCAGAAATGAGGAAATCGAGGCTCAGAAACACCCCAGGAGACCCGGCTAATCAAGTCACAGTCGAGATTTGAACCCACGACTTGAACATGGCCCTGTGCCACTGCCTTCCAAGAAGGCTGCAGTCTGGTGTCCAGAGGAGCTCAGAGAATTCTCGGGAGCGTTTCTGTTCCCCCAGAGGGGTGGCGGACTTGAGAAGACCCTGGAAGCAGGAAGTATAGTTTTGAGTTCTAGGTCTGGATTGAGGGGGTATAGGGGCCAAGGGCAGGCCAGCCTGAGATGTGCCATTCTGGCAGGAAGATTATTTTGAGCTGAAAACCATCAAGGCCCCAAAGACTTGGGAAGATACTTTGACCTCCTGCCCATCCTCCCAGCCCCACAGCTGCATGAAAAGAATTTAGAGGAGGATCTGCTCCAGAAGGAGGGGAGTTCTCACCACAGGAAACTGTATTATGATGCAAACTAGGGGTGGTAGGCTGGGAGGGACTGGCTGAGTCTTAAAATTCCTCTCTGGCCCTGTTGTTTCTGTGTGGCCCGGCAAACATTTGTTTATCAAACATTTACTCTTTTGATATTCCTGGAATTACTTTCCTTTTCCTTTGAAGTCTCCCGCCCCCATCCTCTTCTCCTTGGTTCAAGATGACATATATGCCTCATTCTCCCTGACTGTCTTTGGAACCCATGCATATGCTTCCCCTAAAATATGTGATTAAACTTTGTTTTTTTTTCCTCCTGTTAATCTCTCATGTCCATTTGATTCTTAGAAGAACCTCCAGGGGTAGAGGAAATTTCTTCCTCCTAGACAGGAGCTCTGCTGCAGGAACACATCTCAATAAGAGGACTGCGTCTAAAGACCCCCGGCCACGTGCACAGTCAGAAACTCTAAGTCAATTCTGAGGCTGCCAAAGAGGTTGAAAAGAATACCGGCTTCAACCCCCAGCACCCTCCGAATGACCGTAAACAGGGAGAAATAAAAAACCAAGCCATTTAAAGATTGCAGGGACCAACAGCAGGCGGCCCCAAGATGTGCCACTTTAGCACGTAGATTGTCACAGCTGAAAACAACGAAGGCCCACGTGACTCAGAGAGAAACTCTGACCCTCCCCCGGCCATTTGCTTAAAAAGGATTTAGATGGAGGATCTGCTCCTGGAGGAGAACTCTCACCATCGGTAACTGGTTTCCACGTGCACCAGGTGTGGTAGACAGGGAGGGCTGCAGCAGTCTTCAAATTCCTCTCGGGATCCCATTGTTTCTGCTGGGCTCTTCAAACATTTGTTTGCCAAACATTTACTCTTGAAGTTCCTGTGAATTGCCTTCCTTCCCTCCCTGCTTCTCTCTGGCTCAGGATGACATCTCTACCTCACTGTCCCCAACTGTCTTTGGAATCTCATGTCTATGAATTCCCACCTGTACATAATTAACATTAGGTTTTTCCCCTGCCAATCTGATTCATGTCAATTTGACTCTTAGACCAGCCAGCTAGGAGACCTTGAAAGGTAAAGGAAAATCCTTCCCCCTCAATGTGAATAAGAAGCTGCCTTGAGATGCAGGTGGAGGAACTGGAATGTGCCGTGGGGACCCTTCCTGCAGCCAAAATTGGAGTGGGACAGGGGTAAACATGCTGAACCGAGGAACCCTGGCTGTCAGGGTCCATAGGCACAGATAAGCCGTAGCTCAGCAGGACCCTTGTGGAGAGAAGAGAAGAGCCACAGGGGGTGGAGAAAGGAACCCAGGCTTGACAAGTGACCCTCACGAGCTCTGTACTTGAACTGGGGGTTAACAAACTGAAACACTGGTCCCCCTGCTGGTATCTAGGCCTGTCCAAGAAGGTGAGGCCTCACCCTCGCCACCTGGTTCTCTGCTGAAGGCTCAGATTTGCATTTCATAAGGAAATGCCTCAACCGGGTCTTCTAGAAAGTCCTAGATGGCCCAAAACCTGCCCTGAGACACTTACCATGTTGACCCCTTCAAAGGGTTTCCTGATCCACTGAAGGGAAGTAAGAGTCTCAGGACCCTTAACCAGCTGAGCCAGGGATTGGCCCGATGCTGCTGCCCCAACTCTGCCTTCTGTTTTGTCCCCCTAGTTCCCAGGGATGCGGCCTTCCTGTCTCTTGTACAGCCAGCCCCTGTCTGCTCTTCCCGTCCAGCGTCTCCTACACCCACCTCGCTCCGCCCAAGGAGCTGATCTCAGTACCTGCCAGGCCGCCCAGCACTGTAATCCTAGACACGCTGCACTTGGCACATGGCAGGACTGATGGGACTGGCTGCCTGCGCAGCCCCAACATGGCCCACTGCTCCCCCAACATGCATGGGCCCCACTTAAGTTTCTGGCTCCCTAGAGAAGGCTCTTTTTCTCTGACCCTCAAAGATCATCCCCCTGAGATTAGCTTTGTTATAGGCTGAACTGTGTGCCCTCTCAAATTTATATCTTGGAGCCCAACAACTCAGAATGTGTGACTATATTTGGAGATAAGACCCTTTAAAGAGGTGACTGAGTTCAAATGATGCCGTTAGGGTGGGCCCTAATCCAGTCTGACTGGTGTCCTTATGAGAAGAGGATTTGGACCCACAGAGACACCAGGTATGGGCACGCATAGAGGAACGGCCGTGTGAGGTCACAGCAAGAAGACAGTCACCTGCAAGGCAAGGAGAGAGGCCTCAGAGGAAACCAACACTGCCATCACCTTGATCTTGGGCTTCAGACTCCACAACCGTGAGAAAATAATTTTCTGTTGTTTCAGCCACCCGGTCTGTGGTATTTTGCTATGTCAGCCCAAGCAAAGGAATATAGACCTCACTACTGGATTGCTGGCCTTTGTCACTTTCTGTCACAATTACAGAAACAAAGCTTCACCTTTATTATGTGCCGGCACTGTGCTAAGAAGGTTACATGCTTATCCAGGTCAATCTTCTCAACAGCACAGGGAGCATTATTACGTCACTTTACAAATGGGAAAACTGAGGCTCAGAGAAGTTAATGACTTGCCCAAGGTCACCCAGCTGATAAGTGACTAAGACCAGATTTCAACCCAGGTGGGCTGGCTCCAGAGCTGGTGCTTGCAGCCGTTCAGGGCACCAGTGCCTGAGAGGCCCCTGGAAGGGGCGGAACGTTTGTGTCAGCCCCGAATGTTATCTGTTGAAATCCTCAGCCCCAGTGTGGTGGGACTAGGAGGCAGAGCCTTCGGAGAAATTAGGTCATGAGGGTGGAGCCCTAATGATGGGATTACTGCCCTTGTATGAGACCTCAGAGAACTCCCCAACTTCTCTCTGTCATGGGAGGACGTGGCGGAAGTCCGTGCCCTTCTGCAACCCAGAAGAGGGCTCCCACCAAAGCCAGCCGCACAGGCACCCTGACCTCAGACTTCCAGCCTCCAGAACTTAAATACATTTCTGTGGCTTAAGCCCTCCAGTCTACGGTTTTCCGTTAGAGCGGCCCGTGCCGGCTAGGACAGGCCCCCCAGCCCAGGCTCTCAGACCAGCTGGATGAGCTGGTGGAGACACCGGACAGCTGCGAGGCACGGCCCTGTACCCAGGCCGCACGGAGACTGTCTCCCCGGACCTTTGGTGATGGCGTTTCATCCCAATTAGCCCATCAAGCCCACATCCCGCAGCCACTACTCCGCCTCGTCTAAGGCCTGTGGAGCCATGGCTCCATTTGCCCCCTTCTGAGGCCTGCCTCTACCGCTGTGCCCTTTGGCAGCAGGGGCGCCCGCCCGAGCCCAGCCAGCAAGTGAGCCCTCCACAGGCCACCTCCAGGTCCTCACCAAACCGTCCCTGTAACCAAGTGTCCTGCAGGACTCCAGCTCATCGATTCACCTTAGAAGAAGGCCTAGCTCATGAGCAGCTGAAATGACTCTGCCCGGCAAGAATGGAAGCAGGCTAATTTCCCCCACCCCTGACCCCAGTGTCAAGGTCGGGAGCCTCGGTCCTCCCACCAGAGGAGCCACACGGTGCAGCAGAGAGCAGGGCTCCTTCTGAGCCAGGAGGGTCTGATGTAAGCCACAGGGAATGGCCGGCTCTTGCAACTAACTCACCCTCCCTGCGCAGAAAAGCCTGCCGAGAAATGCCAATCACCCCCCTCGTGAGCAAAGCCGACCTTTGTAAACTCTGAATTGCTCGGGAGAGTGGGAGGAGGGAAGCCACTGGCTGGTACCGTGCTCCTGCTTCAGTGCTCATTTCTGCTGCTGCCTGCCAGTGGGCTCCCTGCCTGGCTTCTGCCTGTGCTGGAAGCTCCACATGGGCAGGAGCTGGCTGTTTCCTCCATAGCCCCGAGCACAGTATCTGTCTCTCAAGGTGTGCTACCTGGGCCACCACCCCTGCCTTACCTTATTAGATGTGAATTCCTAATCCCTGCTCCAGAGCCAGCGAATCAGACTCCCCAGGATGGGACCCAGGAATCTGCATCTATCAAGCACCCCAGCTGATAGTGAGTTTCACTGCCCTGCTGGTCCTCTATTCAACCAGCCTGCGGCACAAGGAGGTCGCGCAAGCAACCTGGTGTTGACCGAGGGGTTTCCTGGGACCTGGGACATCCAGTGCTAAAACCAGGAGGTTCCCGGGCAAGCCAGGATGGTCGGATTATCCTCCCTTAAAACTCCGCACAGGGCCAGAGGGCAGGGGATTCCCAGCTCACAGGTGAGAAATCACCTCCACATCACTCATACTTGGTGTTGAAATGCACCACAGATGTGCTGGGATTTCACAACACTTCACATGAAAAAAAAAGAAGTTGGACACGAGGAACTGAGTCAGGAGCTCTGGAAAAGGTTCCAACTTCCCCAGCCTGTGCCCTGCCCCAAACCGAGGACTGCCGCCCTGTGTTGAGAGCAGCAAATGCCTACCCTGAACTGACTGTCCCCCGCGCCCTGCTGCTCAGAGGGCCCACCCCTGGGTAGGAGGGGGTCATGAGAACTACAGGTGTCAGAACCAGAAAGTCCCTGGACCTCATTTCTCAGATGAGAAAACTAAGGTTCAGAAGGGCCAAATGACTGCAGGGTCACACGGCTAGCCAGCCAGGAGGTGACAGCAGCCCTTCTCATCTTGGCACCTCTGCAAAAGCCTGGCAAAAAATGACAAGAGCAGAGAAAGAAGCCAGAAGTATTCACTGAGGGGTAGGAGGCCAGACACACAGATGGGTGGGAGCAGAAGAGTGTTTGAGGGATCATGGTGTTCAGCACCCCCACTCCGCATATTACAAATGAGGAAACAGAGGCACACAGAAGTCAAATTTATTTCCCAATGCTGCATATGGGAACCTCCTGCAGGTCCCTAAAGGCCTGTCCACAGTGGCTAGAGAAGTGGGTACTGCCCACAAATCTGAAGATTTGCTGCTTCTGAAATGAGTCTCTCGTGACAATGTCTAGCATAAAAGTGGAACTAGAGGCCTGGGTCCACACACGCAGTCCCGAAGCCTTCAGCTTGGGGGAGCAACCCCAGGAAGAGAGTGTCCACCAGAGCAGGGGTTTCTCTGTGGGGAGTGTATTTCACACGACTCTTGAGTTGTATGGAATTGTTGATAAGAATTTGGTCTTTGTAATATCTTTAAAAAACAATTAAAGGGCAACAAAATCTTGAGGGGACAGTGAGAGACGAGCGGGAGGCCAAGCCCTGAGCTTTGGAAAGCACAGAG
Source organism: Manis pentadactyla (assembly GCF_030020395.1). NCBI lineage: Eukaryota > Metazoa > Chordata > Mammalia > Pholidota > Manidae > Manis > Manis pentadactyla. The sequence continues at coordinate 14,981,074 of NC_080027.1, read as the reverse complement.
ATGAGAAGGGTGGGATTCTAAGGGGGTGAGAGTTGAGATCAGGGAAAGCCCAGAGGACGTCTCACTAGCTAGAGGCCAAGCGGTCCTGGAGGCCTGGAGGGGAGGTGTCTCCATTATGGTAGAACTGGACGCCACGTTGCCTTTTTAAGTACATTAAGCATAAATTCATCTGGAAATCATAAAGCACTTCTATTTGTCATATTCACTCATAAGAGGACAACACCCAAGAATTTTACAACTAATTTCTGAAAAGTATTTTGAGTTCTTCATAATTAAGAATTCAAAAATATCACCTCCAAGTTATAGTCCATGACATAATGGAAACAATCTTCCAGGAATTGATGCTTCTGTGGTTGGCCCAGTAAAACCCTGGCTGTGCGGAACCCTGAGGGAATGAATGAGTCACTTTATAGAGCAGAATTTCCTGAGTCGCTGAAGGTGAAGCCTTTAAGTGATAGACATTTGAACTCCAAAACAGAAGTCTTTCTTTAATAATGGCCTCTTCGCCCCTGCATTCTAAAACGGACTCTCAGGACGTAACCTCAGCAATCCCATTTTCAGGCAGTACCGGAGGGCTGGCCGCTGCCAGGAACTACCCCACTGGCAGTGTCTTCCCTTCAGAACTTTCCACTCTGACCACGATCACTGCTCCTCCCCTGCCTCACTCCCGCGCCGCTGTCCTCCACCGCATTTCACTTCTGGTCTCCAGTCCAGGACCCCATCCCTCCTGATTGCTGCCATTATTGAAAACACAGCTGCCATGCCCTGTGGACCAGCAGTTTTTTGTCCCTATTTACTAAAGCTACAGAACCTGACTCTACCCGACGCAGAACCGTGCTGCAAATAATCATGGCAAGAACCAACAGGCGTTTGACACACACCACTTTTGTTTACAGATTTTACAAAGTCCTGATACCCCCTGACATAGGCCAATACAGGTAGTTTTAGCCACATTTTTATGACAAAACAAATTGATGATCTTCATAAAGTCACCTGACCAATAAACACAGGTGGATGGCCTGAATCCAGATCTTCTAACTTCAAATCCATATACTTAGCTAATTCTTGAATCACCTACTTTGATTAAATATATATTATCTAAAAATCTGCCAAGAGAATGCAGATAATTATTAATAACTAGCAGCCCAGCTGAACTCCCCCACATGAAAATTAGTGGATTCAAGTCGGGCAATGACTTTATTTCCATTAGTGTTCAATTGTTGCTTTTGCAAATGCAGGTGCTAATTCCAAAGAAGGGTTTGGTATAAACAAGCCACCGAAGTGTTTCTGCAGGGGACAAAAGGAAAGGTGATGTGATTACAAAGAGTTTGGACAGCGACCAGGTCTGTACTGTAATTGTGAAGAGCCCCTCACGGAGGAAATTACAGATGGAAGTGAAGGTGGTGTTAATTTACTCTGAGGAGAACGGCCTTCTGCTGCTTTTCATCTCAAAGTTCGACAGAAAGGAATGTTTTTCTAATGATGCATCCATTGTCACTGTATTCCAGGACAACACAATAGTTGTCATATGTTCCAACAAGCTACTCAGAATGTTAGCTGTCGGGATTTTTGCAGAGGAGGCACCCTGACGGGTATCACTGTAAATTTATGACCACAGATCTCACGTTGTCGGCCAGCACTGCCGAGAAATGCTGCCCCACTTCTTAGCAAGTTCCCTCCCCCTTGCTGAGATGCTATTCCACCCCTTCTCTCTCCTCCAGCCTCCACCCTCCCTCCCAGTCACTGCTCTCTGTTCATTATCTCACCCCTTACGTCACCAAGAAAACAGAAGTCATCATCAAGGCTCCCTCATCTTCCCTCAATCCAGCCCTTGGCCTTCCTGCCTCCATCTCTCCCTTCAGCTCTGATCAGCTGTCTTGGTTTGCCTGGGATTGGGGCTTCCTGGGACATGAACTTTCCATTTTAAAATGATGGGCTTTCTCGGGACGTGGGACCTTTGGTGCTAAAACTGGTGAAGTCCCTGTAAATACAGATGAGCCTCCCTTCTCCTGCCCACCTGAGTGCACCTGTTCCCATCCCCTCTCAGCAGCTTGAGGGCTGCAGTCCGCACATCCTCCCTGCCACGTCCCCCATCTCTCCCTCGCCACTGACTCCTTCCCCTGACCATGCAGACCAGGATAACATCCCCCATCAGAAAGAATAAGAGCTGTGTCTCCCGTTGGCGCCCCTTCCTCTCATCCTACCGATCCATGTCTTTCTCCTGCTCAGCAAAGCTCTGTGTGCCCCTGAATCCTCTCCCCACCTGCCATCTCGGTCAACAGCCTCTACTCAGGCTTCCCTCCTCTTCACTCTAGTAAAACCTTCATTGTCAAGACCACCCACACTGCCAACTCCCAGGTGGATTCCCCATGTTACTCAACCTGGACTCAGAGATCAGGATTCTTCCATTTCTGTGGCCCATTTATTAGAGACCACTCCTTTTGAGAAAGAGCATATATGAATAGCTGGAAGAATGAGCAGGTGCTTGGATGGTACAGCAACGTCAGATTGCTATAAAAGTCACTGAATGCCTACTCTCAATTTCTATAACATGTCTCCCCGTGAACGAGCCCCAGTCTGCGGACAGACATGGTCAGAACGACTCTGTGAAAGGCACTGCTCTAGACCCCACACTCTCTTGGTTTTCCTCCTGCCATAGGCACTGCCCTTCCATCTCCTTCACTACATCCTCTTCCTTTTCCCGGCTCCCAAATGTTGGCGAGCCCAAGGGGAGGAGTCTCAGCCCTTGGTTCTCCACTCTTCTCCAATTCCACGTTCCCCCTGGTTGATGCCAACCAGTCTCGTGGCTGCAAATACCATCTACATGCTGATGGCCCCTGCAATGGATAGAACTCTGTCCCCGCAAAGATATTATGCACAAGTCCTAACCCGCTGTACCTGTGAATGTGACCTTATTTGGAAATAGGGGCTTCATAAATGTAATCACCACGTTGAGATGATCCATACTGGATTAGGATGGGCCCTGACCCAATGATGGGTCTCCTTCTAAGAGGGACTCTGGGATACAGAGACACAGGCACATTCAGAGGGAAGATGGCCATGTGGAGAGACAGAAGTTGGAGAGACACAGCTAAAAACCAAGAAACATCAAGAACTGCCAGCAACCCCCAGAAACCAAAAAGAAGCAAGGAAGGATTCTTTCCTAGAGCATTCAGAAGGAGCACGGCCTGCCGGTCCCTCTGAAAACACTTTCATTCTGGCCTTCTAGCTTCCGAAAACTGTGAGACCATAAATTTCCATTGCTTTAAGCCATCCTAAGAAACTGATACAACCCCCAATTTATATCTCCAGCCTGGACTGCTACTCTAAACCCCAGGCTTTTATACACCAGCTATATACTTGACATCTCCCCTTGGTCTATTAAGGAATGCAAATTTAACATGTCTCAAACTGAAATTTTGGGTTTTCTTTCTCATTTCCCCCAATTCAGTACATGGCAAGGGCAGTCAGTCAGTTGTTCAGACCAAAACTTCAGCATCATCCTTCATTTCTCTCTCACCCCTGTCCCCACTCCTACCCATTAGCAGATTCCATCAGCTCTACATTCAAGATATTTCCCCTTCCTCGGCCAACCATCATCACAACTGGCCTCAGTAGAATGTTCCAAGAAGACAAGGACATGGTCCTGTGCATTGCTAGCTCTCGGGCCTGGAACATAGTAGGCATTCAGTAAGTACTCGTTAGCTCAATGAATGTAATGAAACCTTATTAATTCAAACACTCCTCTGATTGAGAATTTGTGATCATTTAAACAGAGGTGACTAAGCTAACTACCAGTATAATGAAACACTGTAACTATGTGGGAAATAAACTGTTTACAAACAACATGCCTGTTCATTGTGAATCATCTGTATACTCATTAGGGTTCCCCAGGTTTCCTTTTTAAAAAAGCTGGTTTTACTTGGTGGTTATGCAAAGCCTAGGTCTTTCCACACAGCCTAGAGCAATACATTTAAAGTCTAGCCTTCAAAGTAATAGAATTGCATGTCTTTAAAAGAAAATACATATTCTACAGTTCGGACTTAGGCAGTGATCTCATTAGAAAGTATATCCTATGCAGGTGTATCTTGTTTCATTGCACGTGGCTTTATTGTGCTTCGCAGGTACCCCATTTTTTACAAATTGAAGGTTGTGGCAACTCTGCATCAATGAACATCATTTGCTCACTTCTGCTTCACGTCTTTGTGTCACGTTTTGGTAATTAGCACAATATTTCAAATGTTTTCATTATTGTATTTGTTATGGTGATCTGTGGTCAGTGATTATAACTCACTGAAAGCTCAGATGATGGTATTTTTTAACAATAAAGTATTTTTTAATTAAGCTATGTACATTGTCCTTTCGATATGATAGTATTGCACACTTAATAGACTAAAGTATAGTGAAAACATAACTTTGCACGCACTGGGAAACCAAAAAATTCTTTTGACTGGCTTTATTCCAATATTCGCTTTGCTCCGGTGGTCTGGAACTAAACCTGAAATATCTCTGAGGTATGCCTGTAAACACCTTAAATTCCCAATATTTCTAGTCTCCACTGTGGCTTGTCCAGCATTCCAAAAATGTACTTTAAAACACTCAAGCCTTTTGACACTGATGGAAGCAGGTGAGAATCTGTAGTTGGTTTGAAAAAGAGAGATGGACACACCTCTAGGCAGTTCCCAGTGTACCCAGCTAAAACCTGCAATGATGCCTTTCTTCCAAATACATCCAGTAGTCCAAATACACCATTTTCCCCATCAAATTTTGGGGGCTCAAATATGGTTCACTCCTTTGAAGTCCAGTTCAGCTCAGCAAACACCTCCTGAAGTCTGATCTGGGGTCAGACACAGTGCCTGTGCGAAGGGCTCAAAGCTGAATGGACACACTTGGTCCCCACCCTCCAGAGTGTTTTCCCACATTGAAAGACAAGTACATTCGTTATATTAATTCTACTGAGATTATATGCACACAACCAGACTATACTAAGAGTTTGGTTGAGGGGTGGCTAAGTGCTATGTAAGCACAGGTAAAGGAACAGGCAATTCCCTGGGGGAGGGATGTCAGGGACAGAGAAGGTGACGTAAACCCGCTTGAATTCACAAAGCGGACAACATGCGGGAAGCAGAAAGCATAGTTCATCCATGTGTAAGTGCTGGGAACTAAGTGGAAAAACCTGATAGGATTTAGAGAATAACTCCTCCAACGAGAACTCCGTCCTGGCCACCAAAACCACAAGAGTTGAGAAGTTTATAACTCAGCTAATCATCCAAACGCTTTGTTTCGCAGCCAAAGAATGACGTTTGAGGGCTGATTAAAAGGTCTGATGGGTGGTCATCCCAGGTGGGCGAGGTCAGTACCTCTGTGAAGGACCATTTACATCAGGTCTTCATCTCCTGCCAGCCTTCATCTCTCATCTCTTTTCTTTCAGGGATAAAACAAACCTCTCAACAGCCAAATTACTCACAATAAATCCATGCTTACCCAGCTGGTGGATTCCAATAGAATAAATAGATGATAGGAGCTGCTCAGCCTGTTGCACTCCCTCCGGACCTTACCCTCCCTGCTGTTGAACCCAGAAGCCTCCTCCACTCATGGTCAACCACTGCAAGTTCAAAGAACTTCCAATTTTGTTTACACCAGTACAGGAGGAAGATCTGGGAGGAACCTTTGTCGGCAAGGGCTTCAGCCTCCTGCAGCGGCGGGGTGAGGACAAAGAGGTGCTGTTTACCTGGTGCCGCGGGGAGGCTGGCAGTCCTAGGAGGAGCACCAACTGAGTGCGACCCTGGAGCGGTTTCTCAACAGCAACGCTTGAAACATGGGCGCTAGATGATTCTTTGCTGTGGGAGACTGCCCCGCGCTGGGTAGGGTGTTTACCAGCTTCCCTGGTATCTTAGTTTGAGCTGCTCTGACCAAAAATACCATAGACCGGGTGAATTTGGAGGGGACACAAACATCTGTCCATCATACCTATTTCTACCCCCAGATGCCAGAAGGAACCCCCATCCCCACCCCGCCACAAGTTGCAACAACTGAAATTGTATCAAATGGCCCCTGGGAAGGATGTTACCCCTGACTGATAGTCTCTGCCTTCGAAGACAAAGCAGAGAAGAAGATGGAGAGAACCCCAGTGTGAACTGGACACTAGGGAGCCCAGGGGTGGGACCCAGCGGGAACAGAGGGGTGGGGCCTGGGGTACTAAAGAGACTGGTGGGTGCATCGTTCAGGAGGCCAGGAAGTCCTGTGAGGACCCTGCAGGTCTGGGGTGGGGGGAGGCTCCTCCAGCCCCTCCTTGGAGAGAGGCAACTGCTTTAAGCTGGGGGAGAGGAAACATGAGCAAAATCTAAATCTAGCTCCATACCCACAGGGGAAAAACAGTCAAGGACCTCATAAAGTTCAAAAAGCAGCTAGCTTTTTGACAGAAAAAACTTCTAGTTTTCAATAAGAAGGAGTTACATCATCCTTTATTAATAAATGCATACCTCATGTTTGCCTGGGTCACCCCAGTCTGGGCTTAAGGCTGGGGCCATTTTGACAGTAATAACATGGGTGTCACTGACTCTTGCCTCTGACGGCTACGGCGGGGTCCCAACCTCCTTCAAAACCTACCCCCTCACACACATGTGTGCATGTGCACACACAGTTACTCCTGGAAGTCTTCAGACAGCTGCTCATGTGTCCTAAGCAGACTCAATGTGCACCCACAAAGGGTCTGCCGTGATGTCGACCTCAGTGTCTCCCCACACTGGTGGCCACCATCCACACCCACTGCGTGCTGAGCTGCCTGGAGGCCTGGCCGCTGCCCCCAGGTTTCCCACACCAGCCACCTCCTGCAGGCGGCAGGCCGGGTCCTCCGAGCTCCAAAGACGCTCCTGCCTCCATGCCCAGGTGTGCTCTGTCTCTGATGAGCAGAAGCACAGCCCTTCCGTTATGACCCGGCCCCCTTGTCGCCACAGGATCCGAGTGTGAGAGCCATTCAAGTGAACGCACACCCGAGGGCTCCCCAGCAGCCCTAGAATCACTCTCCCCCTCCAACAGCCGCGACTTAATCTTTCCCTACAAGGAACTTGTCTACCAGAAAACCCCTCCATCCCTCAAGCAACTGAATCCCCCGAGGCCGCCCCTCTCCTCCAAGAGCCATGCGGGAAATCCAGCCCAGGGTGCCGCGTGGGCTCTGCTGGCTGGGCGACCACCCGCCCTGCACCTGCGCTCCCTAACACCGCTGTCTGTGCACAGGGTGGCCAGTGGCCCTGCTCCTCCTTCCTAGGTCTCTGTTTGCACTGCTATGAAAAGTAAATAAATAAGTGAGTCGGACGATCTCACCCCTGCCCAGAAACCTCTGTGAGTTACAATGGATGTTTATTGGCTGCTTGCTTCCTGCCAAGGGCCGTTCTAAGCCCTTTACATGGATTCCCTCACTTAATCCTTGCAACAGACCTCTGCGGTTAGGTACTCTTACTATAAATGTCATAAATGGGGAAACTGAGGTACAGAAATGGGCAGAGACCTGTCCAAGGTCAGGCAGCCAACAGGAGGTAGAAGGGGTGTCCCAAGGCCTGCTGGGGCAGCAGAGGGGGGCGGGAAAGCGCAATGCCTGTTCACACAGGCCCATCCGTGCAGGCCTCAGCTCCCTTCCAGGCAGGTAAGAGAGCTGAGAAAGAAGATCATAAACAAAGGGAAAGAGGAGGCAGATGGGGTTGGGGATAGAACAAGGCCCATCTGACCATGGCCTCGGGTGGGGGGCTGCCCTGGACACACCCCTCAGAGACCCCCTGCCCCTAAACTGGCTCCTTCTCAAGAAGAAGTATGTGCACTCTCTGGGGTGAGGCAAAAGGCCGGCTCCAAACCAAATCTCCCTCCTGTGCCCACAGGCCTTCTTTCCCACACCTTCTGACCCTACTCACCTGCTCTGACTTCCCACACCAGCAACACCATGTGCCTCCAGACCTGGGGGGATTCTGGCCCCTGCTTCTCATGGGTGCCCCCACTTAGGCTGACCCATGTGGCCCTCACTCACACGGCCTCTGATTGCTCTTACCCTCTGTGGCCCCCACCCATGCCCAGGCTCCTTGCCAGCTCTGGCTTCCCCTGTCAGCTCCTCACCCTTGCCTGGGGCCCACGGCCCACGGCCCCTCCCTGAACTGACCAGGCCACACAGTCGTCCCTCCACTGCCCTTCCACCTTGCTCAATGCCCCATCCTAAGGCATACCCACTGGAAACCAGCCACCGCCCATGCCAGGGCCTCTGTGTCACCGCCACCCTCACTCCCCCTTTCCGCCTCTCAGCCCACACTCCCTGACTCACGCGCCCTTACCATCCATGTAAACTCAGCCCTCAAAGCCTGTGCCAGGACAGCGTATCCCTACCCACCTCCCAGCAGCCACTCAGAGGGGCCCAGACCCCTGCAGGAGGGTTACCAGGGCCCTTGTTTAAGATGCCCTAACAGTGAACTAAGCCAGACACAAAAGAGCTCATACTATATAATTCCACTTACAGGAGGTCCCACGAGCAGTGAAATGCAGACAGAAAGCAGAATGGGGTGGGGGCGGGAGGAGGTAGGAGGAGGCCATGGGGAGTTAGTGCTTCTCCAGGACAGGGTTTCATTTTGGGAAGAAGTAGTTCTGGAGATGGATGGAGGGGATGGTTGCACAGCGATGTGGATGGATTTAATGCCACTGAACTCTGCATCTAAAAATAGTTAAGATGGTAAATTTTATATTATGTATATTCTATTATAATAAAAAAAACGCTATGACAAAGTAAGCATCTTGGAAGTGGGGCAAGGAAGCCTGCGCTTTCACCCAGCCCCCTGCCCCTCCCCGCAGTTCTCACGGTCCCTCCATGTGAGAACCGGGAATCACTACCCCTTCTTAGCTCCATCAAGTCACTGGAAGCTGCTAAGCCCTGACTTCCTCTTCTGGAAATGGATGCAATACCCTCCTCGCGTGGTCACTCAAAATAAGGAGTATGAAGTGCGGTGCATGCGGTAGCTGCTCAACAAAAGTGACTCTGACATTCAGTCAGTGCATAAATCTTCACAGAGCTGCCAGGGGCCAGCCCAGCGGGTCCTGAGGGTGCAGGCCTTGGCAAGCAGCATGCCTCCTGCGTCCCAGCACTTGCAGACAGCCAGGCTCCCCGCCCCCTCCCCCAGGGCCTCTGACGAGTTACCTGCCAGCAACAAGCACCTGACAACATGCAAGGAGGTTCCTGACTTCTCAGAGTCCAGGATCATAATCGGCAAAGGAGGGGAAGTGTTACAGAGGTGAGGGGCAGGGAGGCACCGGAGCACCTAAAAGGAGACCCCCACTCAACCCAGAGTCTAGGCTGCACCAAATCCTGAAGGGTAAGTCGGGCAGGGGGCGGTCAAACAAACAACACAGGCCCAGGCCCAGAGACCTCTGCTGCGTCTGAGAGAAAGAGCGAGGCCGGGGTGGCGGGGGCTGGTATCCGTATCCCACAAGCAAAAGGGAAGCCCAGTCAGTTTTATTCGGAGGCCTCTGACCCCAAGGGCCCTCAGAAATCAGCAGCCCTGGTGGGAAGCAGGTCTCTTACTTGCCTCCGCTCTGGGGAATTCCCCTCTGCAGGAGACTGTGTTATCTTAAGAGCACAAAGCATTCGGCCTTATCTCCTTACCCACCATTCCCTGGGATTTCTTGGGATGGCCCCTTGCCCCCCACAGCCTCGGCCAGGCAGGTCTGGTCAGCACACACATTCCATTCTTCTCAGCTAGAGCCCAGGGCTGGGCGGGGTGGGACTGGGCCCTGAGGCCTCCTCACAGGAAAACCGGACCCCTCCTGCCTCAGCCAGGGCTCCCCCAGGCCTCCCCACAGACCCTGGCCCACAGTTACCACCTCCTGCCTGGGCCACTTTAACCACTTTCTAGAACTCAGAAGAGCATTGGTGAAAAAGTGCCCCTTCTGTCTTTTTTTTCTTCTTTTTTACTTTTCCCAGCTTGACCTCCCCAGCCATGTTTAGGAAAGAGGAAAGTGTACACCAATATACAGACATCACTTCAAAATAATACCTGTAGGCCTTTTGGCGTACAAGTGTTTCGCTAATGTCGAGTTAAGATTACAAAGTTCGCTGACTTTGGCACTTACTGTAATAAGAGTGTTGGACAAATTTTTTAAAAGCTCTAATTTTTTTTTTTTAAGATCCACTTATTTGGATAGTTCAGGGTCTCTGAAGTGGTAAATGCATTAGGAAATTACCTAAACAGTTTTGTCAGACCAACATTTCTGTCTTGGGTATAAGGCGTGTTGGAAGGCTGCCAGACTGCTCATGACCCTTTTGTTAAGATGTTTCCCTAAGAGCCTGTCACGGTGCGGAGGGGGCCATCTGGACAAGGACCAGGCCTCCAGCCCTCCCACCTACACCTCCTGCTCCCCTCATCCTCTGTGCGTGAAACCAAAGCATGAAATCAAAGTTCTTTTCCAGAACCAGTTCTCCAAGTGGGTGATCCAGCCCCGTGTGCGATCTTGTCCTCTTCCCTGTTTTGCTGTGAAACTATTCTTGAAAGCATTCCAAAGTGGCATTAGGGAATATTCATATCTCAATTGTTTTTCACTTTAATAAAAAGTGACAGCAAATTTGGCCAGTGCCAGGGAGCTGAAATGCAGAGGAGATAAGATGCCAAGCACACCTTCTGGCTTGATTCTGCCAGATTTGTAGAAGGGGATCATACCCCTCTCTCCCCATTTCCAGCAGGAGGGCATAGGCAGGACTTGGGAACTTTAACCAGACCCTGCTTCTTGCCAGGCAGGGCAGCTTTCTGCCTCCCACTTCTGCCCATGGAGGACGCAGGCCGGCCCCAGGGTCCTGCTGTCCTCGACAGAGAGCCATGGAGCTCTCCTTGCCGATATCGCCTCTGCCCTTTCTAAATTCCCTTAGCAACTGGTGTTTAAGGGATGGGAGAGAGTAAAGCAAATTATAGATTGTGACAGAGTTCATTCTAGGTACATCAATTCAGAGGCAAATCAAGCAAATTTGGGATTAGTAGAGGAGGGCCTGACCCTTTGTTAAAGGCCCTGAATTCTGAAAACTGACCTCTGTCCCCAAACAGGGCCTTCCTTCCTGAGCTCTCTGCTATGCAAGGAATTCTGAATGCAGTAAAAAAAAAAAAAATCCCTCTTGGATTGCTGCTTTCTGATCTGACCAAGTCGGAATGCGTGGAGAGGAGGAACGCTCCTTGCCCGGGGAAGGACAGCCGCGTGCAGGAAAACAGACCTCAGAAAATAATGTCCTTGACCCAGAGGCTGCCTGCCGTGAGTAACCATTTGTAAGAATCAAGCACCTGGTATAGCTGCTGGGCTGATCCTTAACCATGAGAAAACTTGGATGAGAAGGAAGATGTTATAGGCTGTGTCCCCCAAAAGTATGTACCCCCGCAAATTCATATGGACAAGTCCTAACCTCCAGTACCTCTCTGAATGTGACTATGTTTGAAGATAAGGTCTTTAAAGAAGTTATCCGTTAAAATAAGGTCCCGAATCCAATACAACTGGTGTCCTTAAATCAAGAAATAAGGACCCAGACAGTTACAGAGGTCAAACCGAGCAGACACACAGTAGACCATTCCTCAAAAAACCAACCTTGCTGCCACATTGATCTTGGACTTCCAGCCTCCAGAACTGAGAAAATAAATTTATGTGGTTTAGCCACCTGGTCTGCGGTACTTTGGTATGGCAACAGCCAGAGCAAACCGATGTAGGGACCAAGGGCAGGCCTCCCCAGGATGTGCCGTTGTGACATGCAGATTATTTTGAGCAGAAAACCAAGGCCCAAAAGACTCAGAAAGAAACTTTGACCTCCCATTCCCCAACTGCGTAAACAGAATTTCGATAGAGGGCCTGCTTCAGGAAGAGAGCTATCACCTCAGCTAGCTATATTACAATATAAACTAGATGTGGAAGACAGGAGGCATGTGGCTGAGTCTTAAAATTCCTCTCTGTGCCCCCTCAGTTGTTTCTATGGGGGCCATCAAGTATTTTGTTTATCAAACATTCACTCTTTTCATATTCCTGTGAATTGCTTCCCTTGTCCTTTGAAGTCTCAGACCCCCACCCCCTTCTCCTTGGTTCAGGATGACAATATATAATTCATTCTCCCTGACTGTCTTTGGAACCCATGTCTGTGACCTCCCCTCAAGTATGTAATTAAGCTTCGGGTTTTTTTCTCCTGTTAATCTGTCTCGTGTTCATTTGATTCTTAACACCAACTAGAAGAACCTCAAGGGGTGGAGGAATTTCTTCCTCTCCAACCCTAACACAGAAGATGTAGCTGTAGAAACCCCCCTGCAGCCTACGTGAGTGCTGCCACAGTCAGCCTCGCCTGGAGCACTGGACTCACGTTCACACAGTGTTGTAGCCCTTCTTAAAATCCAGTCACACACACCACAACACGAAGTCACCTGCCCCACTCTACCTTCAGTAACAAGCTAAACTTCAGGAAGTTCAGAGATGAGATTCATTAAGAACTTGCAGGGAGGCTGGGGAGAAACCCAGATACAATATGGCTACACCTGATTCACTAAAAGTTTATGCTGCAACCATGGAATCTCTTTAAATCAAATCTCTGAGGAGGAAAACAGAAGAATTAGAGGTGAATCTGCTATGCATGTGGACAATCATGGTTTTGTACTGGCTCGACACAGCTGCCATTCCCAGAATCCCCTTCCCTGTGGGGCCCTGGGCTTGCGGTGGCCGTGAGAGAAACGTGAGCAAGACTCAGAAGGCGCCACTGAAGCACAGCCACTTTGTCGCACTCAGAAGGTCATGTGGGGCAGACACAGGGGCCAGCACTCACACACTGTCACTGCTCTGCTGGCCCCCCTTGTTGGCCTGGGGCAGCCGCTGGGTCCGCAGCTCCTCCGGCTCCTGGGCCGGGTGTGTGCAGCTCTCGGGGGAGGGGCCCCCGCCTGTCCCGCAGGTCACCCGCATCATGGAGACTGCAGGTGGTGAGAGCCAGACACTGTTCCAGCTTGTCCCTCGTCTTCCCCGATTTACATCCATCTTCCTTCCCAAGTGGGCCCAGCTGAGACCCAGGGACACCACCTTATACAGACTGCACCCCTTATACTGACCCCTATGAGAAACCCCTCATTCTCTACGGCTCCCTGAGGTCCTGCTTCTCTGATGGGACCCTGACTTAGCAGGCTACCCGAACAGGTTACAGTATAAGACAAATAACCTGACTGTGTTATATAAATGTCATTCTTGGTGGACTCATCCCCTTGGGATAACAGTTTAAGTTAGCAAGGAACGAGCTCAGTCCAGAGTCCTTGCCCCGCTCACCGGACTCGGAATCGCAAAGCCAGTAGCATGGTGAGCTCCCCCGCCCCCTGCCGACCCCTTCTGCGATTCTCTCCCGCCACTCTCCCTTCCTTCCGCTCCTCTCACACCATCCGGGGCTAGACCCTCAGCACTTCAGTCCTGCCACCATACCCCCTACCCTCAGACCTACACTGCCACCCCACAATCTCCCCAAACCTCTGCTTCTAGCAAGTCACCCTACAACGCTCTTCAAAGGCTGTGTCCTTCCAGATCAGATCTAAGCCCCCTGCCTAGATGGTAAGACCTTTTATAATCTGCCCCCCACCTCCTGCCCTGCCTTCTGCCCCACTGCTCTCCAACCCATGCCCTCTGCCACGTGAGGTGGGCCTCATCTCCCCTGTTGAGGTCTGTCATGCCCACCCCACCCCTGGGCCGTCACTCGATGGTCCCTGTGCTGTAGGAACTCTCATTCCTTAAGGCCCCACTCCAGGCCCGCCTCCTTCACAAAGCCTTCATCAAGGCCGCCACATGCAGCCCTTGCGAGAAAGGATTCTGGAGCTGGCCAGTCTGGGTTCAAATCCTGCCTTTGCCCTTACCAGGTCTCCACGACTTTGGGCAGATTCCTCCACTGTAAAATGGGGGGTAACTGCACCAGCCTCACAGGGTGTATGTGGGAACTGATGAGTTAAGTCACATGAAGCATTTGTGTCTTGCGTAACAGACAGAAAGCGCTTGATGAGGGTTAGTTCTTATTTTAGTTTTATTACTAACTGACCATCCTGACCCTCTCCAATACTCTTTTCTCCTGAATTTCTACACCAAGTATAATAAAGACCACATCATTCAAGCCCTTAATTACAGTCAAGTTCATACTGTTCACTGAGATTTCATGTGTAACAAAGAGGAACGGGAACGTTTTATCTGCAATCGGAACACGAGTAAGGAGGAGCTTATTCATGAATGTAAAATATTCCTAATTCCTAACATGCAGAATAAGCAGGAGAACTTGCCCTGCTTCTTCCTGACTGCATTCAACTCCTAAGGGTCCTCGGAGGAAAAAGGGGAGACAAATTGTCAGGAATATGAAGACACAAAAATACCCACAAAATGGTCCTGAAGCCCATCCTCCTGGGTTTCAGGTGCAATTTAACAGCAAAAAGATGACATTTTGAAAGACATGGTTTCACATCAAGAAGAGCTGCCTGGAGGGTGGCCTGCCTGATCAGAGGCAGGGACCTAGGCTGGCATCTATCTGTTCCTCAGGAAATTGAACAGCACCAAGTTATAGGAGACCCTGAAGGCCCAGGGCCCAGAGGGTCACTAGATGGCGATAGCATCAGGGCGGGGCCAGTCCAAGATGCTGGGCAGGCTCCCAGCACTCCCTCCATGGGCCTTCTGGTTTACAACCCAGACTGCCAAAGGCTTATGAATTAGTCATTTCACAGTCCAAGACAATACAGGAGTCATGCAGCACTCATTTTCGGGGGGGGCTCCCTTTCTTCAGCTTTAAAATGAAGGGATTGGTGGAACTAGAGGACAGCTCACAACCACCCAGTTCTAAGACACTGCACAATGCCTTTCTGCACAGTCAGCAAGCAAAGGCAATAGAAGAGGACCCTGAGCGTCTGATAGCCGCAAATACTACCCAAAGCAATCTACAGATTCAATGCAATCCCTATGAAAATTCCAACTGCATTTTTCACAAAAACAGAAAAAAACAATCTTAAAATATGTAGGGCACCACAAAAGACCCCAAATAGCCAAAGCAATCTGAGAAAGAACAAAGCTGGATGCACCATGGTCCCTGATTTCACGCTATATTACAAAGCTATGGCAATCCAAATAGTATGGTACTGGCATAAAAACATAGGCAATACAATAGAGAGCCCAAAAATAAAGCCATGCATTTATGGTCAATTAATTTATGACAAAGGAGCCAGGAATATGCAATGGGGAAAAGATAGTCTCTTCAATAAATGAGACTTTGATTTCCCTTTCCCTATGAACAGAGCAGTACTAGAAGGAGGGAGAAAAAAAAAACCAGAATCCTATCTGTGCCCAGAAGCTGCTGGTACTGGAGCCCTCCCTGCTGAGAGCTAAGAATGATTATGGCAAGGTGTGTGACTTTGCTGGGTTCAAGTCCAAGCTCTGAAACTTACCAGCAAGTTACTCGATTTTTTGTGAGACCTCTGTGCTCTCAGCCATTACATGAGGCTAATAATATAATACTTCATGCACTTATTGATCAAAGTGTTAGGAATGTGAGGTAGAAAGATAGACATGAGCAGCCGGAGAAGGGGAAGGTAAGGTTCAAAGAGAAAGCCGCCCAGATAAGGTTCCAAGGAAAAGCCGCCCAAACTCTGCCCAGGGAGGGGATCCCCCGTGAAGACAACAAAGGTTTGGCAGGGAGATAACTTCCCCACCCAGCCGGATCTCCACGGGGGCGCAATGGAACAGAACTAGAACTGCCCAAATCGCTCCTCAGCATGGGAAAGGACACGCCCCTGAGCGGGACGGCTATATAGATGGACCTGTCAATCAAATAACCCCACCTGGTAAAAGAGGCCCCTCCAGCCAGGATGCAATATACAGGCCTCCGGCCTAAAAGTTGGGTGCCTTTGTCTACCTTGGCTGTGGCCCCCTCCTCCCTGGAGTGTATTCAAATAGAACTTTCACTCTGCTTCGCTACTGTGTCTCTGCCTTTCAAGTCTTTTTTGCAGCGGGGACAAGAACCAAGGAGAACAAACTTCACCCATAGCAAAAGTATAAAGCATTTTGCATAGTAACCAAACCACAGGTGCTCAAATCATTAGTCCATTCAGCAAATGTTAATGGGATCCCCACTAAATGACAAACACTGTTCCAAGGTACTGCAGCACCGTCTTAAACAAAAAAAGATTCCACCTTATGAAGTTTACCTTAAGAAAGAAAAGACAGATAATAAGAAATAACCAAAATAAACTAAAAGTCAGATTTCTTCAAAAGCAAAAGAGAAGAGTATGACGAAAAGTTGGGACAGCAAATGAAATGGAGATGGGAGTGTGATTTTAGGTAGAGTCCTGAGAAAAGGCCATTTGGAGAAGGCAAGCCTTGAATGGACACCCTAGCCAATGCGGTCGTTATTTGTCCTCCCTGCAGGTGCTCTGGGTTTAATACCAACACTTTTCCTGGTGTCCAAAGAGGCATTTGAATTCAACATACCTCACAAAATAAAATGTCAGAGCTGGAAGAGAACTTAGAGATTCTCTAGTTCATCTTATAGATGAAGAGCTGAGATGAGACCTGGAAAGGTGGACCAACAAGCCCAGGGTCACACAGTTAATTCAGAGACGGACATTGGTGCAATTTCCAGTCTCCTGACCATGAGACCAAAGTTCTTGCCTCTGTTTCTACTCTGTTGGCTCAGGCTGACTCAGACCCACATAAAACTGCTGCTTAGGGCCTGGAAGATTTCTATCCTGCTGGCATATTTCAGCCTTTATTCTGGCTAATGGTTATTAGCTGTGTTGTCTGAATGGAAACCTTTTACAGTAAAAAAAAAATTATCAGAGATTTGCAAGAAGACATCCATAAACCAGTGACCCCAGTTTCAACAATTAAGAGTTAAAGGTGTATGTCAACTATACTTCAATAACAAAATTAAAATTAAAAATAAAAAGAGTTAAAGGCCATAGCTTGCAGTGGTCACAGGGTATCAAGAATGCCCTACCCACAAATGCAAACCACACGAGAGCTACCTATGTGGCACTCCTCCCTCGGCTGTAAGGCAGTCGTCAAAAGATCAAGAATGTGTTTTTATTCTTTCCTTTCTCAGATTGCCATCAAAATGTAAAAACAAAATGTTGAATCCTGTAGAATCCTGGAGCACCCAAGAAGATACCCACAGAGCACAGTTTGAGGAGCACCACATTTGGTACATGTCTTTGAAGGGCTCCTTATTTTAGGAAAAATCCTTGCAGCAGTCAGGACGTTTGCAAGAACCGCTAAGGCTAAAGGGAGCTGCAAATGCTGATCAACTGGTTTTGCTTCATTTGGAAGTTGCCCTGGCCCAGAAGGATGACACAGGAGCCTTAATACCTCTGCACAACAGTTAGAGACACAGAAACGTCCTGGCCATTAAGGTGGGGATCTCAAAGCACCCTCCATTCCTTCATTCAACAGACAGTTATTGAGCACCTACTTGGTGCTAGCCACTGTTCTAGGCACTGAGAATACAACAGGAAACCAAACAGCCCCTGACATAAAGATGCTTACGTTTGAGGGAGGAAGAAGGAAATAAACAAATCAGGGAGTTAAAGTATGTTGAGAGCCTAAGTAAATGGGTCAAAGGCAAGGGTGGTGCTGGAGGCCAGGAGAGGGAAGGCTTGTTACTCCCAGTAAGGTGTCAGAGGAAACCTCTCCAAGGAGGTGGCACTGGAGGGCAAAGAGCTTCTCAAGGGCAGAACATTCCAGGCATAGTGACAGCAAATACAAATGGAACAGCAAGGAGACCCCTGCAGCCAGAGCTCAATGAGGGAAGGAGAGACAGCCAGAAAAGCAGTGAGGTGCAACAGACCTTTGCCAGCACGTGAGCTTGGCCTCGAGTGAGAAGGGGAACAATGGAAGGTCAGGAGTGAGGAATAACATTTTTGACTAATGGTTTAAGAGTCAGATCTGTTGCTGTGCTAAGGAGAGATGAGCGGGCGACCGAGGCAGAAGCAAGAGACCACTTAGGAAACAATTGCCTTGACCCAGAGGAGACATGCGTTGGCCTAGATCCAGGCAGTAATGGAGGAGGTGGGGAGAAGGGACTAGATTGTGGATATGGAAGATGGAGCTGATAGGAATTGCTAATCATCTAAATAGCAGATATAAAAGAACTAGAAGAGTTGGGGGTGACGCCAAAGTTTTAGCCTGTGCAGCCTGAGATGACATTTATGGAGATCAAGTCCACGGGAGGTAGTGGGTGAGGGTGGGTCAGGGAGAAGGAAGGTAAGAGAGCACTTTCCCACCAAGTGTTCAAGCTCTGCTCTGGATTTATAAAGTCAGCCTTGTATAAGGTCGGACTGTATGATCCAGCAATTCCACTTCTGGGGATACGCCCCAAAGGATCGACAACAGAGACTCTTACAGATACTTGGAAGCCCGCATTCCCAGCAGCATTACTCACAACAGCCAAAAGGCGGAAACAGCACAAATGTCTGTCCACACAAGAACTGCTAAACAAACGTGCCTCATTCAATGGGATCTTACTCGGCCTGAAAAGAAGAAAGTTCTGGTACATACAACACGGATGAACCTGGAGGACATTATACGCACTGACTGTTAGCCAGACACTGAAGGGCAGATACTGTGCGATCCCACTGGTATGAGGAACCTAGAGTAGTCAAATTCATAGACAGAAAATAGAACCACGGGTGCCAAGAACCGGGGCGGGGGGGAAGGGGAAGTCATTGTTTAAGGGGGACAGAGTTTCTGTTTAGGAGATGACTATGCTCTGGAGATGCATAATGGTGATGGGGGCACCACAGTGGGGACGTCCTCAATGTCAATGAACTGTACATCCAAGAATGGTTGAAGTGGTCAACTTTATGTTATGTATATTTTACAATATTTTTTAAGAAGATGGTGATCTCACAGATTATCCACCGACAAGGGCTCTATAAGGCTTTAGATTTATAAATACAAACTCAAATGAAGTTATCCTAGGGTCTTCCCCTGGTTAGCTGGGGGTGCCGGCATATCTGTACCCATTCCGCCAGAGGTCTCCAGAATTGGGAGAGGGCGATCCCTGGGGGAAGGGGAGGGGCGGAACAGAAGCCCAGTCCATGCAGAAAGAACAATATGAAAGGGCACAGCCCTGGGATCCAGTGTATCAGAGAAGCTAGGTCAGGAGAGATGATCGAACCAGCAGGAGCAGGGACAGAGCAAAATCCACAGCCGGGGGCAAATTGGATGGCACTTTCGGTCACCAAGAGACAGCCAAGACACAGCCATGGTGGTTAACAGTCCCACGTGAAGCTGATAAAGGGGCATAATTCCAACAGCTCACACTTACTGAGCGCTCACTAACTGGCTTATCCCTTACAAGCACCCCGTAAGGGAAGTACTTTAACCACCCCCATTTCACAAATGAGGGAACTAGAACTTGCCCAAGGTTAGACTAGCAGCCACAGGATTCAAACGCAGGTTGTCCAGGTCCAGAGCAGGGCTCCTGACCACTAGGTTACGTGGTGCGGCATGCGACACCGTGATTTTATGGGCTGACATTCATAGATTCAACTTTCTAGCATGTCACCCTTCAAAACCCGCTTGAGCAGTTAGGATACCATGTGACCAGGGAGACGTCTTGATTCAAAAGCCCAACTGGTCTGAACTTCACAGTCTTACCTCAAAGTCCCGCAAAGGCTCTCTGCTCAAACCTGTTGATTTTCTGCTTTTTTACCAAAATGACTCTTTCTAACAGCACCTGACAGCAGCGTTGCCATGGGAAGCCAAAGGCAAGTTCTGTTCTGTTCAGATGTGTTTTTAACTATTTATAGAAATAGAATCCTCTGAAGAAGTTGATTTAAAGACAGCTGGAGGCTTGTGGCAGGGGCAGGAAAGGTTCATTTCTGGTACTCTGGTGAAGTAATGTTCACACAAAGCTCTGGCTTCAAAGTCCATGGAAGTGAGGGCCCTACAAGCTGGTTTCTATAGAAACAGCCACGACCAGGGAGAAGCCTGCGGCATGGCCTGCAGACGTCCCAACGAGGACTGCTGTGATCCTCCAGCTAGAGTTGAAACCAAGGCCTGGGAAGATGTAAAATCCACAGCAAGTTCCTCTAAGCTCCACGGACTTTATCTGTATCCTCACTCCCAGGGACTTTAATGTTTTATTAAACTTCTCCAGTGCTGCTGTCAATAAATGCTCACTGAATGAATAGATATTATACTTCGGGCATGTAACAGGGCCTTTGATGAAGGGGGTCAAATCCCAATCACCTTGAGGTCCCAGGACCTTAGTATAATTGATGTCGAAAAGTACATTGTACAAAGAAAAAAGCGCAGTGTGAGAAGCTAGAATGTGCTCCCAACGAGGGGAGAGAACACAGCCCTCGTGTGAGTGCTGGGAGGCCAGCCAGAGCCCTGGCCATCAGTTATCTATTTGATGCGCCAGCACACTCTGCCAGGGACCTTCCTGGGTCCCCCCTGGATGTGAACACTAGGGGGAGGGGCTGAGGGAGGGTTTCTTTAAAAGGGGAGGGACATGCACATGTTTATTGGCCAAAAGGAGATGCCAGGATAGAGGTGGGGGGTGCTGGGGAGAGGAGGGGCTGCAGGAGGCGAGGGGGGACACACAGAGTCCCTGGAGGGATCGACCTCAGGAGCCAAGGCACCACGTGGTCCTGGGGTGCAGGTGGGGGTCCAGGTGGAAGGAGGAAGCTGACCAGCTCCAGCCCCCCAAGTGGCAGGGCAGTCACTCTGCGCCGCCAGGCCCGGTGAAGATTTCAGCATTTCAAGGAAGACCATACATTCCCTACTTTCTGTGAAATCCCCTGAGCTTTAGATGTTTGCAAGTACATAAAACACACAAATCCCAGTTTCTTCCCCCTCTGTCTCCCTCTTCCTGTGGTGGGGGATCTTCCCTCCAGGAAGCCTGAGAAAGCATTTCCTCTTTAGGGTCAAAAATACTTTTTCCTGAACTCTGGTAGGCCTTCAACTCAAAACAGAGACTAACCTTTAATTCCATATCCCTGGTCTCTACCCCACCCTGAGCTCTGAATTTAGTAAACACTGTCCGATAGGCACATAAATGTTCCACAGCAGCTCAATGCACAAAGAAACCCTTGAGAACCCTTCTAGAGACAATAACTCTTCTTTAGTAAGTGCATTTTCTACAGGCTTTTCAAAAAGCAGAAAGGAGAGAAGGAAAACTTGAATTTCCAGGCCCTGGAGAGCTAGGGGCTGAGCCCGCTCTTGCAGAGTGTGACCTCCACGGCCCGGGAAGGCATGGTCATCTTCGGATGCTCCCATGAGCCTTATCTCTAGATGGAGGGCATCACTACTATAATTTAGGTTATCCTTTTTTCATTCTCCACCACCTTCACTCACCTGCACTTGGGGTGGAGACGCAAACTGCTTGGCTGCTGGCTTCCGTGGGTTTATTCTGATCTTTGCCTTCCAGCACTGCTGGCTGTTGTGTGTTCTAACAAGAAGGACAAGAATTATTAGCGGGTCACTCATCAAATCATCCAATCAATGAACATTTCTCAAACATCTACTCCATAGTAGGTATAAAAGAAACCAGAGACTCCAACTCTACCCTCCCACCACATCCCAGCCCAGCACACCCCACACTTGTGTGGAAGCTCTGACAGTAGAAGAGCTAACTGACTCTTAAGAACGGAGCTGGCATAAACTGAGACCCAGCCTTCTGTGAAAGTCCCCTGAACCTCGTACAAAGGGGACAATGCTGTGTCAGGTTCATCACCTCAGCAGATGCAATCTCTGTCCTCGAGGATTTTGCAGTGGCAGAAGGATAGAGAGAAGGTGGGATGCAACACCGAGGAGGAAGGTGCTGTCAAGTGCAAAGTGGGTAGAAAGGAGGGTTGTGAGTTGCTGAGCATCTCTCTGTCCATGCTGAGCAGGACACCATGGGGCAGGAGTGATAACCAGTAGACTGAGCTCCCCTAGGAGGTCCCAAAGCCTCCAATCTAGGGGTCAACCCAATCTGGGGTGAGAGGGTCCCATCAGGCAGGGACCTGCCCACAGGACTCCCTAGTCCCTGCCAGGATTCCACCTGGCAGCAAATGGAAACCAGTTCATGGGGAACAGGGTGGCTATCAAGAGTTTCAGCGTGGTGTTTTTTCATGCGTTTGCTTAAGTCGAACATCATCCCAAGAAATTACTCTTCCTCGGAAAAAAGTAACTTGGAGGTTGATGGATGGAATAAATCTGGATCTTCAAATTGGTGAAATTTCTTATTCGTGCTTCCTTCTCACAGGTGGTCTATCTCCCGTCTCTCAAGCTTCCAGAAGGATACTGGGGACACTTAAAATTTTCCTCACATTAAGTAGGAAGTAAATCCCTCATTACACTTTCTTAAAGGCTAGGACTGGGTTCTTCTGTCTTGCCAATGGGTTTCAGCCCTGGGCAAATTCACTATGGATTCAGTGAGACCAAAAAATGACAGTGGAATGTTCATGGGGTGAAAGGGTATATACCCAACTTCACTCTCACGGTGGCAGGTCAAGCACTAGACTTCGGCCCACCTCAGAGCAAGTCTGCAGGCAGCAAGCTGTTCTCTGCCTCTGGGCCTCTCCGCCCCTGCAGCTGTCTCGGTCTCTGTCCTCGGAGCTGCCATCACTCCAGCCTCTGCTCTCCTGCAGCCATGCATCCCAGAGCACCTGGGGGGAGCTCTTTGTAGAGTCAGTAACAGCACATTGCCCACACGTGTGCAGTGAACAAGCTAACCAGGGTCAGGTGAGAATCCTGGCCATAGGAACTTTTCATTTTTTCTATACTTTGTATCCCTGTTAGTGAAGCCTAGCACAGTGTCCCAGGCAGTCTGAAAATGTTTGTGACTTAAGACAGATGACTAGGGAAGGAAGGGAGGGAGGGGGGGAGGGAAGATGGACATTCTTTCAAATGAACAATACTTGCATTGCTTTAACAACCAATGGCATGAAAACTTCCAAGGCTCTTAAAAACTGCACACAGATGAATCCCATTCCACCGAATCTTCTTAGTCCACAGTTTTAAAAAATTCTAATAGATTAATCAGGTGTGAATTATTCTACAGAAACAGTCTTGCCTTTTTCAGAAAGGGTTTTGTTGAGTAATTAAGTACTCAACAGATGCTTCTATTTCAGTTGTTTCAGTTTCAAACAATTTCTTTTTCAATATGCTCAGTTTTTAATTATAAAGTGAAACTCAGAATAAGTCCAAATAACCACAGAAGAAAGGAATGCTTTTTTCTTTCAGAAATGATTGAATAATAATGGCAAACGCGTCAGCACTTACCATGTGCCAAACACTATTTTAACTCCTTATAGCAACTCTGGAGAGAGTTGCTGCTATTGCTCCATTTTATAAAAGAGAAAAACGAGACACGAAAAGCTTAAATAACTTGCCCAAGATCATACAGCTAGGAAGTCGCAGAGCTGGGTTTTGAACCCTGGCTACCTGGTTCCTGAAGCCACACTCAAAACCAGTAAGCGATCCACTCATGTTTGGCAGCATATCGTGGAAAATATGACAGCAAAAAAGTCCAAGGCAAAATCACTAGAATATCCAAAATAAGAAGCTATCCTGAAGAAAGTATGCTTGTTAGCTAAATACACAGATTGTCTCACAGTGTCCTGTTGGTATAACTTGTGGCCAAAACTCAAGTGCTCTAGAAATAGTGGTAATATTACTAAAACCAGCAAAACAAAGACGCCGAAGTAGCTGGACTGGATAAAGGGTAGGAAACAAATTCAGTCTCAATTCACTTTAGAAAATGAAATAATCAAATCTTCAAGCGAATGGTTTTCTGATACAAAAGCGAAGCTAATCTGGTACAAATACACGATTAAACTGAAACCGTCAAA
The DNA here is from genome assembly GCF_030020395.1 of Manis pentadactyla. Classification (NCBI taxonomy): domain Eukaryota; kingdom Metazoa; phylum Chordata; class Mammalia; order Pholidota; family Manidae; genus Manis; species Manis pentadactyla. Next base: position 14,957,249 of record NC_080027.1, on the reverse strand, counting down.
ACAGGTCACACTACTGTAAAATCTAATGCTCCCTTTAAAAACATAACCCTCAGGAGGAAGCCATTATTAAATCCAGCCCTGCTGGGTTGCAGTTCCAACTCAATCACCAGAGATTAATATCAAGGCACTAAATGATGTTAAAATACACCTTGTTTAGTAACAAAGAACCATGTCTAGAGAAGACTTCCAGGGAGAAAAATCCTTTCACAGCCACAATTTTAGTGTTATCCCGAATAACGGGGTTGAGAAAAATAGAGCACATGACATCAGGGTGGGTGGAGGGGATAGAAACAGCCATGTAATAAAATGATGTAAATTGCAATTGCTCTTAAAGCGTTCCCTTTTTAAATGCACGTGGAAAACATTATACTAGGTGGTGCGTGAGCTTGGCAAAAATTAAGGCAGGATCCAGCCTGTGGTACAGCTTCTGGTGTACTGGAAGCTGGGCCTGGAATTATCCAAGCCAATCAAAGGACGAAAGTAACAACTTGTGCTGACATGTTCTGAGCTGATCCCACCCAGGGGCTGGGGAGCAGAGAATGCTCTGTGGCGCGGGACTGGACACCTTGGCAGGTCATTCCAGGCCATGGCCATGGTGTAGCAGGAAAGCACGTGGAGGAAGGGCAGGATATGACACCCAAGAGCTCACTGGAGCCACCCCAGAGAAGAAAGGATAAACAGGACAAAGGGAAGGTGAGCCTGGACCCACCTTCCCTGCGGCCCTCCAAGACCCCAGACTCGGGTTTTCCATGTAAAGGTCACGATGGAATATCTGGAGAAAACTGATATGTAACTATTCCTATCCAAAAGGGTAGGAACCTGATTAGTAACTCACTCTATGCAGAATAGTTACTAAGTAACAGACCACATAGCAATGAAATAGTATTATTAGTATTACTAATGTGAATCACTCACAATTTCCTGGCCAAGAAGATTGATAAAAAATTAAAGAGGTCAATATAAACCAGTAGGGGTATGCCTATGTTTATTACTGCACTATTTGCAATAGCCAAGATATGGAAGCAACCTAAGTGTCCATCAATAGATGAATGGATAAAGAAGAGGTGGTACATATACACAATGGAATTTTTTCAGCCATAGAAAAAGAAAAGAATCCTCCCAACATGGAAGGATCTAGAGGGTATTACACTCAGTGCAATAATCCAGGCGGAAAAAGATAAATACCATATGATTTCACTTATTTGTGGAGTATAAAAACAAAGCAAAACAACAATAATTCGCAATCACAATATAAGTAGGTCACAGGGAAGGCAGTACCACACGGAGAAGACAAGTAATGACTCTATAGCATCTTCCTACGCTGATAGACAGTGACTGCAATGGGGGTGAGGGGGGCGGACTTGATAATACGGGTTAATGTTGAGACCACAATGTTGTTCATGTGAAACGTTCATAAAATTGTATATCAATGATACTTTCCTTAATTACAAAAAAAATAGTTTCTGTTGCTAGACTGCCTGGGTTAAAAAAGAAAAAGCAAAACACAAGGAACAAAATAACAGTAGACTCACAGACACTAAGAAGGGAGTAGTGGTTACCAAGGGGAAGGGGTTACAGTGGGGGATGAAGGGGATAAAGGGGCACAATAATCCCCAATCACAATATAAGTTGGTCACAGGGACAGTAGTACAGAAGGGAGAATACAGTTAACGATTCTGTACCATCTTACTACACTGATAGATAGTAACTCTGCTAGAGGGGGTGAGGACTTTATAATGGGGGTAACTGTTGAACCACTGTGTTCTGTTTGAAACCAACATAAGACTGTATATCAGCGATACTTTAATTTTAAAAAAAGTAGGGGTATGGAGAAAGCAGGGGCTTGCACACCCAGGAGTGGGAATGTACATGGATACAGCTTTTTTGGAGGGCAGTATGGAGCAGTAGTTAAAATGCTAAATGCACATGCTCTTTTGCCAAGAAATTCCTTCTCTAGGTATTCAAGTGAAGAACTTGTGCATGTGCTCAAAGTGGCGTGTACATGCAAGGATGTTCACAGACACTGGAAATCACTTAAGGGTCCATCATAGAGGAATCATTTGACATATAATACTTTGTCTATGCTGTGCATATTTTATAACAGTGAAGAGGAATGAAGTAGATGTGTATTTAACTACACAGAACACCTCTGGGACATGGTTACAGGGGAAGAAAGCAAATTGCAAAACAATACCATGCAATCTTATGTATGATTTCTTTTAACCTATCAAACAATACATAGATATGTCCAAATGCATAGAGCAGAGTCTGCAGGGTGCATGCCAAGAGGTGGCAGTGGTTAGTTAGCCCTAAAGAGGAGCATGCATTTGGGTTTGGGACAAGGACTTCTCTTACTGTTTCAATTTTTGACAAATGGATTTCTATGTGATGTAATTAAAAATGTTGGTCCTAAATCTGTCTACCTACCCAATCAAGTGTTCATTGGGGTTGAAAGTATCTTAGCAACTGTGATTACTTCAACAAGAGGAGGTTCATTCAACAAATATTTACTGAGCACCCACAATGGGCCAGGCACTGTTCTAGACTCCAGGGAAATATTAAAAATATCTGCCTTCCTGGAATTTAAATTCCAGTGGAGTTTATGGCATCATCTCTCTGGGGTATGTTTGGGAAAGGGCATAGGTGGGTAAAATATGCCCACAAACAGGGGCATGACCTAGATGGGCTGTAGGCCAGGCAAAGAGGAGAAGGTGGGAATGTTTTAAAGCTTTGGTGCAAGCCCATAGCATCTGGCTGTTCCCTCACTAAACAATTTCTGTGCCTGCTCCAACCAGCAGCACCAGTTGGGGTGTCCGCAGCTGGGCAGCCCCTGAGCCACTCCCCAGGCCCCAGCAGCCCAGCCTGTGTTGAACGCCATGCGAGAGCCTGCTAGCGCTCATTTCCCCTTCCTCAGCTCCTCTGTCCCCCATACCAGGCCACCTGGCTTCGAGCTTTGCTTCCTGTCTAAGCTGAACAGAATAGGGAATCAGGTTGTTGAAGTGTCTCAAAAGAGGCCTAACGTGAAAAAGTGGAACTGGGATGAAGCTCACTGGGTTGATCATTCAGTGATACATACATAAGCCAAATTGTCACGTACACCTAAAACTAATCCTATATGTCCATACAAATAAAACTGGAAAAAAGAAAAAGTGGGATGGAGTTTGTGATCTACCCAGGAGGTTAAACATACAATGTGAAGTGAGAAGATCAAGGGACTCCTGTGTCCCAGACCAACCTTCATGTACAAGACGGCAAGGAGAGGGCCCGAGGTAGACAAAGGAATGAACCAATAATAGTGAAATTGCAGACATCCTTGATAAACCAATAGCGGAGAGATTTCAGGCTCCGTCAGCCCTTCCTAAGGCCTTCAAATCACACCTTTATAGGCACTGAGCTGCCCCACCTGAGCCTGGCCCAGCCAGCTTCCCTGCGATGCCAGTTCGCACGGGTGCTAGAAGGCTGGGGTAATTTGATTGGCCTGAAGATTCAGATTGGCTAGGGGAGACTGGCTTTGTCACCAGCTGGAGTCAGGTTTGAACCTGTTCCTCCCAAATGTACGTGCAGTCCATCAGAGAGCCCCACGGTGAGGCACACCGGGCGTGGTGAGCAGCTTTGCATCGCTCCAGTGGTTTATAAAATCCAAGCGGGTTTTAAACTGCCTAGCCCGGCTGACTGTGCTGAAAAATCAAGCCGAAGAACCACCTCCACTTCATCGCTTTTCCACTTGCAACTGAGAGAATCAACCGGGAGATTCCTGACCCACCACTTCCTGTAGCAAATAATGCTTTTGACTCAGGAGCTTGCTCTCTGCGGACCAGGACCCAGAACAAGCATGTGGATCAGCTTTCATGGACCACACCTGCCCTGGGCTGGGCACGTGTCTCTCTGTAGTATCCACAGCGCATTAGACACAGGCATGGCTCTGATACACTGCATCATATTAAAACACAATTCCATACCCACTTCCCCAGGAGATTTCTGACCCCAGTGCCTCAAAATCTACTTTCTAGAAGGACTTTGCCCAGACCTGAAAAAGATAAACACATTTACCACACCCAGGCTCCCTTGTCCTCAAACAAGGCTTGGAAGCTCTGTGGAAGGCATGGACGTGAGTACCTTGAGCTGGGACACCGCAAATGCTCTCCTGCGCTCACATGTCAGTATTTCATGGCCAAGTGCTTCTCAGCACTACAGGAGAGCTTTGTCTCGTTCCTCAGAGGGCTGCACCGGCGTCGGGGCCGCTGCTGCTGCGTCTCTCCAGCTCAGAACAGCAGTCAGCCGCAACAAAGAAGGCCAGCCCCACCTTGCTTCAGGGAGAAAACCCAAGTCTCCACACCCTGGCTGGAGTTTCTGGTCAAAAATTTCACTACGAAGGGAGGGAGGGTGGGAGAGAAAGGAGGAAGGACAAATGAGGTGCCTTCTTTGTGTCACTCTCTTAATAAAACAAAGTCTGTTCCAGGCACTCAGAATCTTATCAGAAAGATGCATTTTTTTTTTTTGATGAACAAAAACAATCAATTGGGAACAGAAAAATCAAAAGCCAACACTCCCCAGACTCAAGCAATAAGTGAGATTTCAGATGCCAGCCACCGATTCTGAAGCAAACTCATCAGATCTGGGGGGCCCCCTCCTCCTTCACACCCCAGCTTTCTTAAACTCCCCCCTCCTCAGCTTCAGTTCTTGACCATCAGGTCAGATCTCCGCTGCAGTACTGACGCGGGCCATCTCAAACCCACCTCTGTCCCACCCTTGTCCCCCTGTCAGCCGCTGCAGACTCTTCCCCACTCAGCACCCCGTCCCCAGCGGCCACCCCACTGTCTCGGACTTCAGCTCCTCACCTTCTGAGCCTCCGAGCTTTTGCTTTAGCGCCTTTTCTATCCCAACAAGGCCCCACGTGCTGGAAAAGTGTGGATTTTGAAGAGATTGCTGACTAACAGGTTGCACATTTTCTATCCGTTACGGAAGTTAAGTCAGACTCATCAACAGCGCTCATGGAGAGCAGCTGATTTGCAAAACCATAATAAGCAGTAACTTATTAGAGAACCCGTTCTGGTGTTTGTCTTGTTTTTTTGGTGGGGGGTTGTTTTGTTTTCACCCAAAGTAAAGGCTATCATGCCTTGGAGATCGGGGAAATACACAGTAATGACAGGAGGAAACTTGGAGCACGTGTTGCTAAGGGGAAGTATGAAGTGATAAGAGCGCAGAAGGGAGGCTTATGGAGTTTCTGCCGCGTGCCATGCGCGTATGCCCGGCACTGTGCTGGCGATACGATGACGAACAAGCAGACTGCATGCCTTCCTCACGGCTTTCGGTCTGATGAGGGAGGCAGACAGACAAGCAACTGGCCACTGATAATTTAATATGAACAGTTTTGAGAACAGGAGTAGAGAGCAATACGAGCACACAGAAAGTTGGAGGATTTGGAGTGGAGGAAATCAACGAAGACTGAACAGGAAAAACTCCCTCTACACTGAAATCCAAAGGGTAAGGAAGAGAAGCCTGCTGGAAAGCCAGGGGGCTGGAAAGAGCAGGACATGTTAAAGAGTACTTGGAAGAGCTGAGTGTGTCTGGAGAGGCCAGCCTGAGGCTGCTGAGGCTGACAGTGGCCAGAGTCAAAAAAAGTGAAATGCCCAGGAGACCAGGAGGGTGAGTACTCCCCGGGGGGGCTTGGCTGGGCACTGAGGAGCCGGGAACAAGTAGTGCTCAGAGCTGCCTCCAGCACAGAGCCCCTGTATGCGGGCCACGCTGTCTCAGTAAGCTCTCCTGTCCAACTTTTCACAGGGTGAACCAAAAGCCGATGAATACAGAACTACCGAGAGTCCAGTCCATGTCAGAGTGAGCAGGAGACACGCCCTGCTCTCCATGTTTTTTCCTGTACTTATTTGGGTACCAAAAAATCCTATCAAAGGTCCTCCATGACGATGTAACAAGAACATGGTAAGCAAGGTTCTGCAGACACACAGGATCCCACTATTTCCCCTTTAGAAATCATGAAGCATCACTAGTGGGTGTTTGCAGAAAATGCCAGCAGGCTTTCTCCCCAGACTGCTGGCAAGGTCTGGAATCACCATCCAGTGGCCCTATCAATCCAAGGCGTTTATTTCCTACTAATAAACAGTAATGTATAATTTCCCATTTATAGGGACAATAATTACTTTAAACAAAGGGTAGTCACCAAAAACAGTATTCAGAGGGAGTGGTTTTCTTCCATATAAGGATTGTAGCTCAGTCAAAACAATTTTCTAAAGCCCTTAGCTTACAAGCATTAATTTGTCTCTTAGAGTTGATTCAAGAGACAAGCAATTTTTGGAAACACGGAGTGTTCAAATAGAGGAAGAAAAACAAAGAGCCACCCCCTCCCCACCTGGCCTCCTCGACCACCAGCTCTAACTCTGCCGTGCCCAGCACTGAGTGTGTCCACCGGGCATTCCTCCCTCCCACAGCCAAATTCCTAGAATCTATTTTCTAGGAATTTACACAGTCTGCACCGGCTACCTCCAGTCTCCCGCTTGACCTCCCTACGCTGCCTGAAGGGCCCACTTGAAATTCAAGATGTGAGCCGAACTTGCACTCTTACCAATAAAATATGCCCTGTCATGATTGTCTCCTGCCTGCTCACCTTCCAGCCCTCCCCACTACCTGGCCACTAGACACAGAGGACAGGGGCGAGGGGAGCAGCCATGCCCCCTGCAGGAGCCCACCCGCCCAGATGCAACACAAAACTCAGGCTGCAGGGCACCCCCTGGAAAGCCAGTGGGTGTCAAAAGCATTTCCCAACGTGGGCCAGAGCGGGAAAGGTAAGACAGGAAGGGTGGAATGTCGCTGCTACAGCCCAGGGTGCTGCAAGTCAGGATCCCCAGAGGGGAAAGCAATGCAGGCACCTACCCATGCTGTTTATGAGGTTTCGTTAAAGGCTCTCCTGTCCCAAAATACCAGGAGCTGGCTGGCCAGCGGGCCTGAAATAACCACAATGAAGGACCCATCCTTCAGGGCCCCAAAGCCCTCTTTTTAAATGTAAATATCCCGAAATATTGACGTACGGGGCGCGGGCGCTCTCCAGCGCAGCCGTTTCTCAAGAGTACAAAGCTGTCGATTGAGGGAAGTCTGGATAAGGGAAAATTATATGCCCCTGCACGGTTCGGGGCCAGGGACTAGCTGCTGCAGCTATGCCCTGTCGGTGTGAACCTGGCGGCCAGCCACTTCCCGGCCCCAGCGCCCTGGGCCAGTCCCACCCGGCCACCGCAGGGCACGTGGCTCGCAGCAGCCCTGAAGTGGATTAAAATCTGCCTCGCAACGGATCACCGCCCGGATGCGGCCTGGCGTGGCGGCAGATGCTCCCTGGAGACCGTCGGGCTCTGCCCCGCTAGGCCCGGGGTCCCGCCTCCTTCCCTTCCCACTCCTCCGGGAGCCCCGGCACCGCGGGTCTCCTTCCTTGGGAGGCGCTCTCACTCCCTGGACGCCGGCGCCTTGAGGGTGTCATCTGGTTTCTGGCTGGAGCGGGACACCTGACGTCGCAAGCGCGCCGCTCTGCTTAGGTTCGTTAGGCACCCGGAGGGGCTTACGGGGATGGGGAGCCGGGTTAAGTCCCCGTAAAGCCCTTGAGCGCTGCGCCTGCTGCCTGAGGGTTCTCCCCGCTTTCCTTCCAGGCCGCCCCTTCCACACTCCCGCTTCCCTCTCTCCTCTTCCGGGGGCGGCGCCCCGCCCCTGCTGCCTTCTCTCTCCAGGCGCCCTGGCCGCGTAGCGTCCGCCTCTGCCCGATCCCGGGTTATCCCCATAGATTCTATTTGCTGCCTTCTTCCCTCGTGCCCCTTAATCTACTGAATAAAACGTCAGCCCTCGGGGCTGTTGGAGGCCCCAGTTCTTTGCTCTGGGTGGGGCGCCGGTGGTGGGTGAGTAGGGCTGCTCTGCCCCATCCAGGGGGCCGAGAGGTCCTCCTCCTGCTCACACCGCAGATTGTGAGCGAGTTCTCAAGCTGGCTTCCAAAGCGCCCCAGCCCTAGGGCCAACCAGGCCCTGCATGCAAAGGGGTAGGAAGGGAGACTGTCCTCAGCGACTAGCAATTCCGTTCTGCCCAATACTCCTCCCTGGAGCCCGCGCACATTCCCAGGCCCAACCCCAGGGAGGGGGCTCAGCCCCACAGGACCCCAGTTGGCCAGAGGGATGTGCGCAGTCCTGGCCCGAATTCCCACAACTGCCCAGCAGAGAGTCCACCGGTTGGGGCGGCACAGGGGCTCCCAGGGGCCCAGACACTGGTCTGGGACAGTGAGTGTGGCTAATAGAGAGCACACGCTTTGACTGTGTATCCCTTGCTTCTCCTGCTGGAAGAGTGAAGACTCGGAAGGGAAAAGACCCAGGGTAACACTGGGCAGGAAGGGCTGGCAGCACCTGAGGAAGCGGACCCTGGGCCAAGGGTTCACTTTGCTCGAGGCCTGGAGCCTATGCCCCCTACCCCTAAAATGGGCAAATTGGTTAAGAGTCTTTTCCTGTCCTTTCTAGGCTGGACCAGAAACCCAGCCAAGCTGCAGGGGCTTCTTAGTCAAACCCAGTTTGCCCAGTTTGAATCCTGAATCTTCGATTTACTAGCACTGTGACCTGGAACATATGGCTTAATCTCTGTGAGCCTCAGTTTCTTTGTGAGAAAAATAATACCCACTTCATGGGGTTTTAGAAATCAAAAGGGATTAAACATACACAGTATACATACAATATACATGAGTATGTGCCTAACACATACATTTTCAATAGTAATAACCTACATTTAATAGTTTTTATGTGCCCAGCACTTACATCATCTTCACAACACTATGAGAGACCATATCATCCCTATTTTATAGATAAGGAAACTCAGGCACAGAGAGGTTTGAGAACTTGCCCAAGATCACACAGCTAGGAAGTGGCAGAACTGGTAGCTATTATTATTATTATTATTACTATTATTATTCCCCTAGTACACTCTAGGCTCATTGAAGAAAGGGGCTTTGCACAAAAAGTGTTTAATAACTACTTCAGGGATGTTCTTAAAAGGGCAAGGCCCACAGATTCCAAAACACATCTTCCATTTCCTAAAACCTCCCCAGAAAAAAATTCCCAACTTCCTCAGGGAAGCAGCAATGGCATCAGAAAGAAAAAAAAAATTTTTTTTTAAATCAGAAAAAGGTTAGATTGACCTAGGCAGTCACCTCCTCCCACCTAGTAAGTGGAGACCAGCCACTTCACTTCTCAGAACCTCACCTTCCTGTTCACCTTCTTGCCAAGGCAGAGCTGGGAACCCAGTGTGAGATCTCAAAAGATATGCCCGGCTGTCTGTTCTTAACCCTTTCTGATCCTTGGCCCCACTGCTGGGAAGTTCGTCCATTCATGCCAGGCCTCAAGCTTGTGGCAGAAAATAACAGAAGCTTTTAAAGGGAATTGAAACCACCATCCTTGGCAGCGTGTTCCCCATGTTTGCTGTGGCCCTCGGCAGCCCCTCTGCTGGGAGCTCTCAGCCTTCGCAAGCGCTTGGGCTTCTGCTGGATGCCACAGGGCGATTGAGGGGCTGATAAACAGCACATGGCATTCACGCCTATGGGCAGCATTCATGCACAGAATTCTTTGTCCTCGTGAGTTGAGACAGAGAGCTGTTCTGTGCTGCAGAGCCCAAAGCCAGAACTCCATTTTCAAAAGCTCTAGCTGCAGAGCAGGCCAAGGCCGAGGCATGCATGCCCCCAGCCCTTTAAAGTATGCTTGCGAAATAAACTTGCCCAAACTTGGACTTCTTTCTTGAAAATCTGGGTTTACTTGCTAATTTCAATGGGAAAACTTGGCACTGTTACAACAGGGAAACTTGGCAATCTCCTCCTTGATCAAGGGATCAAAGTCACGAGGGTCCTGAGAAGTGACCCCACGCCCCTTTTGCAGTATTCCTGCCCCCAGCGCATAACCTGAACCTGACCATGAGGACACATCATCAGGCAAACCCAGACTGAGGGACGTTTCTACAAAACTGGCCCTGCGCACTGAAAAAAATACCCGTGTCATGAGCGACAACCAAAAGCTGAGGAACTCTTCCAGACTGAAGAAACTAGAGACTGCGACAACTAAGTATCACATGGGAGCGCGGACAGGGACTGAAGCCTAAATGGGAAAAAAGACATTGCTCTACGGAAGTCACTGGGCAATTAGTAAAATTTAAATATAGGTTATATGTCAGATCATACCGTGTCAGTGTTCAGTTTCCTCAATTTGATTCCTGTGTAGTAGTTATGTAAGACAATGTCCATATGTTTGAAAGTATTTAGGAGTAAAAGGATCATGGAGTCTGCAATTTACTCTCAAATGACTCAGCAAAAATATAATGATAATTATAATGTCAAGATAGAGAAAGAGATATTAAAACAAACAAGGTAAAACTGGTGCATCTAAATGAAAGGTATATTGATATTTCTTGTATTATTCTTGCAACTTCCCTGTAGGTGTGAATTCAAAAGAAGTACACGTGTTTTTTAAAAAGGAACATCAGTTACATGCTTAGTGGCATCTCCCAGTTACTACTCATGTCACAGCTAACGTGCTATACCGGAAAGCTGAGGCAGCACTCTAAAGAAGCACGACATGCATACTGGTGACATGCAAAGTCCTGTGCTGTGCTTTTACTTTGGGACACGAGAGACAGCAATATTTCGATAATGCCACCATTGCTCAACACATATGATTCAATTTACCAACCACACAGGAAGATTAGTTGCACTATATTATAATCACACTTTGCTTTTGACCCAAAACAGCCCCATCCACCTAATTAACCAGCCTCGCTTCTGAAGGGATCATAGATTGTTAGAATTGTCAAGGTCCCTAGAGAATGCGCGCCTTATCCATGGTACAGAGGAGGAAACCAAGGCCCAGAGAGGGACTTTAATTTGCCCAAGGTCACGGCTAATCTCACTGACTCCCAGGCCAGTGCTCTTGTCAGAGTTCTGTCCTGGGAAACCCCTGGAGTATCCTCCAGGCCTTTGGCTATTTGCAAAAATCAAGAGACTAAGATCTGTGTTTTCTCAAGGAAATATATTTTTTTAATGTCCAGGTGAGGTTGAAAGCAGTTCCAAAGGAGAGAGAACAAGAATATTCTTAATAGTAGAACTTTCACAGAAGCGTGGCACCTCCCAACTGTATGTGTGTTTGTTTAAAACAAAAATTGTCATATTACTGGGTGGGTGGGTGGGAAGGGTGAGGGAGATAAAGGGGCACAAAAACTCTCAATCATATATAAGTTGGCCATGGGAATAGTAGTACAGCATGGAGAATACAGCCAGTGATTCTATAACATCTGTGTTGACAGATAGTAATCGCACTAGCGGGGGTGAGGACTTAATAATAGGGGTAAACCTATTATTAAGAACACTGCTGAACCACTGTGTTGTATATTTGAAACAAACATAAGATTGTATATCAATTATACTTCAATTAAAAAACTTGTCATATTACTTTATGATCATACCTCAAATACATCCCACATAGCTGCGGCTATTTTAAGAAGTCTCAATATATAGAAATTCAGACTTGCCAAACAGAAAAGCAAGATGCTTAGGATATTGTCCTGGTCTCTCTCTGCCCTTCCACCTTCAGACTGGTCCTCTGCCCTGGGCCCCCAGGAGGCTGGTCCCTTCACGCACACCACCTGGGCTCGCTCGTCCTCCAGGTGAAAGAAACACCAACAAGAGGAAAGGTCAGGATATTTTCCTGCCCTGCGCGGCGTTCATGGCTGCAGCCACTGTTGGCCCTCCCTCCTCTGCCTCCAGCTTACACTGCATTCCAGAAACACCATTTCTTCCCCAGGACCTTTCAGATCCAGGGTAGTACCAGCTTCCTACTGTCCCTGGGGGTCTCAGCACCTGTTATTGCCTCCTGTCCACTACTCCATAAACTGTTCCCTTTCTAAAAGTCTCTCTGATCAGACTATCTTCAAGTGGGATTGTGTTTCCTGTAAGGACCCTCACAGATGCAGAAATGAGTCTGATGAAAATTATTTACTGCCATTTGTGAGCACATAGCACATTTCAAAATAATTCAGTTTTCCAAATGTCGCTTTAACCCCACCACTCCCCACACATGGTTACCCTGTGTAGAGCAAGGTGCACTGTGAGGCTGTGATTCTCACTATCGGTCCGTGCTGGAACCTGGAGGAAGGACCTTGAGGAGCCCAGCCCCTTCTCCGTCTCCCAGTGCTCCCCGCGCCCTCGAATGCAGAACCTCAGAGTGTAAGACTTCAAGAATCTGGGCCCTGCAGGACTTTGGGGATAACCTGTACCATCCTCAGCAGGAACTGAGAGGACAGGGGGAGTTGGCCATGGTGTCAGAAGGAGCAAAGGCCAGGGGGAAGGCGAGTGGCAGGCAGCCGGGCAAAGGAAAGCCCTGCACAGGGCTCTCCAGTCCCTGGACCCTCTCCATGCTGCCCCTTCCTGGTCACAGTCACTGCAGGAGGGAGGGCTCCTGTCTGCGGCCACTGCCTCCAGCCTGGGCCTGACATGGGAAGAGGGCAGCAGAGAAGTTTCACACGTTTGAAACATTGGCCAGCTGCCATGTTCCTCGTCCATCTTACGCACCACGCCTTGACTGTTCCAGCCAATGAGCCCTCGCCCTGGGCACACAGGAACCACCGCCGTCCTCGTCACCCTGGTAGGAATATCATTTCCTCGTGTCCATTTCCAGTGTTCAAAGCACCCAGTTTCCCAGCACTCCATCCGGTCTATGGAGGTTGGCAGAGGGAGGTTGACCAGTGGGGCTGGGACAGCATCTAGCCACAGGGGGCTCAAAAACTACTTACTGAATTGCCACTGAGGGCCATCACTAGCTTACATCACCCCTCCTTCCTCAAGCTAAAAACAAAAAATGTAACTGATGTACTATTGGACAACCAGGGAGTTCCACCAGAGAATCTTCCCAGCGTCCCGCTAGGCATCCCCGGGGACTGTGCACACAAATGCCCCTGCTGCCACCCACTCACTCCACGTCCACACACCAGGGCCACACATCTCAGGCAGCAGGCACACCCTGCCCACGCTACAGCCCTGTCAGCCTCGGGATCGAGGAAGGGTCAAGAACTGGGCTATGAGCTGGGGCCAAGCGAAGGGAGCACCTGTGAAGGGCATCTGGACTGCAGCAGCTGCAAGCACAGTGCTCCCTGGGCACGAGCATGTTCTCGCTCGAGTGCACGTGGAGGGGCTCGCACCTGCCACTCTAGGACTCCCGCCCCACCCTCGCGTGCCCAGTAAACATCAGGCGGCTGTGCCGGGAATGCCACACACTTAGACGTGGTGCCCCTGCACAGCAGACCACTCAAATACCTGAACGACTCTTTGGCCCTGTGGACACTCTTCCTATTCTATGGGGAAGGAAACAGGCCTGAAGAGATTGTCTTGCCCAGTTTACAGAAGCATTTGTAGGTTGGTCATCTTACAAGCGGCAGGCGATTGAATGCTTCCCTTGTTACCCATCTCCTCCCAAAACCAAGAACCAACCTGGAGCTCCACACAGACTCTGCTGGCTGAGGAGGGAACGGATGAGGCTGGCAAGTGACCGTCTGAAATCCAAGCAAGGGTGGGTGGGGTTCAGGCTGGGCTGGAGCCCCTGCTGCCATGCGAGGACACCCACGCAGAGCCGGAGCCCCGGTACTGGAGAGGGCGGGATGGGGTGGGACCACTGTCTCTAGTCTGATCGGAGAGGGGAGGGCTGCCTCCACTGGCAGAAAGGGGGCAGCTCTGGGGCCCAGGAGGCCAATGAGCTTGGTTCGACTGTTTTGATTGGTTCGACTGTTTTGATATAAGACACTGCCCTCTGCCCAGCAATGACAGAGAGGAGCCAGTTTCCAGAACAGCCCCTTCATGTACTGTCTGCAGAGCTGGATTGAAAGGTGACTTTGGTCAGAAGAGATTTTCCATAAAGGTTAGCCCTAAAATGGACTAGACGGGACCAGTAATGACACTGAATAAAAGAACGGCACCCTTACTTTAAAGCAGAGGAAACAGGCCCAGGCAGGGCAGGTAACTGGAGGCCACCCAGCAAACCTGCAGCCAAGTCAGGAATAGATGACAGGTCGGTGACTCACAGCCACACCCCTTTCTACCACTCCAACCGGCTGTTTTTCCCATTCACATCTGTATCTCTTTCTCCATTCAGGACCATTTCTGAATTGTGTATTGAAATCTGAGGATGCAAAGTTGGAGGGTGGGTGGGTCCTGGGGCTGGGGCTGCCAGCACACCAAGACTCTTGATTCCTCAGCAACGGTGCAGCCAGCCTCACTGTGAACATCAAAAAGCGGATGGGCTGCCTCCTGTTACCCACCGTGGAAACCAGCAGTGCCACCGGGTGGGTCCAGGCAGCACTGCCAGGGCTGTGGGTGGTGCCGCCCCAGGCTTCACCCCCCGCCCCCCAACACAGAATGCAAAGGCACAAGACATCAGGGTTAATAAACAGCTTTATTTGCCTTTGACAGCATCGATTTTCTTACATTCTCAATTAATTTGCCATTAAAGTGCTGGAAATTTTCTTAATCATGATAACATTTGTTAAAAGAAATCAGAACTACTATCAGGATGTGGCAGTCATAAAGAAAACATTTCTTTTGCGATACCCAGAATGGAAGACCCCCCCCAGCGCTGAGCTGGTGGGTTGGCCAATTTGCAAACAGATTCTAATTCTCTCTTACGGTGAGCACCAAACCCGCTGGGACCACCACCCCTGGGGAGAAAAGCGATGCTAAGGAGTAAAGACACCCACACGCCCTGCTGGCAGCCCCTCTCGGCCCCCTTTGGGCATTTGCTGCTGGAGTAGATCCAATCTTAGGAGAAATGGAGGTCTGGCCCCCTCTACTGCCTTCTACCCCACCCCACCCTTACTAACAAAAGCCCCAAAAGTCATTACAATGAAAAAGTGAGTTTCCATTACCCCAACACTAACAATGTTCAGTAAAAATGAGAATAATAAACACAAAAGCTGGCTTAGTAAACAGGAGCTCTCAGCATTCAATGCAAAAGAACTGAAATCATAAGGCAAATACCGCTGACTTGCACGTGGGCTGGACGAACCTGAAACGCTTTACTTGTCTGTGAGGCTCCAGGGGCCCAGGCGGTTGGCTTTCCGCGCTTGCCGCTGACAGAGGCCAGCTCTTTGCATTAGTGCTGAGGCTGTCGGCGTGTTTCTCTTCGGCGTTTATATACAAACACACCCAAGGCTGATGTATTTTTATACATGTATGTACACACACAAAGGCCTGCTACTCTTTCCTCGTGGACACCGCCAGCTCCACCTCGGGAAGCTGGATGCCAACCTTGGTCCCACTGTCGCTGCTAGACGATGAGGACAGTCGGGACTTCTTAGAGGCCAAGGACACTCCACTCCCCTGCAGCTTGCCTGCCTCATCATCGCTCCCTGTCACCTCATAATGACCTTTGCTCTTTGACCCCAATCCACCAAAGGTACCAAATTTCAGCTTTCCGTGTTTCCCTTTGCCCTTCCCGCCTTCCGGTGACGCTTCACCACCTTCAAACTCCAAAGTCCCCGTTGGGGTGGAAGGTGCTGAGAGCTCCCTTTCATCACTGAAGGAATTTGAACGATGCCGGGGCTTCTTGCTTTTGAATAAGGAGAATTTGCCTTTGGGCGAAGATGCTTCGGCCTCAGCCTCTCCTTCCAGAGAGCCTAGGCTGGCCTTCGAGCTCTTCAGGTCCCCTTTGGACCCTGAAATGGATGCTTCAGGTGAGCTGGTGACGCCACCCTTCCCCTTGGCTTTGGAAAAATGGAACTTAGGCATTTTGATTTTGGACTTCTTCAGTTTTACGTCGGATTCTTCCCACTCGTCCTCTCCGGCACCCGGCTGGACACTGGCCTCTGCCTTAGGGAAGTTAATATCCACCCCCACTTCTCTGCCGACCAGCTCCCGGCCAGAGAAGGTGAACTTGGGGATCTTCATCTTGGGGAATGTTACTTTTCCAGACCCACTTTCCAAGTGACCTTGAGGCCCGGACACACTCAGCCCCGGACCCTGGAGTCCGATGTGGCCTCCTTTCACATCTCCTTCTACCTTTGGTCCTGAGAAATGAAGTCCCCCAGCAAACCTCGGTGCACCCAAGGTGAAGGCGGAGGAGGCCTGAGGGCCTCTCCTCTCACTCCCAGAACCTTTGACATTCACTTGCCCTTCACCCAGGCTGGTATCTGGGGCACTGACACCCCCTGAAACATCAATACCTCCTTTGATTTGGGGGCCCTTCAGGCTGACACCGAAATCTGACTCAGGAGATGCCACACTAAACGAAGGCCCCTTCAAGCTAACATCAGGAGCAGCCCCGTGGAAACCTATTCCCGAACCTTTCAGATCACCTTTCATTTCAGGACCAGAGATTTGCCCAGTCGGGAGTTTCACAGTCAGTCCTGGCAGCTCCACGCCACAGCCAGAGGACTTAATTCCAGACATCTGGAGGTTTCCCTCTAAGCCTTGAGCACTGATGCCTGGAAGACCTCCTCCAGCAGTGGGGCCTTTCATCTCACCAGTGGCCCCAAGGCTCCCTTTTACTTTTGGTCCTTCCAAGTTCAAGTCCATGCCCGGTGCTGAGATTTGAGGACCAGACATCTGAGGCCCTTTCAGATTCAGTCCTCCGAGGTTCACATCCATGCCTGGCCCCTTCAGTTCTCCAGTAACTTGTGGCCCCTTGACATTAATGTCCAAGTCAGGCCCTGGAGCAGAGATGCCAAACTGCGGCAGTTTCATTTGGGGAAGTCTAATACCACCTTCAGGTGCCTCCAAGCTTAGATCCGGAGCGCCTACTGATACTTTAGGACACTTGATGTCACCACAGACAGCCAGGTCTCCCTGCAGGCTTGGTCCCTTCAAGGTCACGTCTGGCACACCGACGTTAAGCATGGTTGTGGCATCGATTCCAGGCACTGTCACACCGTCTCCTTGCACCTTCACCTTCCCACCAACACTTCGGAGGTCAAGCCCTGGGGCATGCACCTTCATGCTGGGGGGAGATACATCCAGGTCTCCCTTCAAACTTGGTCCTTTCAAGTTGAGGTCAAGGTCAGGTCCAGGGACTTTTGGCATAGCGAGGCTCACTGAAGGAAAGTCTACTTTTGGCCCCTTCAGAGACACATCAGGCCCTTCGAGCTGAACATCTGGTGCACTCAAGCCTCCTTCAAGAGAGGGCAGCTGGGCATGGGCCTCAGCTCCCCCACCTTCCATTTTCATACCAGGGACGCCAATCTTGGGCATTGAAAACTTGGGGAACTTGATTTTCGATTCTGGACCTTGCAGGTCTACTTCTGGTCCTTCCAATCCCACACTGGGGACATCACCCTTTATCTTTGGTCCTTTCAAGCTAACATTCACATCAGGGATGGAGACTTGAGGAGCAGAAATACCAAACGATGGTGCTTTCACTTTGGCATCTGGGTCTTCGATGTTGAGGTCTGGTGCACCCAAGTTTGCCAGTACCCTGGGGCCTTTCAGGTCCCCCTCTATTTTTGGCACTGAGACATCCACATCTGGCACCTTGAACTTGGAAGCCTTGAGCTTGATGTCAGGACCTTCCACATTAATCCCTGGTGAAGAAATACCCAGATCAGGTGCCTGGATTTCACCCTCCATTTTGGGGCTAGGGAGGGGGGCCTCAGCTTTAAATTTAGGTGATTTAATGTCAAATTCTACATCTGGGAAGTACATTTTTCCAAACATAGGTTTCTTGGTTTTGGGAGATTTCACATCGACTTTAAGCGAGGCATCCAGACCGGGAACAGTGACGTCTACATCAGAAGTCTTGAGAGCGGCATCAATTTCACCTCCGGGAACATTCAAATCAAATCCCTGTTTTTTGGCCTTAATTTTAGGACCACTCATGTGAATTTTAGGCATTTTAAACTTGCTTTTCTTGACCTTGCCGCCAACACTAATTTCAGGAGTCTCAACGTTCAGCTCTGCTTCAGGAACAGTCACATCGAGCGAAGGGGACTTGAAGTCAGCTTTGGGGCTTTTTGCTCCAAATCCAAACTTGGGTTTCTTAAATTTGGGAATTTTAACATCTGGCCCCTCAATGTTAACGTCTGGGCTCTCCACTTGCACATCCAAACTTGGAGCTTCTAAATCCACTTTAGGCCCCTTGAAGTCCAGTTCACCACCTTCTACCTTGGGACCAGAAACTCCAATTTTGGGTGCCTTGAGATGTAAATCAACATCAGGAGCAGTTACTTTAGGGGCAGATATATCCAGTGATGGCATCTTCAAATTTGGGCCACTGAGTTTGGCATCAGGGCATTCAAAATGCAGGCCTGGACCTTTCAGGCCCACCTCTGGGCCTTTGAAAGTACCTTCAATCTTAGGGACAGACACATCAAAATCACCTTTGACTTTAGGTCCTTTCAAATCCAGGTCAACATCAGGCATGGAGATCTTGGGGGCTTTGATATTCATCTCAGGCATCTTGAACTTTGGGCCCTTCAGTTTTGCATCAGGACCTTCGATATTCACATCTGGAACATCAATGTCCACCTTGGGTCCTGAAACATCAATGTCACCCTTGGGCAGGCTCACATCCACGTCTGGGCCCTCTGCTTTGAAGCCCGGCGTGCCGAACTTGGGCATTTTCACCTTGGGCATCTTCAGGTGCCAGTCTGGGCCATGAACGTCCACATCAGGGGCATCAATGTCCACTTTGGGCCCCTTGATGTCAATTTCAGGGCCCTTGAGGTCTCCTTCCACTCTGGGCAGAGAAACGTCCACATCGCCCTGTACCTTGGGACCCTTCAGGTGTAAATCAAAGTCAGGCATGGAGATCTTAGGAGCTTTAATGTTCATCTCTGGCATCTTGAACTTGGGGCCCTTCAGTTTTGCATCTGGACCTTCAGTACTGACCTCTGGAACTTCAACATCCACTTTGGGTGCTGAGAGATCAATGTCGGCCTTGGGCAGGCTCACATCCACGTCTGGGCCCTCTCCTTTGAAGCCCGGCATGCCGAACTTGGGCATTTTCACCTTGGGCATCTTCAGGTTCCAGTCTGGGCCATGAATGTCCACATCCGGGACATCAACATCCATTTTGGGGCCCTTGATGTCAACGTCAGGGCCCTTGAGGTCTCCTTCCACTCTGGGCAGAGAAATGTCCACATCACCTTTTACCTTGGGACCCTTCAGATTCAGGTCGACTTCAGGCATGGAGATCTTGGGTGCCTTGAGGTGCAGGTCAGGCATTTTAAACTTGGGGCCCTTCAGTTTCCCTTCTGGACCATGAATGTCTATGTCAGGAGTGTCTATGTCCAGTTTAGGGCCTTTAAAATCTACTTTGGGACCTTTCAGATCTCCTTCCAACTTAGGACTGGAAATGTCCGAATCTCCTTTTATCTTAGGTCCCTTCAAGTTCAAGTCAATGTCACTCATGGAGATTTGTGGGGTTTTGAAATGGACATCAGGCATCTTAAATTTGGGACCTTTGAGTTTCCCTTCAGGGCCTTCGATGTCCACCTCTGGCCCTTTCAGATGACCTTCCACTTTAGAAAGTGAAAGGTCTACATTCCCCTTTGCCTTAGGCCCTTTCAGATTTAAGTCAAAGTCTGGCATAGAAATCTTAGGAGTTTTAATGTGCATCTCTGGCATCTTAAATTTGGGCCCCTTCAATTTTCCTTCTGGACCTTCAATATTGATGTCTGGAGTGTCAGCTTCCAACTTGGGGCCCTTTATGTCAATTTCAGGGCCCTTGAGGTCACCTTCCACCTTAGGCAGAGAGACATCCACATCACCCTTCATTTTGGGGCCCCTCAGGTTAAAGTCAAGGTCAGGCATTGATATTTTGGGAGCTTTGATATTCATCTCAGGCATCTTGAACTTGGAGCCCTTTAGTTTTGCATCTGGACCTTCAATATTCACATCTGGAACATCAATGTCCACCTTGGGTCCTGAAACATCAATGTCACCCTTGGGCAGGCTCACATCCACGTCTGGGCCCTCTGCTTTGAAGCCCGGCATGCCGAACTTGGGCATTTTCACCTTGGGCATCTTCAGGTGCCAGTCTGGGCCATGAACGTCCACATCAGGAGCATCGATGTCCACTTTGGGCCCCTTGATGTCAATTTCAGGGCCCTTAAAGTCACCTTCCACCTTAGGCAGGGAAATGTCCACATCACCCTTTACCTTGGGACCCTTCAGGTGTAAATCAAAGTCAGGCATGGAGATCTTAGGAGCTTTAATATTCATCTCAGGCATCTTGAACTTGGGGCCCTTCAGTTTTGCATCTGGACCTTCAATACTGACCTCTGGAACTTCAACATCCACTTTGGGTGCTGAGAGATCAATGTCGGCCTTGGGCAGGCTCACATCCACGTCTGAGCCCTCTGCTTTGAAGCCCGGCATGCTGAACTTGGGCATTTTCACCTTGGGCATCTTCAGGTTCCAGTCTGGGCCACGCACGTCCACATCTGGGACATCAACATCCATTTTGGGGCCCTTGATGTCAACTTCAGGGCCCTTGAGGTCTCCTTCCACTCTGGGCAGAGAAATGTCCACATCACCTTTTACCTTGGGACCCTTCAGATTCAGGTCGACTTCAGGCATGGAGATCTTGGGTGCCTTGAGGTGCAGGTCAGGCATTTTAAACTTGGGGCCCTTCAGTTTCCCATCTGGACCATGAATGTCCATGTCAGGAGTGTCTATGTCCACCTTGGGTCCTGAGATGTCAATGTCGGCCTTGGGCAGGCTCACATCAACTTCTGGGCCCTCTCCTTTGAAACCGGGCATGCTGAACTTGGGCATTTTCACCTTGGGCATCTTCAGGTGCCAGTCTGGGCCATGAACGTCCACATCCGGGACATCAATGTCCATTTTGGGGCCTTTGAGGTCAACGTCAGGGCCTTTTAGGTCACCTTCCACCTTAGGCAGGGAAACATCCACATCTCCTTTGACCTTAGGACCTTTCAGGTGCAAGTCAAAGTCAGGCATGGAGACCTTGGGGGCTTTGATGTTCATCTCAGGCATCTTGAACTTGGGGCCCTTCAGTTTCGCATCTGGACCTTCGATATTGACATCGGGAACTTCAACATCCACCTTGGGTGCTGAGAGATCAATGTCACCCTTGGGCAGGCTCACATCAACTTCTGGGCCCTCTCCTTTGAAGCCTGGCATGCTGAACTTGGGCATTTTCACCTTGGGCATCTTCAGGTGCCAGTCTGGGCCATGAACTCCCACATCTGGGGCATCAATGTCCACTTTAGGGCCTTTGATGTCAACTTCAGGGCCTTTTAGGTCACCCTCCACCTTAGGCAGGGAAACATCCACATCTCCTTTGACCTTCGGACCTTTCAGGTGCAAGTCAAAGTCAGGCATGGAGATCTTGGGGGCTTTGATGTCCATCTCGGGCATCTTGAACTTGGGACCTTTCAACTTTCCCTCAGGCCCTTCAATATTAACATCAGGACCTTCAATGTCCACTTTGGGTGCTGAGACATTAATGTCAGCCTTGGGCAGGCTCAAATCCATGTCTGGGCCCTCTCCTTTGAAGCCGGGCATGCTGAATTTGGGCATTTTCATCTTGGGCATCTTCAAGTGCCAGTCTGGGCTGTGAACATCCACATCAGGGGCATCAATGTCTACTTTGGGACTTTTGATGTCAATCTCAGGGCCTTTCAGATCCCCTTCAACTTTAGGCACAGATACATCCATGTCACCCTTCATTTTGGGGCCCTTCAGGTTTAAATCAATGTCAGGCATGGAGATCTTGGGAGCTTTCAGGTGCATCTCTGGCATCTTGAATTTGGGCCCCTTCAATTTCCCCTCTGGCCCTTCAATGTTAATATCAGGAGTGTCAATATCCACTTTGGGGCCCTTGATGTCCACCTCAGGGCCCTTTAGGTCACCTTCCACTTTTGGCAAAGACACATCCATATCGCCCTTAATTTTAGGACCCTTCAAGCTCAGATCAAGGTCAGGCATGGAGACTTTGGGGGCTTTGATGTTCATCTCAGGCATCTTGAACTTGGGGCCCTTCAGTTTTGCATCTGGACCTTCAATACTGACCTCTGGAACTTCAACACCCACTTTGGGTGCTGAGAGATCAATGTCGGCCTTGGGCAGGCTCACATCCACGTCTGAGCCCTCTGCTTTGAAGCCCGGCATGCCGAACTTGGGCATTTTCACCTTGGGCATCTTCAGGTGCCAGTCTGGGCCATGAACTCCCACATCTGGGACATCAATGTCCACTTTGGGGCCCTTGATATCAACCTCTGGCCCTTTCAGATCTCCTTCAACTTTGGGCAGAGAAACATCCACATCACCTTTCAACTTGGGGCCCCTCAGGTTTAAATCAAGGTCAGGCATGGAGATCTTGGGAGCTTTGATATTCATGTCAGGCATCTTGAGTTTGGGACCTTTCAAGCCTCCTTCTAGTCCTTCCACATTGATTTCTGGGCCCTCAATGTTCATTCTGGGACCCTCTATATCGATATCTCCTTTTGGCAGATCCACAGTCATATCTGCCCCTTCTGCTTTTAAGCCAGGCACACCAAACTTAGGCATTTTCATCTTGGGCATTTTCAAATTCCAGTCTGGACCATGAACATCCACATCAGGTGCATCAAGATTAACTTCTGGTGCTTTTATATCCATTTTGGGTCCTTTAAAGTCACCTTCTAAACTGGGAGCTGCAACATCTAAGTCTCCTTTGACTTTAGGACCTTTCAGGTTTAACTCCACATCAGGCATAGAAACTTTAGGAGATGAAATACTCAGGAAAGGCATTTTGAACTTGGAGCCTTTCACTTTTCCTTGAACCTCAACATCAGGAGCATTAATGTCAACTTTTGGACCTGTCACATCAATATCTGGCTTTTTAACTTTGACATCCACCTCAGGTGTCTGAACTTTAGAGCCCGAAAAATTAAATTTGGGAAGCTTAAAACGAGATTTCTTTGACTTGCCTTCAATATTCAGCTTAGGGCCAGAAATATCCACTTCTGGGCCCTTTACATCCAACTTGGGAGCCTTAATGTCACCTTCCAATTTGGGCCCAGAAATATCAACATCTCCCTTAAGCTTTGAGCCTTTCAAATTCAGGTCAATTTCTGGCATGGAGATCTTGGGAATGTTTACTTGCATGTCAGGCATCTTCAGGTTTGGACCTTTTAATTTACCTTCTGGGCCATGAATGTCAATATCAGGAGCATCTAAATCTACTTTCGGGCCCTTAATGTCAAGAGTAGGCCCTTTCAAATCACCCTCTATGTTTGGAAGTGAAACATCCACCTCCCCTTTCATTTTAGGGCCTTTAAGATTAAGGTCCAAATCTGGCATTGATATCTTAGGTGCTTTGATGTTCATCTCAGGCATTTTGAACTTGGGGCCCTTCAGCTTTGCATCTGGACCCTCAATATTCACATCTGGAACATCAATGTCCACCTTGGGTCCTGAAACATCAATGTCAGCCTTGGGCAGGCTCACATCCACATCTGGGCCCTCTGCTTTGAAGCCTGGCATGCTGAACTTGGGCATTTTCACCTTGGGCATCTTCAGGTGCCAGTCTGGGCCATGAACATCCACATCTGGGGCATCAATGTCCACTTTGGGGCCTTTAATATCCACATCAGGAACCTTAATCACACCTTCTACTTTTGGTAAAGACACATCCACATCACCCTTCATTTTGGGGCTCTTCAAATTAAGATCAATGTCAGGCATGGAGATCTTGGGGGCTTTAATGTTCATCTCAGGCATCTTGAATTTGGGACCCTTCAGTTGTGCATCTGGCCCTTCAATATTAAAATCAGGGCTTTCAATGTCCACCTTGGGTGCTGAGATGTCAATGTCACCCTTGGGCAGGCTCACATCCACTTCTGGGCCCTCTCCTTTGAAGCCCGGCATGCTGAACTTGGGCATTTTCACCTTGGGCATCTTCAGGTGCCAGTCTGGGCCATGAACATCCACATCCGGGACATCAATGTCCATTTTGGGGCCTTTGAGGTCAACTTCAGGGCCTTTTAGGTCACCCTCCACCTTAGGCAGGGAAACATCCACATCCCCTTTGACCTTAGGACCTTTCAGGTGCAAGTCAAAGTCAGGCATGGAGATCTTGGGGGCTTTGATGTTCATTTCAGGCATCTTGAACTTGGGGCCCTTTAGTTTTGCATCAGGACCTTCAATATTGACATCAGGAACTTCAACATCCACCTTAGGTGCTGAGAGATCAATGTCACCCTTGGGCAGGCTCACATTCACTTCTGGGCCCTCTCCTTTGAAGCCCGGCATGCTGAACTTGGGCATTTTCATCTTGGGCATCTTCAGGTGCCAGTCTGGGCCATGAACATCCACATCTGGGACATCGATGTCCACTTTAGGGCCTTTGATGTCAACTTCAGGGCCTTTTAGGTCACCCTCCACCTTAGGCAGGGAAACATCCACATCTCCTTTGACCTTCGGACCTTTCAGGTGCAAGTCAAAGTCAGGCATGGAGATCTTGGGGGCTTTGATGTTCATCTCGGGCATCTTGAACTTGGGACCTTTCAACTTTCCCTCAGGTCCTTCAATATTAACATCAGGACCTTCAATGTCCACTTTGGGTGCTGAGACATTAATGTCAGCCTTGGGCAGGCTCACATCCATGTCTGGGCCCTCTCCTTTGAAGCCGGGCATGCTGAACTTGGGCATTTTCACCTTGGGCATCTTCAGGTGCCAGTCTGGGCCATGAACATCCACATCTGGGGCATCAATGTCCACTTTAGGGCCTTTGATGTCAACTTCAGGGCCTTTTATATCTCCTTCTATCTTGGGACCTGTGACATCCACATCTCCTTTCATTTTTGGACCTGTTAAATTAAGATCAATATCTGGCATGGATATCTTTGGAGTCTTAAAATGCATTTCAGGCATCTTAAACTTCGGACTTTTCCACTTTCCTTCAGGTCCTTCAACATTAACAGCAGGACATTCGACATCCACCTTGGGTGCTGAGACGTCAATGTCGGCCTTGGGCAGGCTCACATCCACATCTGGGCCCTCTGCTTTGAAGCCCGGCATGCTGAACTTGGGCATTTTCACCTTGGGCATCTTCAGGTGCCAGTCTGGGCCATGAACTCCCACATCTGGGGCATCGATGTCCACTTTAGGGCCTTTGATGTCAACTTCAGGGCCTTTTAGGTCACCCTCCACCTTAGGCAGGGAAACATCCACATCTCCTTTGACCTTCGGACCTTTCAGGTGCAAGTCAAAGTCAGGCATGGAGATCTTGGGGGCTTTGATGTTCATCTCGGGCATCTTGAACTTGGGACCTTTCAACTTTCCCTCAGGCCCTTCAATATTAACATCAGGACCTTCAATGTCCACTTTGGGTGCTGACATATCAATGTCAGCCTTGGGCAGGCTCACATCCACATCCGGGCCCTCTCCTTTGAAGCCGGGCATGCTGAACTTGGGCATTTTCACCTTGGGCATCTTCAGGTGCCAGTCTGGGCCATGAACATCAGGAGCATTTATATCCACTTTGGGGCCTTTGATATTCACATCTGGTACTTTAAATTTACCTTCTACCTCAGGCACAGACACATCTACATCTCCCTTAAGTTTTGGTCCTTTCAGATTTAGATCCACATCAGGCATAGAAATATTTGGAGCTTTGAAATGCATGTCAGGCATCTTGAACTTGGGGCCTTTCAATTTGCCCTCTGGTCCTTCAATGTCAATATCTGGCCCACTGATGTCACCTTTGATATCTGGCCCTTTGAGGTCACCTTCCAATTTGGGAATATTTACATCCACCTCTCCCTTTATCTTGGGGCTTTTTAAGTGTAGATCAATATCTGGCATGGAGATTTTGGGAGATTTAAAGTGCATGTCTGGCATCTTAAATTTAGGACCTTTCCATTTGCCATCTGGACCTTCCACAGATACATCTGGCATGTCAGCATCTAATTTGGGGCCTTTGACATCCAATTCTGGACCCTTGAATTCTCCCTCTAGCTTTGGGGCAGAAACATCAAAGTCTCCTTTGATTTTAGATCCCTTTAAGTTGAAATCCACATCAGGCATGGAGATCTTGGGGGCATGAAAGTGCATTTCAGGCATCTTGAACTTACTACCTTTCAGTTTTCCTTCTGGTCCCTCAAGGCTCACATCTGGGGCTTCAATGTCAACCTTTGGTACAGAAATGTCAATGTCAGCCTTGGGCATGCTCACATCCACATCCGGGCCCTCTCCTTTGAAGCCCGGCATGCTGAACTTGGGCATTTTCATCTTGGGCATCTTCAGGTGCCAGTCTGGGCCATGAACTCCCACATCTGGGGCACTGATATCAACTTTAGGTCCTTTGATGTCCACATCTGGCACTTTCATTTCACCTTCCACCTTGGGCACAGACACATCCACATCCCCTTTGACTTTGGGGCCTTTCAGGTGTAAGTCCACATCAGGCATGGAGATCTTGGGGGCCTTGAAGTGCATCTCAGGCATCTTGAACTTGGGGCCTTTCAACTTTGCATCAGGACATTCCAGATCAACATCAGGCACCTCCACATCCACACTGGGACCTTTCAAATCTCCTTCCAATTTTGGGACAGACACATCCACATCCCCTTTGACTCTGGGGCCTTTCAAGTGTAAGTCCACATCAGGCATGGAGATCTTGGGGGCCTTAAAGTGCATCTCAGGCATCTTGAACTTGGGGCCCTTCAGCTTCCCTTCTGGTCCCTCAAGGTTCATATCTGGGGCTTCAATGTCAACCTTGGGTGCAGCGATTTCAATGTCGGCCTTGGGAAGGCTCACATCCAAGTCTGGGCCCTCAGCTTTGAAGCCAGGCATGCTGAACTTGGGCATTTTCATCTTGGGCATCTTCAAGTTCCAGTCTGGGCCGTGAACATCCACATCTGGGGCATCAACGTCCACTTTAGGTCCTTTGATGTCCACATCTGGCACTTTCATTTCACCTTCCACCTTGGGCACATCCACATCCACATCCCCTTTGACTTTGGGGCCTTTCAGGTGTAAGTCCATATCAGGCATGGAGATCTTGGGGGCCTTGAAGTGCATCTCAGGCATCTTGAACTTGGGGCCTTTCAACTTTGCATCAGGACATTCCAGATCAACATCAGGCACCTCCACATTCACATTGGGACCTTTGATATCAACCTGGGGACCTCTGAGATCACCTTCTAGTTCTGGCACAGAAGCATCTATCTCTCCTTTCAGTTTGGGTCCCTTCAAATTCAAGTCTACATCTGGCATGGATATCTTGGGAGCTTTGATATTCAGCTTAGGCATCTTAAATTTAGAGCCTTTTAATTTTCCTTCTGGTCCCTCAATATCCAGATCAGGAGCATCAATGTCCACTTTGGGTCCAGACACATTAATGTCAGCCTTGGGCAGGCTCATATCCACATCCGGGCCCTCTCCTTTGAAGCCCGGCATGCTGAACTTGGGCATTTTTACCTTCGGCATCTTCAGGTGCCAGTCTGGGCCGTGAACTCCCACATCTGGGGCATCAACATCCACTTTGGGGCCTCTGACGTCCACATCTGGCACTTTCATTTCACCTTCCACCTTGGGCACAGACACATCCACATCCCCTTTGACTTTGGGGCCTTTCAGGTGTAAGTCCACATCAGGCATGGAGATCTTGGGGGCCTTGAAGTGCATCTCGGGCATCTTAAACTTGGGGCCTTTCAACTTTGCATCAGGACATTCCAGATCAATATCACCAACATCCACATCCATCTTAGGGGATTTTACATCAACTTCAGGACCTTTCAAGTCTCCTTCCACTTTGGGAAGGAAAACATCTACATCCGCTTTCAGTTTAGGGGCTTTCAGGTTAAGTCCAACATCAGGCATAGAGATTTTGTGCGTCTGTATATTCATGCTTGGCATCTTGAACTTGGGACCCTTTAGTTTCCCCTCTGGACTTTCAATATTCACATCTGGAGCATCAATGTCCACCTTGGGTCCTGAAACATCAATGTCAGCCTTGGGCAGGCTCACATCCACATCTGGGCCCTCTCCTTTGAAGCCCGGCATGCTGAACTTGGGCATTTTCACCTTGGGCATCTTCAGGTGCCAGTCTGGGCCATGAACTCCCACATCTGGTGCATTAACGTCCACTTTGGGACCTCTGATGTTGACATCAGGAGCTTTTAACTCTCCTTCTACTTTTGGGACTGTAACATCATAATCTCCCTTCATTTTAGGACCTTTCAAATGCAAACCAACATCTGGCATGGATATCTTCTGAGGCTTTATATTCATTTCTGGCATCTTAAATTTAGGACCCTTTAGTTTTGCTTCAGGACCTTCAATATTCACATCTGGAACTTCAACATCCACCTTAGGCCCAGAGACATCAATGTCGGCCTTGGGCAGGCTCACATCCACGTCTGGGCCCTCTCCTTTGAAGCCCGGCATGCTGAACTTGGGCATTTTCACCTTGGGCATCTTCAGGTGCCAGTCTGGGCCATGAACATCCACATCTGGGGCACTGATGTCAACTTTGGGACCTTTAATGTCCACATCTGACACTTTCACTTCACCTTCTACATCAGGCAGAGACACATCCACACCCCCCTTTAGTTTTGGGCCTGTAAGATTCAGGTCCACATCAGGCATGGAGATCTTGGGGGACTTGAAGTGCATCTCGGGCATCTTGAACTTGGGGCCCTTCAGCTTCCCTTCTGGTCCCTCAAGGCTCACATCTGGGGCTTCGATGTCAACCTTGGGTGCAGCGATTTCAATGTCGGCCTTGGGCAGGCTCACATCCAAGTCTGGGCCCTCAGCTTTGAAGCCGGGCATGCTGAACTTGGGCATTTTCATCTTGGGCATCTTCAGGTGCCAGTTTGGACCATGAACATCCACATCTGGGACATCGATGTCCATTCTGGGTCCTTCGATGTCCACATCTGGCACTTTCATTTCACCTTCCATCTTGGGCACAGACACATCCACATCCCCTTTGACTCTGGGGCCTTTCAAGTCTATATCCACATCAGGCATGGAGATCTTGGGGGACTTGAAATGCATCTCGGGCATCTTGAACTTGGGGCCCTTCAGCTTCCCTTCTGGTCCCTCAAGGTTCACATCTGGGGCTTTGATGTCAACCTTGGGTGCAGCAATTTCAATGTCAGCCTTGGGCAGGCTCACATCCAAGTCTGGGCCCTCAGCTTTGAAGCCGGGCATGCTGAACTTGGGCATTTTCATCTTGGGCATCTTCAGGCTCCATTCTGCACCCTGAATTTCTGCATCTGGTGCTTTAATGTCTACATTGGGGCCTTTGATGTCCACATCTGGTACTTTCATCTCACCTTCTATTTTGGGTGCTGACATATCTAGATTTCCTTTCATTTTGGGTCCTTTAAGATCCAGGTCAACATCTGGCATAGTCATCTTAGGAGCTTTGAAGTGCATCTCAGGCATCTTAAATTTGGGACCTTTCAACTTTCCTTCCGGTCCTTCAAGGCTCAGATCTGGAGCAGTAATATCTACTGTGGGTGCCGAAATGTCCAGATCAGCCTTGGGCAGGTTCACATCCAG
Source organism: Manis pentadactyla (assembly GCF_030020395.1). NCBI lineage: Eukaryota > Metazoa > Chordata > Mammalia > Pholidota > Manidae > Manis > Manis pentadactyla. Next base: position 14,927,740 of record NC_080027.1, on the reverse strand, counting down.
TTCTGGGCCCTCCCCTTTGAGGCTAGGCATTGTAAATTTGGGCATTTTCATCTTGGGCATTTTTAGGTTCCAGTCAGGACCATGAACTTCAACATCTGGGGCACTGATGTCCACTTTTGGCCCTTTCAGTTCCCCTTCCAGCTTTGGTGGTGTCACATCGTATTCCCCCTTGACCTTGGGAACTTTCATATGCAAATCTACATCAGGCATGGAGATCTTTGGAGCCTTGATATTCATCTCTGGCATCTTAAACTTGGGACCCTTCAACTTTCCCTCAGGTCCTTCAATATTCACATCTTGAACATCAACATCCACCTTAGGTGCTGAGACATCAATGTCGGCCTTGGGCAGACTCACATCCACTTCTGGGCCCTCTGCTTTGAAGCCAGGCATGCTGAACTTGGGCATTTTCACCTTGGGCATCTTCAGGTGCCAGTCTGAGCTGTGAATGTCCACCTCTGGGGCATCGATGTCCACTTTGGCACTTTTAAGTTCAACATCAGGAACTTTAATCTCACCTTCAACCTTTGGCACTGTGACATCATATTCTCCTTTTACGTTAGGGCCTTTCAAATGTAAGTCCACATCTGGCACGGAGATCTTTGGGGCTTTGATATTCATCTCAGGCATCTTAAACTTAGGTCCTTTCAATTTCCCTTCTGGTCCCTCAATGCTCACATCTGGAGCACTAACCTCTACCTTGGGTCCAGAAATGTCCACATCAGGCTTGGGCAGGCTCACACCCAGGTCTGGGCCCTCTGCTTTGAAGCCTGGCACACTGAATTTGGGCATTTTCATCTTGGGCATCTTCACATGCCAGTCTGGGCCATGAATGTCCACCTCTGGGGCATCAATGTCCACTTTGGGGCCTTTCAGCTCTCCTTGAAGTTCTGGTACTGTTACGTCGCACTCTCCTTTTACTGTCGTGCCTCTGACATGCAGACCGACACTAGGCATGGAGATCTGTGGGGTCTTGACACTCATTTCAGACAGCTTAATATCAGGGCCCTCAAGTTTGCCTCCCACGTTGACATCTGGGGCTTCCACGTTGACCGTGGGCCCTGAAACACTGACATCTCCTTGGGGTAGATTCACGTCTAGATCTGGGCCTTCCCCTTTGATTCCTGGTGTGCTGAACTTGGGCATTTTCATCTTGGGCATCTTCAGATGCCACTCTGGGCCATGAATGTCCACATCAGGGGCACTGATGTCCACCTTGGGGCCTGTGATGTCAACTTCAGGGACTCTGACTTTTCCTTCTACTTTTGGGAGTATGACATCCACACCCCCTTTCACTTTAGGTGGAGCCACATTTAAGTCTACATCTGCCATAGAGATCCTGCAGGTTCCTGTTTTCCCAGAAGGACTACTAAGGTTGGGGCCTGTCAGGGTCCCCTCTAGACTGGGTGTCTCTATGTTCACTTTAGAGCCTTTCACTGCCACTTGAGGGCCTTTAATGTCACTGTGAACCCCAGGAGAAGAAACCTTAATATCTCCTTTCAGTTTAGGGGACCCAAGGCTCAAATCCACATCTTGCATAGAGATTTTAGGTTTCTGAATAATCATTTCAGGAGTCTTGATTTTAGGACCCTTCACCTTCCCTTCCACCCCACCAGCAGAAATCTCAGGCAGGCTGACGCCCTCAGAGGCCCCAGGAAGAGTCACTTCACCCGTGGGCAGTGTCACATCAATGCCAGCTCCCTCTCCCTTAGAACCTGACAAGGAGAATAGGGGGACTTTCATCTTGGCCATATCCAGTTTGCCCCCAGGCCCCTGAATATCAACGTCAGGGGCTCGAACTTCCACACAGGAGCCACTGGTGCTGCCCTTGATTTTGGGCACAGAGATGTCCACCCCTGTGCTCCCCTGTGGCTTGGCGCCTCTCAGGCCTAGGTCACCCTCAAGGGATGGCCCGGTGATTTGGGGGCCCTTCAGCTTCCCCTCAAGACCCTCAACATCGACAGAGGGAGCACCGACTTCCAGCTGAGGGGTCTGGACGCTCCCACCAGTGGTCAAGCCTGGCTTGCTGCCCTTGTGCTCCCCAGAGAATTCAGGTGCAGAAACACTCAACCCTGCCTCTGGGGCCTCAGGCCCTGTCGAGAAACCAAATTTTGGCATTTTCATGGTGGGGATTTTAATTTTCCCATTGTTGCCTCTCTCAAGAGGTGGGCCCTGCACATCTACTGCCCTGCTCCCAATGTCCCCTCCTGGAACTTGGGCCCCTCCTTTGCCACCCCAGTCCGAGCCCTTTGCACTGACACTGACACCTGGGCTTCCCACCTTTATCCCAGGCACGGTGACCTGGGGCTTCGAGCGGCCAGCACCTTGGAGCTCTGGTCCTGAAGCAGAAGTGGACCCCGCTCGGGTGTCCACAGCAGAGCCTGTGGTCAGAGGCGCTGCCCCTGAGCCCGAAGGCAGTCTGATCACTGTCTTCCCAGGCTGGGTCTCCACATCCACAGTGGAGATTTCAGTCAGTTCATGCCGTGGAATCTTTATCTTGAACTCAGGGCTGCTGATGTCGATGTCCTTGGCTCCTTCCCGGCCCGTCACATCCACGGTGTAGGCAGTGACCCTTCTAGTCACCGTGATGGTGCGGCTCTGGGTCTCCCCAAGGTCCCCTTCTACTCCGTCCTCCGACTTCAGCCGGGGCTTGATCTTCGTGGTGTAGATGCGCTGGTACTCCTCATCATCCCCGCTCTGCAGAAAGACACGGCCGGCAGAGGTTGCAATGGAATCTGCCTGAATTGCAGCCACCCGGCCACAGCCCAGCCGACAGCACAGTTGCCCATCTCCCAGAGAAACTGGGACTGTAAGGGAGGTCCTTGGGGCCTCCTGGGGCAGAGCACAAGGGGCTGAGAAAAGGGGCTGAGAGCCACACCACAGGAGGAAAACAAACTATCTGGGAAACTCTGGGAAGCAAAAGCCATTGGGAGTGGGAGAGAGACTCCTGGGCCGTGTTATCTAGAGGAAGGATTTTCAATCAATTCTAGATTCAAATCAGCCTCCCAAGGATGCCACCATGATGACCGGCTCTGTGCTGACTTGACCTTTTGTCTCTCAGCTCTCAGCTCACTGCCTTAACTCTCTGTCCTGTTTGTTTAATCGGGAGGGAATCCTCAGAAAGCATCAGTCACGCCTGGCTGTGCTGGGGTTGACACTTTCACGCTGAGGACCCATTATCCGTAAATAAATGAGCCATCAGAAGGAGCATCGAAATGTCCCCCAGGCACTTTGCTGCTCCGCATGAGTCCAGACCTCTGGAAGTAGAAAAATGGTGTCTGGGGGGCAGAGCTGGGCCCCTGTAGAATCATTTCAAAGATTCTTGCAAAGCAGCTGACCTCCCTCCCAGCATCTAGGACCAGAAGGGAGGAGTGGGTTGCCACGCTGTGGCACTCTGAGAAGATGGACGGGAAACTTTTAAGGGCAGCATCAGCCACATGCCACACATGAGAGAAACAGAGGCTGCTCAGCAGAGTGCAGAGGGGTGAGAGCGGAAGAAAGAATTACAGGAGAGGCCCAGCAGGTGCAGAGAAGGCTCAGGAGGTGAGGCCGCGGCTCGCTGTGCGCACGGGAGGTGAGAGGCAGATGCCCCACTGTGCGCACTCACCAGAACCACCTCGGAGCTGCGGGAGCTGAAGACTTCGTGGGCCCAGGTCTGGCCGGGCTCCGGGGAGCGGTCCCCCTTGCGGTGCAGCTTCAGGCCCACGGTGTGGTGGCCCATGGTGTTCAGCAGCTGGGTCACCTCGCCCGACTGAAGGTTGTCAAAGTATATGGTGGCACCCACAATCTGGTCCCCTGAGCAGGAAGGAGCAAGAAGCAGGTAAGACCCCAGAGGTCTCCGGAAAACAACAGACAACCCACTAGATGCTGGACACTCGAACTGACTTGCACTTAGTGCATGTCGTGAGCCCAATAGGTGGGTGTGATAATACCCATTGTGTAGATGGGGACACTAAGGCTTAGAGAGGCCAACTAATTTGCCCAAAGTGGCAGAGCACATGAGTGGCCGAGTCAGAACTAAGGACCACATCTCTACCCACCACATGGCTGCCACCCCAAGGACTACGAGCGAGCAATGGCCACAGAGTGGGTAGGGGAGGGCAGGGCTTGGGTGCCAACCAGCCTGATGTCACTGGGACCAGGCCCTCCACAGCCAGGTGCCCACCTCTACCTGCCCCCTACCCCAGCCCTGCCCTCCTCCACCCCAACCCAGCACCGGCCGGCACCAAGGGGACTCACCCTCCTTCACCACCCCAGTGCGGGCCGCAGGGGAGTTCTGCATCACCTCCTGTACAAAGACGCCGTCGTCCCTCTGGGTGATGGTCAGCCCGTGGGAGCCGCTGCCCTGCCAGCTGGGCAGCAGCAGCTCCCGGGTCGCCTCGTCCTCCTTCTCCATCTGGGATGAGGTAAAGAAACGGAGCTCAGGACAGTGGGGGTGCAAGGGCATGGGGCGCGAGGAAGCTGGGGTCTTTGGGGTCATGAGCTCCTGGGGCCTGGAACATCTGCTCCAAGATGCGCACTCCCAAGGCACAGCAGAGAACGCGCAGAGGGGACAGTGGCTGCAGCCAGCCCCTCGCCACTCCCACCAGGGCCCTGCCCCCAGATGCCACCTGGGGCCTCTCCTCTCCGCAGGCCACCACCTCCCCCTCCGCCACCCTCCTCCGACCGACCTTCTGCAGGACTCTGTTCAGGAGCGAGTGCCTTGCCAGGAGCCCGCCCCTCCTTCCTCTCGCCTCAGTCTCTCTGGTGGGGAGTCACGATCACACAGCCTAGGGAAGAGTTCACAGTGATGCTCACACTCAACAACTGGCTTGTGCAAAACCCCAGCCAGCTGCCACGCAAGGCATGGCTGGAAGTTCTGCTCCGGGGGCCAGACCACAACCCCGACCCCAACTACTGTCACTGGTTCCACCCATATGTGACTCTCCAACCTGGAATCACAGGAAGGGGGCTTAGAGGTGGCCAGACTCCTCCCAGCTGTGTGACTCTGGCCAAGTCACTCAACTTCTCTGAACATCCATTTCCTCATCTGTGAAAATGGAGATGATAAAGGATTTCCATGAGGAATCAGAGAGCATGTGTGAAAAAGCTCTGGGCAAGGGAGCACCACAACATACACTTTCTCACTAGGTTCTTGATCACAGCCTCAGGAGGGAGACGTTACTGTCCCCACTTTACAGCTGGAGAGACTGAGATTCAGAGGGGCCAGTGTGCCCGGTCCCCACAAGAAGACAGCAACCGTGCTTGAGCTCTGAGTCCACAACTTTTCCCTATGTCATCCATATCAGGCCTGCAGCTGAGAGGACGGACCTGCCTCAGAGGGTCTCCAGCGCTGGGGGCAGCTGGCAGGCCTGAAAGCAAGGCGGGTGCCACCCCACCCCCAGGGACAAACAGTGACTCTGGGCCGCCTGTCTAACCCTGTCTTCAGGACAGAAGGACCCCCACCAGCTGTGTACTCCAGGGGCCCTGAGCAAAAGGCCCCCAGGCCCCCCAGGCACCAGCCCAAGCCCAGAGCTGGAGTACAGCTGAGCTGCCGCAGGGACGTGGTGAGTCAGGGACCATCTGCTGCCCACACAGGGCCCTGTGCCAGGCCCCCATAGGTGTGGGCATTGAGGAGCAAAGATGCCCTCCAGTCACAGGATGAGCTGTCAGCTGCTGAGGCGCCCCGGGAAGACAGCAGGCAGGACTCTGGATATGGCCACGGCGTGCAGCCACCCACACAAAAGGGTGGCGGTGTTACCACACAAAGCAGGTCTGTGTGCAACCTTGTGGGGGACGCTATAGATAATGGAAAACCTCGCCCAAAGCCCCACCCTAAAGCTGTTTACATCCAGAAATTAGTCAACCAATCAATAAACACATGCATACCAATCGCCTCCTCTGTGTCCAACATTGTACTGGACAACTGCAGAAAAAACCAGCCGCGCACAGACATGGCTCAGCCCAGCCCTGGCCTGCACCCTGCATTCGACTGTTACCTAACTTCACTCATGCATCTTCTAAACATTTCTTGAATTCATTCTATGTGCCAGTTATGGAGATTTAAAGGACTAAGTTCCTGTCCCGGCTATAAATTATGAGCAAGCCAAGACCAATTTAACCTCAGAATATAAATGGGGTCTTGAAAGTGCTAGAGTTTGCCTCTGAGGACAGGACTGTGTTTCTTGGAAATTCACAGAGACTTAGCAGTTCCAACGTCAGGCAGATCACAGCACAGGGGAAGTCGGCCACACAGAATACCGGTCGCCAGCACCCGGGCTCCCCATGCCGTATTTATGATATGCCTTCGTGTCAGCACAGCTGCTGGCTAGGAGGTGAGCCAAGCTGCAGATGAGCGCCTGTTAGCACAGGTGTCAGCTGGGCCAATCACCTCCTCTCTTCTTGACAAGTACAGGAGCCCACCAGCAACGACACTGACCCTGCCCAGTGTGACACAGCAAAGCTGGAACACAGTGTCTTCCGCAGCACCTAGAAGCCAGCCCTGTGGAAAAGATGCCAGGGCAGGGAAGGAAGAAGGCTTCCAGCCCAAGGCCTTCTCAGATCTCTGAAGCCCCGGATTGCTCTGGCACCCCCTCTTCCTCCTTGTGCAGGGCTCCTTTCCTCTGCCCTGCATCCTGCTGCTGAGCCAGCCGCAGCCCAGGGGGGGAGCAGAGAGCAAGCCAGCTCACCCTCGCCCACATCTTGGCCCCACCCTCCCTCTTTCCCCAGTGAGTCACTGCGGCTGCAACAGCTTCAGACATGCAAAGGGTCACGCCTAAAACCCTATCGACAGAGTGCTTCGCTGGCCAGACCCCCCGGTGCCAGAGGGGCTGGAGCTCCAAGGAAGGAGACCAGCAGACAGCTTCCCTCTCAGCAACTCAGAACAGAGCTCCAGGCTAGGGGTCCCCAGAAGCACAGATCGAGGAATTTGCTCCATGCCTCAACCCAGGGGGCTAATGAGGTGGGGAGGAGGCCACCGTGAGCAGAGAAGGGTCCACAGCCCATAACAACAGGGGCATGGGACCCAAGGCTGCAGGTTGGCCCTGACAGGGCACCTGCTGGCTTCCTGGCAACTTGGGGCTGCCAAGCATTCTGCCCCCTCTGCCTTGGGCCTCGCCTTCTGGCACAGCTGGGAGAGACTCCCCTCCCCTCTCGTCTTAGCTGGGCCTTTCAGGTGACTGGACATGAGAGTGCCAGTGGGGAATTCAAGCACATGGTGGCAATGTCCTGTTTCCTGCGTCAGGGTCCCAGTTCTGTCTCTCCCCAACCCCTGGAGCCTGTACCAAGCCCAGATGGCCCTTCTTTCTCCTCCCACACAAGGCAAGTGCGTGTGGGGTCTGAGGGCTCAGCCACCCAAATGAAGGTCTTTGGAACTCTGGGGAATTCTGTCCATTCAGCCAGTGCCGTAAGCCTCTGGAGCCAGAAAAACCCAGAGCCATGCTGCTGTCAGCATGGCAGCCACGTGTGGCTGTTTGAATTTAAATTCAATATAATTTCATTTAAATTTTAGTTCATTCGTTGCAGTGGCTACATTTCATGAACCCAACAGCCACTCACAGCTACCATGTTAAACAGTGCAGAATATTGCCACCCTGCAGAAGGTTCTCTGGGACAGCACCGCCTCATATGTACAGAAGGGGAAGGGGAGGCCCAGAGAGATGAGAATGGGGGGGTCGTTGGGGCCTTCCGACTGGGTCTGCCAGCTCCCCACCCCGCCCCATGGCCCCGGTCACTGGCTCACTGGCTCAAAGTATGCTTCGTGATGGGAAGGGCTAGTGTGGAGGCCCCCTAAGGCCAAGGTCTGCTTGGACAGTGAATAAGGAGTGAGATGGGGAGGCCACCCCAGCTGGGACTGTACGGAGAGTGTTAAATCAAGTCAGAAGCAGCCAGAGGACGAGGCTGTCCTGTCAATTCAAAACCACAAAGAAGATGTGCAGAGCATCAGGGCTCTGCCCATGCCACCTCTGTGGCCGGGGACGACACCTGGGCAGAGCCAGAAGGAAGTCAGCTAGGGAGGGGGCCCACCCAGTTGCTGCAGCAGAGAAAGCAATCCTTCCAGCCAGCTCAGGTGTCGCGATAACAGGAACTGATACACACACACTCTCAGAGAGACACAATCCTCCGAGCGCCAAACCCGAGGCCAAAATACACACCAGAGGGGCACAGGTTTGAGCATATGCCCAGCACAGGCTAGACACAGGAGGGACATGCCCGGGGAGAGAGAAACACTCCCACCCACGGCGGGGGACACCAACAGCAATGACACTCCCACCCAGCAGAGCGGACACATGCGAGCAAACCACCCCACCACACATGGGCCAGGGACGAGCAGTCCCCAAGCCCAGGAGAATGAAATGACTCATGCCCAGAGCTCCCGACCTCCACTGCAGGGAAAGCCCCACACACTTATGACCAGCACCAGAGGTTAGCTACCAAAAGAAAAGAGACACACGCCCAGAGGGGCCATCCACGCTCATAAACACCTGCTGGGCAACAGAGGATGAGAAAGCTCTGCACTGAAAGAAAAGCCCCAACACAGTCAAAGAATGCCCTACGGCGTGCCAGGTACTGTGCTGTAGTTCCACGCCTGGGGTCTCATTGGATCCCCAAAACAACCCTCTGTGATTAACAATTCATGCCCTTAACTTAGAGATGCAGAAACAGGACCCCAAAGGTAAGATGACTTGCCCGAGTGTGAGATAGAACTGAAATGCAAGCCCTGGGTTCTCGGACTCTAAGACCACAGTCTTTACCCAGGGAGAGGAACTAAGACACCAGCAGGTACTCATAGAGGATAAGGAACCTCAGAAAAAGATGCACAGGGAGGCACGCAGAAGAGACACCCACACTGGAGGCGGGCACAGGGAGATGGACACAGCAAAGAAGGGCGCCCCAGGGCAAGGAACATAAACACAGAATAGGAGCAACTGAGACGTGGTGAGGGACCCGGAGAGGGACCCGGAGACCCAGGAGCAGAAGGAGACTCACCCGGGGAGCAGTGATGCCCATCAGGGGCCACAAGCCAGGAGGCAGGACAAGTGGCCACCAGCCTCCCTCCCTCCCACGCAAGCCTCATCCTGGCCCAGCCTGGGCACAGCAAACCCAGGATGCGCAGAGCCCCAGGCATCCCAGAGCCCAAGATCTAAGGGGCCTTCTGGTTCTGGGGCTCATTGAGCCTGTGTCCCCGGGAGGCAGGCACCCTGAGCTGCACGATCCCGGGTCACCTGTGGACTCTCTTGGGCCCCAGCAGGAGGCCGAGGAAATCGCCCCCTTCTGGGGCTGGGTGGGCACCAGGCCCACTCCAGAGACAGGCACCAGCAGGACAAGGCAAGTATTTCCACTCGCTGGGAAATAGGAACAGCCACGCAGGCAGACCCTTGTCCCAGAGAACAAGGAGGAACACAGGGCAGCAACCCTTCCAGGGCCTAAACCTCCACATGGACCCCCACACATGTGGCTGCCAGCCCTCTGTCTGGAGAACAAGGGGCCCTATTCAAAGTGGAGGGGTGATGCATAAGTGATCTTAGGAGTCTAAGCTGGCATCAAGAACTTCCACACTCAGCTGATTCTGGGCGGTACACCCCAAGGGGACACTTTTAAGTTGAATGGGTTGTGTGTGTTGGGGGTGGGGTGGAATTATCAGGAAGAATTAGATGAACATGTTTTAAGAGCTGAGCAGCATGGGCACTGGAGACACATTCAAAGACACACAAGGACGCACACACAGACGTGTGTTCACACACAGATGCTCAGCAGCCCCGTTCCCACTCTTCACAGTCCAGAGCAGGCCCACAGGCCCTGCCTTCACCAGCTCACAACATACACCTGCCTAGGCAGCCCTGCACCCTGCCCATCACGGAGGCGCCTTAACCTGGTTCCCAGCGTGTGCACCTCCCTCTACCTGCGTGCGTCACCTGACTTGCTCCCTTGCTCCCTGGGCTGCCAGCCCGGCCCAGCCCGGCCCACAATTCCCACCAGGGGGACGTTTGTCCACCTTCATCACTCCAGCCCTGTCCCCAGCAGCCCCTCCCCCTGCCCCCACCATCATGTTGTAGTTTTCTGCACCTCGACGCGAGCCAGCTGCTTTTGGGGCTTCTCCCGGCACCCTTGGCCTCTCTCCCCACACAGCGCCCAGCTTCCTCCCACCACTCCAGCAGGCTCCGAGGCCCTCTGAGGCTCCACATTCTCACTTCCAGTGGGGAGAGCGTCCCTCTTCCTCCCCTGACCAAAAGGGACTCTCCCCCCTCCTTGTGACAGGGGACTGAGGGCAGCATTATATTTGCCAGCGGGAAGTCCCCACACCTGGCCACAGAGCCAGGGAGGAGTGGGCCCTGACACAGGACTGCTGGGATTAGGACACCAGCCCTGTGGGTGGTGCCCTCCATGGGGCACAGGGGTAAAGAGGTCCTTCTGGCTCACCCTGGGGGGCAGATGACAGCCTGGGAGCTGCCCACTGGTGCGGAAAACCACCCCCACCCACCGCCCCGACCACAGGCGAGCTCTCCGCCCAGAGGCCAGGCCACGCTAATGCAGGCGCTCAAGTCCAGGCCACTGGACTCTGCTGCCAAAGGGCCGCCCCCCAGCCCAGCCGGGACACCAAGCCGGGATCAGCTCCAAACACTTCCCCTTCCCCTAGAACCTCCGCTCTGGCCCCCAGGGACAGGGCAGGATGCCCCTCCCTGACCAGCGGTGCGCAGCGCCTGGCTCAGCCTGAGCCTCACACCCAGGGCTGGCCTCACCCTCCCGCGGACCTCTGGACGCAAACTGCAGGACAGGGACTCTGACTTCAGGCCTTACTTAGAGTCCCTGTGGCCTCCATGAGACCCCCACCAACAGGGCAGAGTCCCACTGCTGTACTCTGCCCTATGAGTTCCAGATGAAGCAGAGGTGACACATGTAGGCCCACTGCAAAGAAAGGACCACCAGGACTGCCAGAGGGACCCCCTCTCACAGCTCACTGCTGTGGCACAGCAGTCACAGGTACCCAAGGCCTCAGAGAAACTGTGACCCCTGGGCCCAAAGCCTCCAGCCTCAACAGCCCAGCCGTCCTCCTGAGGGAGCTGAGGCTGACAGGGAGGAAGAGGGGTGCCATCAAACCTCAGGCACACACAGTCCTGCTGAGCACTGCTGTGGCCCACCTGTGGGCCCCCCACACTCCCTGGGGAGGAAAACACACTTGCTCAGGAAGGCCCGGGAGCCCAGGGGGATGGTGGGAGCCCAGGGAAACGCCAGCTCCCTGGGAGCCCAGATGAGGCCATCAGGGGTCAAAGAGAGAGCGCAGAAAGCCCTGGACACTTGCCACCCGGCCGCCCAAGTGACCCGACACATTCTAAGCCCCTCCAGGGCCACCTCCCCTTCTCACGTGCATGTACACGTGGTCAGCCCAGCTCCAGGGACAGAACTGTGGGGGCACCTGGGAGTGGGGAGCCAGCAGGGGTAGAGGTCCTGTCAGGAGTCAGACTGGCTCTCCCGGTTGTGCTGTCTGTCCCCAGGCGGTTCCCAAGTTCCTCGGAAGGTGGTGACCACACCCCAGAGCCGTAGGCACCCCTCCACCCCCACAGCTTGGCCCCAGCCCCTCCAAGCAGCTCAGGCTCCGGGTGTGCTCTGCCAGCACCAGCCAGCATTCCAAGTTGAGCCAAAGAATACAGCCTAGCAGTGCCTCTCTCGGGGCCTCCCTGGGAACCCCCAGCCCATTCCCTACCCTGGAGCTAGGCTGACTTTCTCCCTCCAGGCCCCCTTAGTTCCCGATCTCGTGTCCACCCCAGGTGGGGACCTGTAGCCTCACCCCCTGAACCAAGGCTGCCTGGCCCCAGTCCTCAGCTCTGTGGGGTCAGTTCTTCAAAGAGCCGCCCAGACCAGGACCCCAGAATCACTGACGTGGCCTCCGTGTGGGCAGCTCTGAGCCCGTACGCCTTATGTGGTTCCCTGGGTGTCCTTGTTCTCCAACCAATGCCCCTGCATGTAACCTCTTAACGACAGGGCTTTAGAGGGGGGCTCAGCCACCCTGTAACACCCATCGCCAACCCCGTGTCCTCTGCTAGCCCAGCTCCCACGGTCCTGGGGCTTCTCCTTGCCACCCTCATCTCACAGCTCACAGCCCAGAGCGAGGAAGTGCCCCCTAAGCCTGGGGTGCCCCTCTCCTTCCACTCTGCACACTCTGCCTACCACATGCTGGCCTGACCCACCACCCCTCTGAGCCAAGGAGAAGGAAGCTTCCCCATTCAGCTTCATAAAGGAAGTGAGTGCCACACCCTGCCCCAGGGATTTCCCTCTTGGTGGGCAGGAAGAGAGGGTGATTGGAAGTAGAATCTACTGTGGAGATTTCCAGCACAGGCGTGGAGGCCCTAAAACGCCTTCCAAGGCATCTTCAATCTCTCCCTCTCCGCTACTCTTTGCCTTAGCCTATCACATCACTACAGCCCCACAGCATTACTGAGCCCCACAAAATCAACCCAACCCCTACCATGTGCTAGGCTGTGCCAGTAAGGGCATTCAATCCTGCAGTCAGAGGCTGGATTTTAATACAGGAAACTGTCTCAAAACCAACTGTTGAGAGCCCCACACTATGCTGGGGATACAGAGGTAAATATCTGGGTCCTTTTCCTCCAAAAATTCCAGGACATTCTCCAAGACGGGAAGATCCCGCCCTGCCTTTCCATAAATCCTCCCCTAGAGCAGGGCACTCCTCGGAGACTGCAGACTCCCTGGGGGCACCTTTCTACCACCTCCCTGCGGCTACACCCTGTGAAAGGCGCGAAGACACACCACCGCACCCAGTTCTCTGGCCACATTGTGTTGAGGCTCCACAGCCTGGTGCCAGGGCGCAGACAGAGCTGAGAGATGCCCCATGTGCCCACTCGGCTCCCATCCCGCACAACGGGCACAGCCAGCCCTGCTCGGGCCGCACATGCCGCTCGTGGCCACTGCATTGCCGCCAAAGGGCTGCACCCCCACATCCTCTGCCCTGGCGCTGCAGGGGGAGCCCAGACGGGCCGGAGGAGGGCCGGGTCCTCACACACTGCAACCGCCTCCCCGCACGGGTAAGCCTTACATAACACACTGCTCTGAACACACCCTAAGCACACTGTGGTTCCAACTCCGCGGCAGGACCTCGCCCCCAGTCCTCCCTCCCGGGGCTCTCCGCCGGAGTTCCCGGGAAGGCAACGAAGCCCTTCTCCTTTGCCGAGCGCGGCCCCTGCCCCCACCTCCCACACACAGCCCCTTCCCCCCTCCTCTCTGCCCCTCTCCACTCCTTCCCGAGTTCTGGTTTGAATTAGTCAGCGGCTCCAACCACCACATTCCTCAGGCTGCTGGCGCCGAGCCAGGCGCTGGGGCGGGGGCCCTCCCGCCCGGACGGGTTTGGGAGTGGGGTGGGGGGAGACAGCGCCGCTCTGGAGGGGAAGGGGCGGTCCCGAGGTCAGTGCCGCAGCTCAGCCCTCTCCCCGCCCCCTCCCATCCCCCAGTGCTAGAATCTCCCTAATTACGGCCCCCACCCCATCTCCCACCCGTCCCGCTGGGAGGCGCGCTGCAAACTTCCAGGCTGCGGCCGTAGAGGAAGAGGGGAATTTTCTGCAGCGGGGAACACGGAGGGGCAAGACTAGGGCGGGGCAACTGGAGCGAGAAGAGGAGAGGCGGGTGGTGCAGAACCGGGTGGGGCTGGGAGGATTGGGGACGCGGAGTTGGGGCGGAGGTGTGCGGAGCGGGGAGGGACCGCGGAGGGGCCGTGGAGGCAGCTCGGGGGCGCGGGGGCTCAGGGGCGCCGGGAGGGGCCGAGGGGCCGCGGCGGCGATCTCGGAAACTTGCCCAATAAACATGGAATAGGAACCGAGCCGCGCGCTGAGCCACCGCCCCAAGGAGGAGGGGGTGGGACAGGGGCGCGAGGGGCTGCCAGGCCAGGAACGGGGCGCCCCGCCGTGAAGCAGAGCCAACAGTCAGCCATCGACGGAAATAGGACTGGAGCAAAGTACGCTTCGGCGCGATTTTACAACTTTGTCCAACTTGCACAGCAACTCGGGAGCAGAGCCCCGGGCTGCCCAGCTTGCTCCGAGCTGTCGGAACTCTCACAGTGACACACTCACCCAAAGCGCCTCGCCCAAGCCCTGCAGCGGCCTCCCCTCTCGCGTTCTCGGTGTCCTGCTGCCCCACCACGCCGCGGTGTGCCCGGCGCCCCTACCTGCGCGCTCAGCCCCAGGGCACAGCCATAGCCAGAACGGGGCCCGATGTCGCGGTGCTGAGGCTGCTGCAGGCGGCGAGCCCCAGTCGGGGCGGGTCCGGCAGGGCGGGCGGTGCAGTCCCCGCGGCGGAGCTGCTCCGAGTGGCCGGGCCCCCGCGCACGGAGGCGGCTCTTGTAACTCCGGCTGGGGCGGGCGGGTCTGCCCCGAGCTGTGGGGAGAGGGCGGGGCCGGGCGGGGCCGGAGTGGGGCTGGGACGAGAGATCGGCGACACCGGAGGGTCCCGGGAGCGGGCCGCGGGTCGGGGGCTGTCTCTGGGGGTCGCGGGCCAGGCGGGCGCCGCCCCGCAGAGGTGCTGCCTTCCGCCCTGTCCCCACCCACTGCCCCCTGTCCTGGCCGGGGCCTGGAACTGACCCCAGCATATGCGGTGGGTGGCCTTGTGGGCAAGAAACGCCTCGAAGCTCCCTGAGGCTCATCCTCTCAGCTGGAACTGCGAATCTGCTCATTTTGCAGAAAGGACCGAGGGGTTCAGTTAGCGCTGGGGCCTTGGGTGACTCGGCTGCGACCTCCAGCCTGAGGCGGACGTTAGGATTTTCTCTCAACACAGGCAACTACACTCCGAATCCTAGGCCCAGTTTCCTCATTGGTTCCCAAGCTGCAGGCAGCAGCACCTATTTCTCTAACTTTCTCTTTCTGGGGGCCCCTCAGGGCCTCCTCCAACAGAAGTGGTCCGGAGGTGCTGGCCCCACCTCCTGGGGTCAGGGTCACCCGTGCCCCCAGCCACCACGGTGCTGCTCTGGCTGCAGCCCCACGGGAGTCATGCCTGCAACTCTTGGAGCGGCAGAGCAGGCTGCCCACCCTCCTATTCAGACTCCCTGAGGGAAGCCTGAGCCCCTGCTTCTCCTCACCCTACCCTTTTCTTCTCAGATCCCCTCTCCGAGCCCCTCCTCACATCGCCACTTGCAGGATGCTGAGTTTCCCATTTTACAGCCATTTCCCACAGCCACTTCTAAATACATGGAGATTTTATTAAACGCTTAATGATGGGGTATGGGGCCTTCTGGCTACAACACCCCCTCTTCCACAACCTGATCCCCTTCTCCTCAGGAATCCTTTTCTATTCCCCTCCTGGGTGGCCACCCCCTGCCCTCATCAAGCCAGTTTCCTTCCTTCCCAAATGCTGGGGAAGGGAGACCCCAGGCTGGAGACCTGAGCAGACCTAGCCCGAGGCAGGAGCACCCTCCTTGCTGCAAGATCATGAGTGGGCTGGAGCTGCGACCAGCGGCCCTGTCCTCTGAAATGGCAAACATGTTTACAGGCTAAAAATACCCAGCAGCCAACTCTGCTGCCAGCCCTGGGGGCTGTGTCCCAGGTCCAGTTACCAGCACAGGGTACAGGCCGTGGGGGAGGGAAGAGACAGACAGCAGAAGGAGCCACAGACATGCAGACACTCACATAATGGGCACAGAAAGGTGGAGACAACGTGGAGACATTTAGGCAGGCATAGACATGCAAAGACAGAGACGCAGGCACCAGCTTTCTCTCTCTCTCTCTCTCTCTCTCTCTCTCTCTCTCTTTCTCTCTCTGTCTCTCTTTCTCTCACACACACACAGGTACTCATATAGTGACTAAACCTACAGTTGAGACAGTCCCACCACACAGCAACACACAGCCAGAAACCCGGCCTTTTCTCCTCCATTTTGTTCTGTACCCCTTTCCCAGCACCTCCCATATTTAAAGAAAATCTAAACTTTTAAACTTGGGGATGCTTTTAAAAAATAAAAACCAAGAGCTAATTATTTCCTTTACCAATGGCTTTTTCATTTTTATTTCATTTTCAGTAACATTTATTCAGCTTTTTAAACATGGACCAAGAATACAGATAAACTAAAGTGGCCTGTAATGCTACAAGTCGGATAACCCTTCCGACATTTAAAAAATAAAATTAGTAACTCCATCTGGTGAAGGTGCTTGACACAGAAAGGTAGAACAATAAAAAGTAAACATTTCCCTCATACATGTGGCCCTCTCCCCAAAAGTAACCACTGTTACTCCCCAAAAGTAACTTTGTGAAATGAAACATTTGTTTCCTTGAAAGAGCAAGTTTCTCCAGTGAATATAAAAATGGTAGCTGATTTACACCTAGGCTTTCAGAAAGATAGCTGTGATGTCAGGGATGCCACAAAGACAAAGGGTATCTGCTTAAAAGACTTTCGGCTTTGGAAGGAGGGGCTGGAGCAGGAAAGGAAGAATGGGAGAGGGTGTGGACGCTGGGCCCTCAATGCAGCCTGGCCGCCAGCAGCCCCCAGGAGGGAAAAAGCTGAGGCGAGTGTCCTGGGCTTGGAGCCAACTTATCTGCTCCACTGTTTGTTCTGGCCACCCTCTTGGTCAACAGGGAAGAAGGCAGGAGAGGCTGGTTTTGCAGCAGCCACAGAGCACGGATTACTGTGCAGGTACTTCGTTCAGAGGTAGGAATGTCAAGATATCTGGTGGTGGGTGGTCCCAGGGACTGGCTCCTGCCCCATTCCAGGCAAGGTGGGGAGAGAAGGGGTAACCTAGACCCTACCTGCTGAAAACCTTAAAACCTGTGATACTGCCTGCTGGAACTAGAGCTGGCATTCCTCCTGGGCCCAGAGGAAGGGAATATTTCCAACAGCTGTCAGTGGTGTAAGTGGAGACACACACTTTTGGAAATTTCTAGCAACCCTTCTTCTTCTGCCCACTGCTGTAGTCCCCCACCCCTCACAACCCAAAGCCGTCTTAATGGTGACTGCAGGTACTTTCAGGCGTTAGCTCGTTTCATCCTCACGCTCTGGGAAGAAACCGTCACAGAGAGGGCTAATGATTTCCCTAAAGTCACACAATCCTCAGAAGCAGGAGTCAAGCTCCCACTAACATCTAAGTTCCATAAAGCAGGGATTTTTTTTCTCTGCTGTATGACCCATGCCTAGAGCAGTGGTTGGCACAT
Source organism: Manis pentadactyla (assembly GCF_030020395.1). Classification (NCBI taxonomy): domain Eukaryota; kingdom Metazoa; phylum Chordata; class Mammalia; order Pholidota; family Manidae; genus Manis; species Manis pentadactyla. Next base: position 14,910,622 of record NC_080027.1, on the reverse strand, counting down.
GGCAATCACTCAAGAACACTTTGTTGAATGAATGAATGAATAAATGAATGAATGAACTACAGGCATAACTGGCCCCAAAGCCCTTCTTCTTTTCACAACAGAATTCTGCACCCCACCCTTCCCATGAGGGGAAGTCTGAGCTTCCCCTAGCTCTCAGCCCATAGAGAGCAATCCCCCCACTTGTCAGTTGCTCACCAGCTGCACAAACATTTATTGTGTTGTCCAACCCTGGGCCAGGGGCCTGTGGTGGGAAAAGTGGGGGCAGCAGAGGTGGTCATGCAGGTAATAGCACAGGAGAGGGAATCCCTGCCCTCAAGGTGCTCCAACCAGCAGGAAATGGACTCTGGTCCCCTTCTACCTTGTACTCTTGAGTTCCTTGCAGCACGGGACCTATGCTTTGGGAAATTGCACACTATCTTTTCTACCAGGTCTTTTACACCACCTCACCTTACCACTCCGCAAACACAGATATCACACTATTTTTTAGTTATAAGGAGTCCCCTCAGTCCCAAGGTTGCAAAGAACCTCTGTCCTCTCGAAAGTTTCGGACACCTTTGACAAAATAAGGGCCCCAGGGGTAACTTCAGCCCTCCAGCACCCTTTGGAGGCCTGAGCACCACAGCCCTCCAGACTCGTTGGCAAAGCGAGGACAGTCCTAGGACCCGTCATCACAGGGATACCCCAGCTTCCCCAGAAGCGCCACTCCCTCCCCCGGGGTTCCTTGATCTGTAAGTGTAGTTGTGATGAACCTTGGGCTCCTCTGTTGCCTGGCAACGTGCCTGTTTTGTTCCTATTATGCTTGTTTCCACAGCAACCACAAGGGGGCTCTGTGGGCAGGCCCCTTGCCAGGGGATTCCCCTTACCCTCCCTCTCCTGCAGTCCCCTTCTCTGAAATCAGGGTGTTACAGGGAAGAAAAGAGGCCGACTGCGCAGAGTAATCATGGCTTTTAAACTTCGAGCCCAGAAAGGAAATGAAGCATGCAATCTATTTGCACTCTCCTTGAAAGCAGGCTTACTCCCTCAGCCCCACCCCCGCCCTGTGAGGGTCCTTTGGCATGTCAACCTTAGAAGCCAAGAAATGACTGTTACCACTTCTTTGAGCCACCTGGGATCTCCCAGACCCCACCTCCACCCCATAAACACACCAGCCCAGAGATTAGAATCCCTGCTAAACATCAGGCCCTGCCCCTTCACTTGTACCACTTCCGAATGTCATGTTCCCCGCTTGAACAGCAAACCTATTGGCTGAGTCTGGGATCTAAATATTGTTTCCTAAGCAATTCTCAAATCCCAACCTCCTAACCCAAACTCCAACTATGAAGCCAAGTAAAAAGCTCCTCCTCCAGCTCAATTCAAATCCCAGCTTGTGTTTAAACCTCAAGCTTCAAATAAGGAGTTCCTGAATTACTCAGATCAGACAGCCGGGATCCCGGAAACCCTCCCCTGACACTGTCCTAATTGAAATATTCAGGCCCAAGCAGAACCCAAGTTAAAGCTGATTAGAGAACAAGAGATGAGATTCAGGGCTCTGAGTACGCACTCCGGGGAGGAAAGAAGAAAGGAAAGGCTGTCCGGGCAAGAGAAAGGGCACGGAAGTGGGCAGGAGGGCAGGGCAGGGGAGCACGCCTGGCACGGTCAGATTCCAAGCGGCGGTGAGGGATGATGAGCTGTGGGTATGGAGATGCTGTGGGACCAAACAGACGTAGGAAACGTGGACCCGAGGTTAAGGAAGACAAGTGGCAAAACACAATCGTCTGAGGCTGTGAAGGAGAGGGCAGCCGGGGGGCGGCAGGAGGAAGAAAGAAGAGCTCGAACCGAGCTGGGGCCTGGCGGCCGACTGGTAAACAGCAGCCGGGGGAGGGAGTGGAGTGAGCAGAGCAGCCGCCGGCCAGCGCCCCTCCCCATCGGAGCAGGGAGGGAGGGGCTGGAAGCGGGGGAGCCCCGGCTTCCTCTCCCCTTTTGGAATGGCCTTTTTCCCATCCTTTCCAACTTCCTCTGCCTTTCCCCCAGTTCCCGGGAAAAGGAACACCGGCCATGTTTTGCTCCCTCTTCTTCCCATGTCCACTTGAAGGAGACCAGGCCCAGCAGGGAAGGAAGGGCCTAGGCTGCCCAGAGCCTGAGTCACCGCATAGTTGAGGTTCCTGTCACTTAAGTCCGCCTCTGCTACACCCTGTGCCCTCTGCCAGCCCCAGGACTTGGATCACTAGGGCCAACCCTGCCCCAGGACTGCCTCCACTTCTAGGCTTCTTAGCAAGTCAGGGCTGACGATCCTCTCTCTGCCTCCAAAACCTAGTGTTTTTGGTCCATGACACTTGGCCTTCAGCTTTTGAGAGAAGCACCCTCCTGCTCATTTTAGGAGCAAAAGTGACTCAGTGAGCAGTGGCAAGAACTGTGGAAAGACTGGCATGCACTTGATAAGTCACTTCCCCTCTCTGGGCTCCAGTTTCCTCGTGGGTGAAAGAGGGACTACATGATATAGTTTCCTGGGCAACCCCTGCATGAGGTACATTCTGTAAGTCTGAGTCAAAGAGATGGATGCAGGAGAGTGGGATAAAAGGGGTGTGTTTTCTGACCCCTGTCCTAACTGTGGGAGTGGTTGGGGTAAGTCACAGGCACTGCCACCACCAGGCAGCCAACACCCTAGGTAGCTCAGTGATTCAGGTCCCACGGAGGCCCACTGGCAGGAAAGCACCCCATGGCTTCCCTGTGAGTCAGGGGAAATGCGGGTCTCCCTGAAGAATGACTGGTCAGGGTCCCGCTATAACCACCTCTCCCTTACACCTAGGAAGCTTTCCACCTCAGTGCAGCCGCCACTTCCTTTGACCTTACGGCCTCCCTGGCCTTGCAACCCCTCTTCCTCAGCCCTCAGCTCCACAGCCCTCCCTGCCCTGCCATGTCCCCTCATTTACCCCTTGGCTCTGCACATCCCCACTACCCACCCCCATCCAGGCAGAGCCAGCCAGATGATTGCAAAAGGGCTGAGCCAGCGGGAGAGGCCCTCACATGACAGCTGCTCCTGCTGCAGAGGGGAGCGGGCAGCTGGAAGTACAGGGAGGCGCATTCCCTGGGAAATCTGATCAGAAATAGCCCCAAACCCTGACTGACCATCCAGCCCCCGCTCTGCATAGGCCCACCCCTTGCGTAATCAGGGTAAGGTCAGTAGGCTCCTTGTGGAATCCTGAGGGAATCAGAACAGGGGATAAGGTGGGGTGAGGGGGCTGCACGAAGGGAGGGGGCTACAAGAACAAAAGGAGCACAGGAACATCTGGAGAGCCAGGGTTCTCAAGGACACCTTTGCCACTAAGCCAGGCCCACCTCCACAATGTAGCCTCCCAGCCTTATGAGGGATTCAAGTGAATAAATTGCTCCTGTCTGGCAACCACCAATCCCCTGCCCCACCCATGCCTTGGGTGCTGAGGCACTGGGACACCCCAGTAATTCCGCTGGGGTAAAACAACAGCCTCCTCCAGGAGCCATGCCAGCCTGATCAGAGCAAACAGACAAGAGCAGGTGGCATAGTTTCTCTAACCTTTCAGAAGCGCCAATATTTTAGCTTTACAGCTTTAGGGGAGGAGTAGAGGAGAGGATACCCCAGAATTACATTCAAATATAGAACACCAAAGCAGGTTGGGGAAGTCACACTGTCCTGGAGGTACCGCTGGTGGGGTGAGCCAGGGAAGCCATGGCCACCCAGGAAAAACCATCTGATGCGTGGAAGTTCTGGGTTTTGAGCAGAGTGCCCGTTGCCATGAAAACCACAGTATTAATTTCAGAAATGACTGGGTGGAGTCAAGTCCAAAGCACTTCATTCCTCCCTCTTCAATATTAGACACTTCCCCCACCTTTCAAAAGGGGAAATGGCACATGTGGGGCATGTGGGCAGCTGGTGGGATGGGTCTGATCCAGTAAGCATCAGCTCTCCAGCTCCAGCCCACATCAGGACCCTGAAAACAAGGAGACAACCTAGGTCTTTCTTGGAAGAACTTTAAAGGCTTTGACTTTTTAATAAGTGACTTAAGCAGAAGCACCAACAAAGCTTAAATAAATAGTTGCTTATTAACTAGTATCTACCGGTTTATCTACAAGCTCAACCAAGTCTCAGCTGTCCCCATTCACACTCACTTTGCAAAGACTTTTATCGGCAAATTCTCCCAGGAGCCCTGACCCTCTCCAGTTTCTCACCCTCCGTCCTGGAGGCTCTTGAGATTTTGCCCAGTGAATGAATAGAATGGCCTCCTCCTTCCCCAGCTTACCCCCATTCTCCAAGATGTCGCCCCATGTGGTTCTTGACCACTCAAGAGAAGCCCTCCCTCCCTGTAGAGAGCCCAGGCCCTGCTAGCCCCTGCTGGCCGCACAGCGCCCTGGGCTGGGCAGAGGTTCAGCCCAGCAACCCGACACGTCCGCGGTGCAGGCTCTCACTGGAGAAGCGGGGCCAGGCTGAGCTCCAGCACACCGCACTGGGCCCCAGTCGGGACCCAAGAGGGCACAAGGCCAGCTGCAGCAGTGCGGTGGGTGACTCAGGCCTCCGTGGGGCAGGGCGGGGACCGAACCAACTCCAGATGTACTTCCCCTTTCCCGCCCCACATCTGTCGCTACGAACTCTCACTGTTAACCTTTCTTGCCCATCCCGACCCCGCTGGAGGCCAAGAGCAGCTTGCCTGAGGTCACAGCCCCCTTCCCTAGGGACTCCCACCTCTGCCTGGTTCTCAGCCAAGCGTAAGGCTGGCCTTATCCAACCTGGCCACACTCCTCTGCATCAAACCCTCAGAAGGCTCAGGAGGCAGGACGGGAGGATGAGTCACTTCTCATCTCTGATGGAGGTTAGGAGGCAGCCAGCCTCTCAGGCAGGACCTGCCCAGTTCACGTGGGATACCAGATCTATCTCAGACCCAACACTAGCCCACCTAGAAGACACCCCACTTTTACACAATTGCCCCACCCCCCCAGGCCTGTCCCCTCAAACCTCCTTGGCACAAGTTGGTCTCTCCTGCCTATGCCTTCAGCAGCTGGGAAGATGAAGGACACCAGAGTAGTAGTGAAGATTACACAAGCGAAGGGGCAGGGGGTGTGGTGGGGAATAGCATTTGGGAAGGGAGTCCGACAGGTTCAGTGAGGCCCCAGAAACCAGCTCAGGGCACGCCCCAGCCAGCACTTAGTGCTTTCACATACTCTCCAAGAGGAGCCCAGAATGCTCAGAAGCGACAGGTAGCTTTGAATCCAACTCTAGATGAACTGCCAGGGAGCACACTCTTAAGCAAGTCGTAGCCATCCTCACCCAGCAGGATCCAAACCTCTGCCCTCCTCTGTCCGTTTGTCCTCAGAACCCCACATGCAGTCAAGACGCCAGCTAGGTTACAGCCCTCCTCCCCCTCCACTCCCAAGCCCACCTATACATGAAAAGATCACCTACTTCCCTCCCAAACCAAGAGCCCTCTCCCTCTCCACCTCTGTGCTTGGACGGAGGGGGTGGGAGAAAAAAAACACATAAAACCATAACCTGGACACCAAAGGCAGAGTCATGACTGTTACTGTCTATGCCTTAAAACAAGATCAAACTAGGTTTCCACTTGACCTGAATATTTAACTTTAAAGGGAGATCCTCACTGATCTTCAGAAAAGACAATCAGAGTAGAGGTAACAATCTCTGAATCAAAGTGTGTAATAAAAAGCTCAAAGAGCAGAAATCCTGGTCTAAGCGAGGTTACTTCTGACTGCTCCACACTCCAGGGAGCAGCAGGGCATGTTAAGAGTCCTGGCGTCAGTTCAGAATCCTGCCTCTGCTGACGATGTGCTATCACAGGCAAGTCACCTGGCATCCCTGAACCCCACTTCCCTGTTGGAGAGCAGGGCTACCCTAGAGGAGATGCGCACCAGGTCAGGGCCAAGAGGCCAGTGTTTGTTCTGAGTCATCTGTGCCTGATTGTCCTGCTTGTTTGGAGTAGACTATGGCCCTTGGATACTGTCACCTATCCACCACACAGGGCAGGTGTGGGAAATAACGCAAAGTTCCCTGTACACAGTGCACTGTGTGTGGTGTGTCAGCTCTTACCACCACCAGCAGTGTTCTCTCCCTTCCCTGGGGAAGGTGTGGAAGCTGGACCTGAAGAATTAGGTAATTACAAAACCCCGTGCCACTACCCATCATAACTGCATCCAGTCTTTGCCAGCCAGGCTAGAAGACAGTCATCATGGTAGAGGCATGGCAATAAAATCAAAAGTGAGGAGAGGCCTTTCTTTCTGATCTTCTCAAGACTGCTCTCTACAAAGGGAGGTATACACTGCAGGCATAGCAAATACCCTCCTTCAACACATCTACTGTTCTTTGAAGAAGCTCTCACTCACAAAGGAGGCAGGACAGAAAAGGGCTCAATGTTCAGTTTCCTTTAATGCCCCCCATCTCCCTGGAGGGAAGGTGCAGGCAGCTAGGCGATGACAAGAGATGTTCACTTGAAGATCTTGCCCTGATTGAAGGCTTTGCCCACATGCTGGAAGGCCCCCTCCCAGGAAAAGTATTCTCGAACCAGCGTCTGGGTCTCCTCACTGCCAGGATCCAGTTTCCGCCATGTGTATGACTCGTAGTCCACCTGCCAATCTGGACTCAGCTGGGGAGAAAAAGCCAGGTAAAAAGCATATGGTCAGGTTGTTGGACACTGTCCCACACCTGTTACTTCCAGCTCAGACATTTGTCATCCGAGTTCAGGACCCCTAAGAACATGCAGCTCCTTCCTGTACACATTCCTTGAAATCACCCAAATGCCCACTGGCCCAGGAGAAAGTGTGCTTCCCATATCCTTGCCCCACCCTAAAAAGGCATACTCCCCCCTCACCGGAAAGGCAAGCTCCTGGCCCCGCAAGACCCAGAGTCCAGAAATGGAGCTGCTGTTGTTGGTTCCGAAGAGGATGACACTGGCAAAAGCATTCTTCCTCAGTTTGTCCAATCGCTGGAACATTCCTGAAGGGGCGAGGTAGAAGAGCCAGCCTTTGGAATTACATCACCTACTATCTTGACCTCCCTTGTCTTCCCAGACCCACACTCTTCTCACCAGTGATGAGGTTGCAGCTCATGAAGGTCTGGGTGAGCTCTTCAGGGTAGCGGTACTCAGAGTACCACAGGGACCAGCCGTCCTTATCAAAGTGCTCCCAAAAATATGGCAGTGCCACAGAGACTGTGTCCTCATTGGAATACTTGCGCTTAAATTCATCCAAAACAAAGGTACTGATTTGGAGGAAAAAAACGAGGTCAATGTGGAGATGGTCCTAGGCAACAAAGGATTGCCAGACTAAAATAAGCTAAGGGCATTTTCACTTAAATGTACGGGTTTTCAGAAATTCCACTTCTAGGAATTTACCCAAAGAATATAGCAGCCCAGTTTGAAAAAGATAGATGCACCCCTATGTTTATCACAGCACTATTTACAATAGCCAAGAAATGGAAGCAACCTAAGTGTCCGGCAGTAGATGAATGGATAAAGATGTGGTACATACACACAATGGAATATTATTCAGGTGTAAGAAGAAAACAAATCCTACCATTTGCAACAACATGGACGGAGCTAGAGGGTATTATGCTCAGTGAAATAAGCCAGGCAGAGAAAGACAAGTACCAAATGATTTCACTCATCTGTGGAGTATAAGAACAAAGAAAAAACTGAAGGAACAGAACAGCAGCAGAATCACAAAACCAAAGGGAAAGGGACTGGGGAGGATGGGTGGGAAGGGAGGGATAAGGGGGGGTGGAGAAAGGGGGCATTACGACTAGCATGTATAGTGTGGGGGGGGGCATGGGGAGGGCTGTGCAACACAGAGAAGACAAGTAGTGATTCTGCAGCATCTTACTATGCTGATGGACAGTGACTGTAATGGGGTTTGTGGGGGGGACTTGGTGAAGGGGGGAACCTAGTAAACATAATGTTCCTCATGTAATTGTAGATTAATGATACCAAAAAAAAAAAAAAAGTATGGGTTTTAAGGAAAAGGTCACGGGACTGGCAGATGTGTAGAACCTTCTGAAGGAGGAAAACTGACAGGTATGAGCATGAGGCTAGGGAGCTCCCTTGCTCCCCCAGACCCAGCCTAAGTATGCTAGAAATTGGGAGGATGGGACCTCAAGGGGGCCCTGAGGGAAACCTGTCCCAGGAAAGGCACGGCAGACTGCTGCCCCCTGGTGGACACAGCGTGAGGAGGGCTTTTTTTTTCGGGCTAACCCCTCCCAGGCCCTTTCCCAGAGTCACACTCAGTGTCTCACCAATCTCCCCGCAACCACAGGCCCACCACTGTCCTCTTCGGGTTACACACACTGTGACATGACAGTAATGTAAGCAGCGAACATTTCCAAAGGGCCTCCATCCCAAATCTTACACTCAGGTCCTTTACTCACTCTGCCCAGAAACAAGTTCAGATGCTGAAAAACCGAGGTTCAGGTTCTCTTTGAAGCAATCTTGGCACATGGAGCCGAGAATGCCAGCATCAGTACAGGTGAGGGCCCTCCCCCAACAGCAGGGGGGCTCTATTTTTTATTTCTTCCCAATTATCAAAATACATGCTGACTGAAGAAAATTATCCGCAATGCCAACAAACAAGATTGTTAGTATTTTTATGTATTTCCTATTGGTAATTTTCCAGAGGACATATGTAGTTTTATGCCTTACATAATTTGTTCACTTAATATTGTGTTGTACTATTGAGAATTTCTTGCAAATATTTTAACAGCTAAATAATCCTCTACTGCATGAATGAGCTGTAACTCTATTAAACCTCCTTACTGAATGATTAATTGGTTCAATTATTCATTAGGATAAATTTTGCCAACAAACCCTAAAGTTAGAGACTATGACCTTCCCTCCCTACACAGATAGGGTTAGACGGTGGGACCTCTCCACTGTTGTAAGGCCTTTAATCCTGGGTCCTAGGTTCCTTCCTAATGCACATCAGAGACCTCTGCTGAAGACCTTTAAAACCTCAACCACCCCAAAAGTGAGACTGGGGATTTTTTTCTTCATGCCCTCCTAAACTGTCTGAATTTCAAATTCATGATGAATGATTCACCTTTTCCCCCAGGTGACCACAAGCGCTCAACATCCCCTGAAGCAAGTTTAGCTGGAAGGCCTTAGAAAAACTACAATTAACCCTGGATAAATGAATCTTGACCTTTGAAAGCATTACCTCTGTGACATTAATCCTGGGAAAATCATCTTGGCAGCCTAGTAAAGCACCAAGGTAATGCAACAAATAGATATTAATAAACATTCCCAAGAAGATGTAAGAAATGCAGAGTTGCAGAGTTTATTAAAAAATTTAAGTTTCTTGCTGACTCATTTTTGGCCCAGAGTTATTCAGACCTGATATATGTGAAAATCTCTTAGCTAATAACAGTACCTTTGTTACAACAGCATACGTAATTTGGGTTAGTTATTACAGCTTATTTACAAACACCAAAGATCCTGTTTGCTCTTGACCTGCCCCAGTGCTAGGTTCAAGGTGAATCACTTTAGTTCAAAAAGAAATACATCTGTAAAGAGCAACTGCTTCCAGAGGTTTCTTGTTCCCACGAGGGGCCCGGGAGCAAGAGCTCTCAGTTACACTCCAAGCCGCTCCCCAAACAGGGAAGCAGCAGATCCTAACGGTAACTGTCCAGTACTATGTTGTCTGCAATTTACAATTCTAAGGACAATTACGCCATCAGCGCACACTCCTTCATACCGGTTTATACCATACAAAGACCATTACAAAATTAGAGAGTCAGACCCTGTTGAATCCTAACAGACCAACTAGTGAAAGGCTGGGTGGTTCTGGGAAAGGCAGTGTATGTGTGAGAACAGTAGAGAAAAAACTAGTGAAGAGACCATGCAAAAAATATTTCTCATTTTGCTTGAAATTCTAATAAAATGACCTGGGGCAGTGAATGGAAAGGTTTGAGGATAGAGAACTGGACAAGTACTGCATGTCGCACTTTTTTCACACCAAACATCTCCCTTTCACTGTATTCTTTCTTCCCAAAACCCTTACATATACTGAAAAGATAATATAGACAACCATCCCATCTACTTCCTTCTCGAGGGGTTTAACTCCCCAAATTTGGGAAACAAATGAACCAGACAGGCACTATGTAACCACAATATCCTTTCCCTTAGTGAACAATTTTTATACTGTCTGCTTCCTCAGAACAGCTAAAAGACACTCAAATGTTAAGAGTGTGGTGTTAGCTGCTTCAGCAAAGCCAGCCCAGAGCAGATGCAAGGCTCTCTGCACCATCTCATTGTATTAGTTCTGAGGGATCTCAAATAGTAATGAGCGTTTCTCAAGACCAATTTACCTTCACACTGAATTCTGTGCCTGTCTGTTAGAAACGGAATTTCAATCTTCCCAAGTTACTAGATATAATTTTAACTTGTTTTCTACTTTCAAAATTCACCCAATTCTTGAGGATAAACTCAAGAAGTTGCTTCAATTGCCACTAAATATTATCTTTCAACTTTGTATGGACAACCTAAAATTCTGGACTCTCACTATGAGTGAGACACACACAAGCAAGAACAGGCCTTCTTGGGTCCCGTGCCCACTACCCTGCAATATCCTTACCTCTTGGGCAGATGAGCAAAGGGGTCCTTGGCCTTCGGCTCAGCAGCCAGTGCCTGCTCACATTCATCCATCTCCTCCTCAGGAGCAGGGGCAGCTGCCTTCTTCTCCTCTTTCCGCTCAGCCTGGGATTTCTGCTTCTCTTCCCGAGAACCCTTCTCTTTCCGTGGAATGTCCTTTTTAGGCTGGCTCTCTGCAAACTTTTTAGCTGGTAAAGAGGAAAGGAGAAAAGTCAATGTCCTGTTCTTGCCATATCCCTCCAAAACCGGGCAGCAAGCAAGGTAATGAAAGGAAACTGCTGGGTGGGACAACTAAGGGATCTAGGCTCCACACTGCCCTGCCACCACACGGGAGTATGTCTTTGAGCAAGAACACAACATTCAGCAATGAAAATGTGTGTCGTAATTTTATGTATTAATACAAAGGAATGAGAATATGCATGCATATAAAACAAGTTTCACAAATATTAGTTACTACATGCAATGAATGCCCTCATTCCAGGAGTCCACATAACCCCAAAGCTAGACAGGAATCGGGGCCAAGACAGAGCAAACCAGCCTAACCCTGGCCACATGCTCCTCTACCTCCTCAGACTTACCATCAAACTGGGCCATCTTCTCACAGAGTTTCACCTCCCCCAAGACAGCCCGGAACTGGGGCTGGTTAATGCAGGTAAGGAACCAGCGGTTGGTATTGGTGAAGGCCTGGCGGAAGGAAGGCTCCAGGACCTGCCAGGATATGAGTGGAAACAAAGTCAGTGGACAAAAGACCCTGAAGAGTTTCAAGCCAGAGACTGAGAGACCCTTGATTGCTTTCTAACCCAAGCTCCACCTCCTTCTCCACCACTCAGACAGCAGCTCCCTGGAGTACCTCTTACCCAGGATGGTTACTTCCTATTCACCTTCCTAATCTCTACTTTGCAGTCCAGTCCAATTTACTGGATTGTTGGCCCCATCCTCCACTCACTATGAATCTACCTAGTGGGATAATACTTATAGGGTACCTTACTCCTTTTACAAAGCCAATTCACACAAAATTACAAGTTTCCAATCTTTTAAATTTCATATGCCAACTAAAAAAAAAAGGCAGCTTGGGACCAACAGACAGCTATCAACTACTCATTTTGCCAAATACTTAAAATCTACATTAACTACATAACATGTAATATATACACACGATATAGAATATGTATGTGTGTAAACAGATATCATTACCACAATTCTGAAAGTAAAGAGTATTCAACAGCAAGTTTATTTCAGAATAATGGACAGTCCCTTAAATTAAATTAGCTTCACGACAAACTCGTTTCCCATTATTCGGTTTGCTAAGGTCACAGAGAAGTCATATTGTCCTGGAGACAACACAGCAGTCACTTCTGCAGTGCTGGCTCTGTAGTACTTGGGTTCAAATTCTATGTCACCACTTACTAGCTACATGTGCTTTGGCAGGTTCGGTTCCATTTCTCCTCGCCCATACAACAGAGACTCACCAGGACTATCCCTGTAAGGGCTGTGGGCATAGGGTCTGGCAAAAAGTAGGTGCCTTTTCTTTGCTATTACCACACTGCTTTTCTGGACCAGCCTTGGTTTGAAAGCTGTTCTTTAGGAACCAGCAACATGTCAACTTCTTTGACCCATTAACCTCAACAAAGATTATCACTACCTTGACTTCACAGCTTTGAGGAAAACAACAGGACCAAAGGAATTCTCTCTCACACACACACCCCTCCAACTAAAACTGCTAAGTAATGCAGCCCAGAACTGAACCTAGTTCTGCCTCCACAAGACCTTGATGCTGAAGCTACCACCCGCCTTTACAACTAAGCAGAACAGGGCTTCCCAAGGAAGGTGGAAACAAACTAAACACCTTCGCTGCCAAAGAGAAACTCAGGGTAACAGAACTATTCCCAAACCTCTCAGAAAGAGGGACAGCAGTCCTGGCGCTCAATCCTGCGACCTGGAGACTAGCCGTTACCCCCGACTCCCTCACACCCAAGAACACGGGGGAGCCTAGCTGACTTGTCACTTCCTTTCTAATCCCCATCTACCCTCTGCCAACCTGATTTTCTATACTTCACCTGTTTATAGAGCCATAACAGGGTGCAGACAATTGTGATGTCAGCCAGAGTCACACGTTCGCCCACGAGAAAAGTCCGCGTCTTCAAGTGAGCATCCAGCAGCCCCAGAATTCGCCTCACTTCCTCCTTTGCATTCTCTGTGGCCTATTGATTTAAAATGATCAAACTCATCAATGGGTACCAATTCCACCCCCTCCAACATGCCCCACTAATAGACATAAGGTAGCTATTTCACTTTCTGAGTTCTGGCTCATCCCCACCCTCTTTCAATGGAGTCAGATTCTAAGATCATTTCAACTGTATCAGAAATGAAGCTCTCAATAATAAATTTCTTCATGGTGCAGTCTGGCTTCATTCCCCACCACACTGATCGTAGTTATGTATCTTTGGATTTTAGAAGGAACCTTAGAGGTCATTTGGTCTAATTACTCTCCTACCATCTGGTATAACCTTCTAATAGCAGCAATCTCTCTTCTGACCATTCATAACAGATACCACCTCCATTGGATCTCTCTGAAAAGAACCCAGACACCATCAATAGTCCAGAACTGCTATCGTGCTCCAAAATTGCACCCCAAAGATTAAGTCTCTCATTATCCACGTTCTTGGCATCTCCTTTTCTCAACCTACATTCTTATTCCCCAATACTCAGAAGCTGATGCCATCCCTGCCCTTGGTTGCTCCCCAAGTTCCAAGGCTCACCTGCTTGTTGTGGTGCATGATGCCCAAGGTAGGGAACACCCAGGTACTGGCTGGGGGCACTATGTCGCTATCAGCAAAGCTCACCCACTGCACCACCTGGGCCGCTGCCTCTGGAGTACTTCCCCGCAGCTCCTCATTGCTCACTGCAAAGTCAGAACACAAAGGTCAGAACTCTGGGGCCATGCCAACACCGATGCCACACTGCTGAAAATTCCTCTCCTTGTCCACTCCAGCTCTCCCTCATTCTCTCCTACACTCCTCACCTGCAGACCCTCCCATTCCCATATCCACTGCAAATTACCATAGTAGGCAATGGCATTGCTCTCAAACACACAGAATCCATCATCACCCTCAAATGCGGGAACCTGGGGACAAAGCAGTCAAAAGTAAGTAAGATACACAGTAATTTATCCCTAGTGAATCCCAGGAGCTGGACTATTCTGGATAAGGGTTTTTACAGAAGGATGACAATCCCTGCAAGCCAAACTCCTACTACCACTGAAACTCAGGAGCCAAAAATATTCAGTAACTTGGCACCCTTTTCAGCCTGAACTCACATAAGAAACCCAACACTTAGATAATCAGATTTGTATAAAATCCCTCAATCAATTAAACAAAAGGAAAGAAAGCAAGTCTTATTATCTCTGTCTATATTACTGAAAGTATTACAGTGATCTCCACACTGCACTTGATCTCATCTAGGCTTTAGCATGGTTAGTTCAATCTCTGTAAGCCCCTTGGGGCAAAAATCCTGCTCATTGTAGATACCCCACTTGAACACAGTCAAAACTCATTCTTTCTCCCACAAATAGAGAAGCCTGTGAATTTTATAAAAAGTCAGACAGCTTTGTATTTCTAACTACATGTGAACCTACAATTATCTCAAAAGAGAAATTTTGCTTTTTAGTCACTGAAATGTTAAAATATATATATATGGAAAACTCCCTTTTAAAGATGGAGATTATCTTCAGAGTGATAAATCTTAGGGTTCCTTGGGTTCTCAGGACCAAAGGCCCCTCTCCCTTTCCCTACTCACCTTGCCGGCAGGAAATTTACGGAGAAATTCAGGGGTGCGGTTGGTTTGGCCAAAGTGGAAGTGGGGTGGTGCGGAGAGTACGCGGACCTGAGCCCCACTGTACTGAGCAGCAATGAGGGCCTTAAAGGCCCTCCAGTTTTCAGGATATGTGTACAGGGTCTGTGGGAGGGAAGGGGGGAACAAAATTAATGAGCAGAACGGTCCTGGTCCTAAGTGTCACCTCCCAGGATGAATCCCCTGAGTAATCCTAATCTGTTAAACTCACTCTTTTACTCCCTCTGGTGAACTAAATTCTTTAGAATTTGTCATGTGTAATCAGACTCCTCTGAATTACTGGGGACAGAGCAGACCAACTGCTAAATAAAGCTTGTTGACAAAGATGACCTTCCCTAAGGACACCTCTAGCAGCATTCTCTTCCCTTCAAACACATCTCCAAGAAATCCCGTAACTTGCAGCTCCCTCAGACTCCATATGCTGAGACACACACACACACACACTCCTTCCTCCCTTCCCAGCGCCCTTGTTTCATTCATTGACGGTTACCGAGTGCCAGCCTACTCTATTGCCGAGCCACTCACCCACCTTCAAAAGCATCAACGTTGCCTCTTAAACACACACACACGGACCAAGACACTTCCAAGTTCTCCTCAAAATACCACGGAGATGCCGAATGGCAATTTCTCTTCCTAAATCAACTCGGTTTCCCAAAATACCTTTCTCTCCCTGTCACGCATACCATCCCTCCAGTTCTGCCCGCACCGAGTTCCTTGGCGCTGCCTTCTCTCCTTCTATTAAGCTGGCCAGGGGGGTCCAACTAGTCTGACTCCGCCGTCCGGAGACTCCTCTCACACCCGAACTCCCCTAACGGACGACCCTTAACCCTGCCGTCTGTACTTGCCCACAAAGACCCTCCCCCTTCATCCTATCTCTGCTGTTGCCCCACAAAACGGTCTCAAAAGTTCTGTCAACCTGACCGGATCCCTCATCTCGAGGCGGCAACGAACCCGACCGCCTTTCTCAGGCCCCAGACAGCCAGGGGCCGGCATCCCTTTTCTCCTCTATCCCAGACTCTTCCACCTCTTTGGCCTCCGAGAGCCCCAGCTTCAGTTCCCCGCTAGGGCCTGGATGCCCTACTCTCCAACAGTACGGTCTCTAGACCCCGGGTGAGCGCCCCACGCGGCTCCGGAACTCCTCTAGCGCCGTCTAGCCCCACTCGGGCAGAGGATGGCGTCGGATAGAGTGACCCGGATCGCCAGAGCCGGCAAACTTACCCCAGCCGCCATGGTGATTCCGCAGAGAAAGGGGGTGGGGCTCTCGGCGCTGCCGCAAAGTAAGCCGTCAGGGAGAGAAGGGAGGGGGGAGGGGGAGAACTGTGGAGAAACAGAAGCTGGAAAGCGAGACGGCAAAGAAGGCACACGCACGACAGTTCGGTATCCCGCGGCGCTTGAATTGGAAAAAGGGGGTGGGGCCGCTGGCCCGCGCGGAAAAAGCTCGCGCCTGCGCAGCGGGGCTCCTGACTGGCCCGCCCCTCAGGTATGACCAATCTTGAGTTCCGACGCGGAGGTAGAAGGCGCAAAGGGGAAACTGTGAGAACTGGCTGCAAAGCCCCTGGTGCCTACGTGGCACAGCTACCAGCCTGGTGCCACTCTTCCCTTCCGGTCCCCTGCGGTGACTGACAGAGGTCCCGCCAGGCCCCTGACATGATTGTGGCACAGGAACAGCAGCAGCTCCTGCGTGGAGGTGGCGGTGTGCCAAATTCCTTTTGTTCCCGCCCCGGTTCTCCCGAAGAGGGGATGTGTATCTAGCCAGAGCCAAAGTCGGAAGCCCGCTGTGTGAGGTTTGCTCTCATTAAACCACCGTGCAGCTTGGGGATGCTAGGAGGGCGAGAAGAAAGGGCAGTCGTCCTAGGGGCTGCCACAGGGGAAGTGGAGAACACAGCCGTACCCCTTCCACCTCCTGTCCTCCGGGAAGGGCTAACCATTTAAAACAAATTCTGATGAGTTGCCCTTTACCCATGCTCAGGTGTTAAAATCTTTTACCCAATTTAGGAGCAGGATGAATTCTCCTGGTTAGTGAGGGAATGCATGAAGAACCCTGAACCTAAATTTCAAACCATCACATTCATAAATCCGGGCAGCAAGGTACATGTAAAGGCACCTAGTTCTTAGAGGTAGTGCTCAAGCCACCCAGACAGCACCCGTCATTCAAGAACACTACTCAATGGGCTCCAGGGGCCAGCGGCACACAGCCCTAGGCCTGTGGTGGTGATAAAGGACAGGAAGGCAGCAAATAGGCCAGGAGACCTATTTTAGGGTGGCCAGAGACTTCACCTCTGAGAAGGCTGCACTAAGGTGGGGCGGAAAGTACCAAGTGCAAGGATTATTACCAGGTGGAAATTAGAGGACATTGTACTGTTTATTAAACTAGCAGCTTTATTGCCCTTTAAGGTCCCTATCTTAACTTAAGGAGATTTCTAAGTGCCTGAGGGAGGAAAACCTGTAGGAAATGATGGAGATCAGGGAACAGGCCTTGAGAATCCTGGAGTGGGATCACAGTGAGAGTCTGGTCAGCCTGGGAGGCAGACACCACAAAAGTTAGAATTGGCTCTGCCTCTGGCCTCTGTTCACCACTGCTCAGTCTTCTCAGCTCCTGGGTTACCCGTGCTTCAGTCGCCAGCCATTCTGCTCCTATGCCAGCACTGCCACCTCCTTCCTTGGTCTGCTGCTGCAAGCGTCTCCGGGCACGCCGCCGACCCTGCCACACTCGGTGCCCCAAGCTACAGCGCCAGCTCACTAAAGAGAGCAACATCCTGTTCCCTGTCTCACCTTGAGACCCTTCTTGGGCTGCCTCAGGTCCTCTGGGCACCTGTTCTGCCAATGCTGCATGGCCCCACTGCCTCTCTTCTCTGGTGGCTAGATGCCTTTGAGGTGTCATGGGCAGCTCCCCTGGCTGCCGAGGGCTCTGCACGGCCCAGTCCTGCACCATCTCTCCAGCTTCTATAACCATTTCTTCCACCCCATCTTCACCGTGGTCCCCCGCACATCCTTGCTGCTCCTCCTGCCCCTCCTCACAGTTTTTTTTCTGTCCATCTAGTTTAAATCTCTTGCTCGTTCCTCCCTGGGGAGACTCCCCAGTTCCACCTCCCTCTGACCACAGTCTCTTGGTTCCCTGTACTATTTGGCACCCCAGTGCTTCCCTTAACACTTGGACCAGGGCAGCAGTGAGCTGGGTAAAAGGAGCAGGGAGTAAGGGGATGGGTGTTGCAGACAGCAGAGAGCTGGGGGAGATGGGCTGCACAAGGGGAAGCAGCCCCCAGTCCCGACCCCGGGAGGAACGGCGCTGGTACTGGAGGCTTCGGCAGTAATTAGCTGCTGCTTGGCAGCAGTTCTGCAGCCGCCCGGCCACCCGGCTGGTCACATTGGCTGCCACATTGTGACTCAGATCAAAGGGGTCCTGGAGATTCATGGGGCCAAGGCGCAGACCCTCCCAGAGATTAGAGGGCAGGCCCCCTGCCACAGGCAGTGCCTGACCCTCCCGCAGGGACAGCAGTGAGCCACGAAGATCCCAACAAGAGATGCTGGAGAAGAACTGGGCGAGCAGGGAACCTGGAGGAGGAAGACCGGGGAAAGGGGTCACTCAGAGGCCAGAACTGAGAAAAGCCCTGCATCAGAGCCGTGCTTGGCAGGACTGACTCTCTTCCAATGACTCAGAAGAGTGCCAGGCTCCTCTGATCCCTGTGAACAAGAGTTTGAGCCTCTCTCCCAGTGCCCCTGGCAGAGTCCTTCCCCAGATGCTGTTCCTTCCCTCGCTAGCAGTGTAACCATGGGCAAGCCACTTAACTGCTCCGAGGCATGGTTTCTTCATCTGTAAAATGGCATTAGTGATACTAGTTATGCCACAAGGTTGCTGTTAAGACCATGCCTGCCACAGAGTAACTGTGAGATGTGTTACCTACACCTGTGATTAACATCATTTGTTAGTCCTCTATCGGGCCCCCCAAACTCACTGAGGGGTTCCTTGTTGATACTGGGCTCCAGTCCTGAGGCATCTCTGGGGAAACTACAATCCCAGCCATCGACCTCCACCTGTTCACCCTCACCTGTGAAAGTAAAAAAGGTGAGGGTTAGCCTGGAAGCAGAAAGACGGGATGGTGAGGGGTGGAAATGGGGGTGACAGCAGAGATCCCATTCCCAGATTAGCTTCTGTGTCTAAGTGGATGAAGAAGAGGAAAGAAGGTAACAAGAGTAAGAGGGTGGAGGCCAGTGGCTATACCTGCTTTCTGGGTGAGCTGGGATACAGTGGGCAACACAGGAGGGTCCCTGGTCTGAAGGAAATAGATCACGAGCAAGGTCAAAGCGTAGTTATTGAGAAGGGGGCCGCTCCCTGTGTAAATAATCAACTTCAGTTAGATTAGAGTGCTTCCAATCCCCTCCTTGGCAGTTTTCTCAACCCTGCCTTCTGCATCTGCCTCCCTTCTCCCTGAATCCCTGCCTTTGCCTCAACACCAACCTAGCCCAAAGTCTGTCCTCTGATTCTCACCTGACAGCCCTCGACCCTGAGCCCAGCAGCGGACGGTGTACACGAGGGGTCGTACTCGTCCATCCAGGTCAGAACAGAGATTCAGGAAACGAGAGTTATGCAGGGCCAGCCTGGGACAGAGAGGAGTCAAGGGTGTTAGGGTTCAAGAACCCTCTGACCCCATCACCTCCAGCTCTCATTCCAGACCTCTCACCAGCTGGAGTAAGGCCAAGAGAGGGTTTCCAAAGTGTTTGCTGACACACTGGTCTTGTGAAAGCGTGCCCAAAAGCAGGTCAAATTTGTTTGGGAAACAATACATCCCATTATGCCAGTCCAGGACATTCATGGAGCATGTTACCGTAAGACTGCTCAGAGCCTTTACTATGGGAAGAAACAAAGATGGAGGGAGGGAGAAAGGGAGGAAAGAGGAAGTGGGGGAGCAAGAAAAGGATGAAGCCTGTTTGCATTTAACTTAGCATTTCCCAAATTTACTCAGCCATGCAACTTTTCCAAATCCCTTAAAAATCGTATTCCAAGGATCACACTTTACAGTCACTAAAATGGAAGCCAGACAGAACATGAGCAGCAAAGAGAAGGATGGGACCAAACAAGGCTAACCTTGGGCTTACCAGGTACAGGGGCTCCCCACATCAGGACTCCCTCACCCACCCAAGAATGCTCAGCTGGCCTTCCCCAACCACCCCCCTGTAAAGGTACCGGTTACTGAGGGAGATGTCACCGTGGAGACCTGAAGGCCGATGGCAGAACTTGACCACTGGGCGTCGGGCAGAGGGCACAGTTTGGACTCGGTACACTCCGGGGACACAGCCCCGAAGAATGGATCCCACCAGCTCCAGCATGGCCGCCCCCTCTGCTTTCTCTCCCTTCAGGGCCTCTGCTAGTTCCAGGGCCTTCCCCAAGTCCCCCTCTTCGCGGTCCTCCCGCAGTGGTGAGGCTGGAGGCAGGGACTGGGGAGAGGCAAGGGTCTCAGAAGCCAAAGCAGAGTCTGGAGTCTGGGGTGTCAGGGAGGAGGAAGGGACTTCAAAGTCCAGGGTTTCTGAGTCTTGGGGAGAAGCTGGAGGCTGTGAGTCCAGAGGGGAAGCTGGGGTGCAGGCCAGAGCTCGAGGATCCAGTGGAGATGCCAGGGCCGAGTCCAAGGATGGAGACTCTGGAGCCTTTGGGGCTGGCTGCGGAGGGAAATGAGCTGGGTGCATGCTTCTCCTGCTGCCCCCTAACTGAGGAATATTCTGGAAGATATGTTTGTTACTTACTGCTTATTATGTGCTAGGCCCTACTCTAAGGGCTTTATATATATTAACTCAGTTAAGTCTCACAACCCTTTTTTAAAATTAAAAATAACCTTTTGATGCCACAAAACAAATGGTCTATTCTACAAAAATGTCATTGTTGTGAAAAACAAAAAGACAGAGGAACTGTTCCAGATTAAAGAAGACCAAAGAGACATCACAAGTCTGTTGTGAGGGTAGCTGACAAAACTAGATTAAAGTCTTGTGAAGGTTCATACTTGTATCAGTGTAATATTTCCTCAGTTTGATAGGCATACTGTGGTTATCACTAGAATACCTTTGTTCTAGGTAATACTGGAGTATTAAGGGGCAAAAAAACATGATGTATGCAACCTACTCTCAAATGACTCAGAAAATTAAGTGTGTGTGTGTGTGTGTGTGTGTGTGTGTGTGTGTGTGTGTGTGTGTGTGTGTGTGTGTGTGTGTGTGTGTGTGTGTGTGTGTGTGTGTGTGTGTGTGTGTGTGTGTGTGTGTGTGTAGACAGACAGGTGACAGAAGATATTTTATTTTAAGAATAACATCTTCTGGAACAAAACAGCAGCAGATTTCACAGACTCCAAGAAGGGACTAGTGGTAACAAAACAGCAGCAGATTTCACAGACTCCAAGAAGGGACTAGTGGTTACCAAAGAGGAAGGGTTGGGGAGGGTGGGTGGGGAGGGAGAAGGGAATTAAGGGGCACTATACTTCGCAATCACAATGTAGGTATGTCACGGGGAAGGCAGCACAGCATGGAGAATGACTCTATAGTGCTGACTCTATAGCATCTTACTATGCTGATAGACAGTGACTGCAATGGGGGGATGAAGACTTGATAATATGGGTGAATGTTGAAACCACAATGTTGTTCATGTGAGACCTTCCTAAGATTGTATACCAATGACACTTTAATAAAAAAATAATAATAATAACCCCTTCTGTGGGGCAGGGGGCATATGGGAACTCTGTACTTTCCACTCTATTGTGCTATAACCTAAAACTGCTCTAAAAATAAAGTCTTTAAAAAAAAAATTACCCTTTCCTATTCCAAAAGCAGAATCTGTACATTAAATGTAAGAAAACACAGATAAGCAAGAACATAACCCAAAAATTACCTTACTGTAAGTTCCTTTATATATATATATTCTAAAATATTATACACACCATTTTTTAATGTTTTTTTTTTCCTGTTACAAATGCCATCTGTCCCACATCAATTCATTTTCATCCTAATACCCATCCACATTCACACTTTCTCCACTTACAGTAATCCTTTCAGGCAGGTCCCATTAGCCCCATCTTACAATAAGGAACTACGGCATAAGCGGTAACTGGCTTGCCCAGAGTCACACAACCGTCCCCACTGACTCGTCCCAGCTTCCTCCCTGCCCACTCACCTGGGGCTCTTCCAGATCACCCAGATCCAAGAAAAGATCAAGATCACAGCCATGGACATCAAAGCTGTTTATGGAAGAGCCGAAAGGATGGACCACACAGCCTGTGTGCCAAGCAGAGAACAGAGGTCGAGAGACGTTGGGGAGGGGCAAGGGGTGAACACAATGGGACACAAAGATGGAAGAGCAACCAAACAAACCCTCCTAGCTGAGGGAGGACTGGGGCTGCAGCCACGGCAGAGGAGAGGGCAAGGAGGGCTCGCAGTGAAGGAGGTGACTCACCAGGGAAGAACTCTGTGAAGACCTCCTGTATCAGGGCCACCACGAGGCTTCGAAGCTGCCGCTCAGCCTCAGACAACTCCCTCAGCCCCACAAGCTTTACCATTTGTGCCTCCACATCTGGGACCTCAGCTAACGCTTTGGCCAGCTGGTGACTGTCAGGGGCCGCTCCCTTGGGGGATTTGGAGGTCGGCCTCTGGAACTCTTTCTGCTCCCGTGGCCGCACCCGCAGGCGATGTCCTCCCAGGCTGTGCTGAGGCTGTGACAAGACAGCTTCCCGGGCACTCATGTCCCCCATCTCCACAATGGCAAACACTCCCTGGCAAATCACAACAGGGACAGGGATGATGATTTTGGAACCAAGAATCCAAATACACGGTCTGACAGTGGGTGAGAATCTTTGAAATGGGAATCACCCTAAAAATTGGGAATATCTGTGGTGGGGGGCATGGGGAGGGCTGTACAACACAGAGAATTGACGAGTAGGGATTCTGCAGTATCTTACTACGCTGATGGGCAGTGACTGTAATGGGGTTTGTAGGGGACTTGGTGAAGGGGGGAGCCTAGTAAACATACTGTTCTTTGTGTAATTGTAGATTACTGATACCAAAATTAAAATATAAAAAATAAAAATAAAAATAATTTAAAAATTGGGAATATCTGCTTCATGTTAAAGCCATTCTTTCCCTCATTCCTAATCCACACAGTCTGCCTCTGAAAATCCTATTTTACCTATTTCATTGTCCTCTACTCTTTATACTACAACCCATCTAACATTTCCTAGTTCAATTAGACTCTTCTTAACACTAAGAATCCATGTAATGAACTTGTGCTTGGTGTAAATATAACCATGTAAGCTCTATCTTTGACAAACTGACCATCTGGGAAATTATAGTAGTATGACAGAGTGCCAATAGGATCTGGATGAATTCAGTGATATTCACTGGGCCATGTTTTTTTCAAAAGGAATGTATTAACAGGAGCAGGAAATATATGACTACCATGAGGCAAAAGTCCATATTCTTTCATATTCTCTCCAGTGGAAAAGCCAGAGCCTCGTCCTGCTTAGAAAAAGGAACCCTCTACAGTAATCAAAACAATGTGACGCTGGCATAAAGAAGGGAAAGGAATCGAGTCTTCAGAAACAAACCCAAACATCTATGGTCAACTGAAGTGCCGAGACCATTCAATGGGAAATGTACACTCTTCTCAACAACTGGATAGCCACATGCAAACGAGTGATGCTGGACCTCTCCCTCACGCCACATACAAAAGTCAACTGGAGGACAGGCTCACCAGCACACAGGCCTCAGTCACAGGTGGGGAATGACCGATAATGGGTAGGCAAATTCTTTTAAGATAATGAAAACATCCTGGAATTAAATAGCAGTGATGGTTGCAGACCCTCACAAAATACTAAAAACCACTGAATGTAGTCTCAGTGTAACTTTAACAGGGGGAATCTTATGCTATGTAAGTCATATCTCAACTGAAAATGAAAGAGGGGTACGCTTCCTACCCTCACTTCTACCCTTATGACAAACAGAGCAAAGAACCAAAGTAAAACCATGGACAAAGACAGACACTTGGACCTGCACAGGCCAATCTTCTGCCTGAGGAAGACCACTAACTCTAGTGAACAGGTAAAATCCAAGCAGGGGCCAAGGTGGGGTGGAGGGGAGGTTCACAAAGCTGGAATAATCCAGGTACTGTGGTGTCCAGCAAAGAGAAGCCACATTAGGTACCAACCGAAAGAGGCTGCTGGACAGAGGTGAGGCTTAGAACCTCCCCCCTCATGTTCTGAGAGAAATCTTTGGCATACATGGATGTTTTATTGCCCTTGTCTAGCTTGGATTAACACATAGTCTACAGACACACACCTGATCATCTACATTTGCTCTCTTACAACACTAAACTCTGTTTTCTACCTTTATCTTGTATCTACCTACCACTTCAGCATTTTATTAAAAATAATAATAATAGAGAAATGTGGTATCCACATATAAATCAAGTTTAAAAATCAAATGAATATTCATATTTGAACTGTGTATAGTTCATAATGCATGAACAAAACCGAAAGCTTCTGTTATGACTGCCCTTGCACTGTTCACCATGTAACTTATTCACTATGTAAGAATTTGTACTCCATGTAAGAATTTGTTCGTTATGCATCAGAAGATTGGAGACTGACGAAAATTAGGCTTGGGGTGGATTAATGATTGTGCATTGAGTATTGACCCCCCCTATACAGAAATTTATTGTGGTTAACAACTATTTGATCAATAAATATGAGAGATGCCCTCACAAAAAAAAAATATATATATATATATATAAACACACTTCCAATGGTAAAATAAATAAGTAACCGGGATGTAATGTATAGCATAAGGAATATAGTCAAAATATTGTAACAACTTGGTATGGTGATACCTGGTACCTAGAATTATCATGTATATAAATGGTGAATCACTGTGTTGTACACCTGAAACTAATGTAATGCAATGCTGTTGTCAACTACCCTTCAATAAAAAAAAAAAAAGAAAGAGGCTGCTGGTTTCTCTCTCTCATTTCTTTCGGTATTTGGCACACCTGACTCATTCTTCACCCCCAGAGCCATTCGCTCTACCTTGTCCTTGTCCATGACCACACTGGCCACAGGTCCAAATGCCCGGAAGTACTCAGACAGCTGAGTAGAATCCACATCCCGGGGAAAGCCACTAACAAACACACTTCGAAGCCCCTGGGCCTTTCGAGCAGCTCTCAGTTCTACCAGGTGTTGGTGCTTCCGGCCTCCCAAGTGGGCATCTAAGCTGGGTCCTGCAAAGACAAATATGAAACAAAAACATCCAAATCACTCTTCACTGTTCCTACCCCTTCCTCTCATCCTGGCCCCTTTCACCTTCCTCTCAACTATTTGTCTATATAGGGCATTCTTTCCAAGTGGTTCCCAGGAGAACTGGCCACATTACAAGAATTCTGTAAACCATCTATAAGTCCTAGGTAGAGCAACACCTGAAAACTGTAAAGAAATTCACAGGGAACTTTTTCAGGTCATATAAAGAACTAAATAAATCAGGACTCTAGACTATTTCCTATGATCATCTCTGAGTATGGTATAGACTGCAAGTGCAAGACCTCAAGTTACACTGACCAAGTTTAAATCTTAGCTCTGGCAAGCTGTGTGAGACCTTGGGAAAGTTACTTAACCTTTCTGTGCATCAGTTTCCTCAGATATAAAATGGAGATAATAATAGTACCTCCCACATTGGTATTATTCCTATGGAGCATTTGGCAGAGAGTATATGGCAAATGTGGGAAAAGGTAGCTGCTATTTTATTTTTATTGCATTTTGAACCAGCTTCTTGATGTCACCAGTGTATATGTGGAGCCAGGGAACACTATCCTGGATTTGTGGGTTACACTACTAGACAAATAGTGTCAGTGCCATATTCACTAAGAAAAAGAACGAAAGACCCCTTTCAGGGAAGAACATGATTCCAGACTTCAAAAGTGGAATTTAAAGTGTCACTAAGCCCCTTGCACTGTGATACAAGGACCTCGTCTACTTTTCCAAACCCACTTTCCAGTCAATGCCATGGCCCTACCTTTTGGTAGCTCCTCCTGTAGGGCTCCCCTTTAATCACTACCTTTTCTGTAACCCCACAGCTTCGCAAACATATCTAGAACAATGAAACTGTCCCCAACTCTAGATGGTGAGCTCCTTCATCTCTGATCCCCTCTCTCAACCCCAGAGCCCAGCAGAGTACCAGGCACAAAGGGGATGCCCAATATACGACGGCCAAAGAGGGAATAAAATAATGAAACTTCCGTCATGGAAATTTCGGATACTGGAGGTAAGGTAGTGAGGCTGTCCCCACTCTGGAATCCCTTCGGACAGGCGGAGTGAAAACCGAGGTGAGTGACCCTACCAACCGACGTGACAACCATAACCTAAACCCTAGCTTTCACTAGGACCCAAGGAAGAAAACCCACAACCACCCCTCTCATAACCACCGCTTACGGTTGGCTGTAGTAACGTGGCAGAGGCGGCAGCGGAAACCCCTACGCTGCAGCGGTTCGACGTCCGAATCCACCGCCGCCATTGCGACTCTTCAGGACGGACAAAACACTACCTCTTGTCACCACCGGAACTCCTACAAATAGCAACGCGATCGGAAGCAACTTCCGCTAGTCCAATAGGAAGTGACGTATAATAGGCATGGGCACACTCCTCCAGAAACCAAGCTCCTTCGACTCAGGGTTCCGTTTCCAGCCTGTGCTAAGTCTCCAAAGCCGCCCTACTACGGTGTTTATCTGCATGCGGTAAGCTGATTGGTATGCTCTGAGCTGTTCAGGCGTTGATTTACCACCCAAAGATCGTGAACATTCATAACAGCAGCCACAAAGGCTGGCGCCGGGTTCACAGCCTGAGCTTTTCTCCCTGGGTGGTCCCGGGTGGTGTCTTCCTTCCTTCGAGAGGCGATAGAGACTCGCGCCTGTATCTTCAACCCCGTATTTTCCCGGCTAATAAAGGCAGAGGATAAGCATCCTCCACGTAGCCCAGGGCCGTCCCTGGACTTCCAACTCCTTAGGGTTGTTACGCTCTCCCTCTGCCCTGGGTCCTCCCCCAAAATGGGTGTTCTGCGACCGTTTCCTAGCTCTGGTTGAGGAGCTCTGCCCCGACCGTACACCTTCCTGCCTCCACGGGGCCACATCCAGATCACTGCGGTGCCGGTGAGTTACGATTTCCTTCCGCAATAATGGGTTGCGTGGAGCACTCACGAGGCGCCAAAGCCACCCGCCCACTTCAAGGCATGCAATGGAGAGGGAAGGTAGTGCTTTTCCCCAGACTGGTTTACTTGTCAGTTCCTCCCGACTCTACTGAGGGTAAGCTCAGAACCGGGAGAGTAAAGATGCTGAGGAGGCTCTAGAAAGAGAGATCGTGGGATGGAGAGGACTATCAGATGGGCTAAGTAGCTCTTGCTGTGGTTATCAACCCACAGCTTTGGATTGTAGAAAGAGCAGTGGACCTAAGACATCTCAACCTCTGAAACCTTGAGCAACTGGCAACTGCTGAGGCTGTTCCCCATTCCTAAAGGAAGTGCCCAAGAAGCACATAGTAGGCTTAACTTTTCTCTCCTATGGGTCCAGCTGTCTCCCAAACCTAAAAAGGCAGTAAAAACAGCACTAGAGCTGCTCCAATATCAAGTTGCTGAGACTGGCCTTGGGGATCCTTGATGTCAGTCTGTGCAAACACACCACACAGCTAGGTGGTAAGTTACCTCCCTGCAGTATCCCCCTGTAGGTAGGCTACATCTTGCCCTGGTCTCTCACAACTCCCCAGATTCCGTAAAAAGCACCTCATGCTCCGCCGCCCTCCAATGGAGGCCCCAGCCATTGAGAACCAGCTCATCCCAAGTGCTTTGAATGAGTATGTGCCAAGATGGAGCTTGGGTACAGTTTGGGTCCTACAAGAAAGCTAGCTGAACAGCCTGCCTTCAAGGCTGCGTATCTCATAAAGCTGTTCCCAGCTTTATGTACCTCTTTTACTGTCCTTTGTCCTTTATTTTCCCAATTGAAGACACCCCCCATGCACCCCCCACCCCCGCATCCATGGCAGAGAACAACTGAGCCAGGAGGAGCTGAAGAAAACAGCTTTTTATTTGTTACTATAAGAACCAATTACAGAATCCGAGGTTAAAAAAACGGACAAAAGATCTTTATTTCTGAGAATTGGCATACAAAAGGCAAAGGGGACAAGGGGAGGGAAGGAAAGAGAGAGCATAGGCTGGGGTTGATGCCAGCTTAGGGGCCTCAAACTCCAATTAGGAAAGTCCGGACACCGGACAGGAAGAGAAACCCCCCTATTAGAAAAAAAAAAAAATAGACATGGCAGTCACGGCAGTGCACGCCCCCCCTCCCCAACCAGATACCACCACCTCTTCCCCTCCCCCATCCCCTTTCACAAAGGGAGGCAAAATTTTTAAAAAATTAAACCTCCCCAAAACTGTCCAAGACAACTGTGGGACCTACTCCCCAAAACAGGCTAGGTTCCCACAATGGGCCACGTTCCTGCAGTGTTCCCTCCATCACCAGGCATGGAGAAGCAGGGGACAGAGACAAGCCTTCAAGTGGTAACACCAGAGGGCGCCCAACCTCTCCAAGGACACACTCACTAGCCTCCTCCCCACCAGTCAAGTCACTCCTCATTCCCTTTGCTACTTGAGGGCAGGGAGGTTGGACGCCCTGGGCCCATACCCTCTAGCTTTCAGCCCACCTCCCCGACAGATGCTCAGTCCTCCAGGACAATGGGCTCATTGGTGCTGGCAGGATGTGAGGGTGCAGAGAGAGGGACGGAGGGCCGCACTGCAATCAGTGGTGGCTTCACCTTCAGGGGCAGGTTGGGCCGGCGTGCAGCTCGCCGCATTTCCACATGGGTCAGAGCCTTCCGCAGGGCCCTGGACAGAAAGGGGCAAGAGGGACAGAGAAGGCTAAGGCCTTTGAGGAGAAACCCCACAGTCCATGCTGCAGTTCTGCCTCCAGCCCATTCTTTTCTGGCATCCCCACCCTGCACCCAGTCTTCCTGGAGCTGGTCTTACTCAGATACCCACCAATTTTCCATACCCACCAGTCTGGGTTGTCAGCCTCTCAGCTCCCTACCTGGTATCTTTTGTGGCCACAAACACCACGGGATTGGGGGCATCAGCTGGGTTTAGTTTCTGACGCTTGGCTGCTGGCTGTGAGCCTGAGCGAATCCCTGAGGCCAGAGGCCTTCCATTGGCAGAGAATGGGACCCCTGCCCCTGCCATCTGGAAAAGGGTGGGGCAGCACAATGAGAGGGGCTCCCACAGACTCCTACCAGAAATAAAAGCCCATCCCTAGCAGCTTGGCCTGCTCCAGTCTGTCAACTCACAGTCTCATAGGCCCGTTTCACCATAATGCCTCCCAGGCCCCGGTTCTGGGTCAGCTGGTTTCTGTTGATTGGTGTCTTGGTACCCCGAGGTGTTTTTGGTTTCAGAGGTGCCTGGGCCACTACCAGAAAAAAAAGTAAAAGAAAACTCAGAGAACTATCATACTTTCCCATCTCCATGCAGTCTCCCTGGGCATCCCTGAAAATAGTGATGGAGAGAGGTTGGGCTTGGTGAGCAATTGCCAGTCTTTAAAAAGCACACAAGTGTGATCTTACCAATACAGTAATACTGAATAGCTTAGGAACAAACATGACTAACCTACAATAGCACAGGTTGTTAATCTCTGGACTCAGTGGGAGAGAAAAAAAAGTTGGGGGAGAGATAGTGAAAGGATTGAGAGCCTGACACCACCACACTGGCTCCCCATTCCACACCCACTCTATATCCACAGTCTGGTTCCCCATCCCATACCCAGATCTTTGACGATAGTTGCCAGGGGCAGCCGCACCAGAGGGTGAATCTTCAGTGGAGTCTTGGCAGCCTTAGGAAGTCGAATGGAGCCTGGAGAACGAAAATGGAAGTTTTTGAAGGGGCTTCACTGTTCAGGCCTCTTCTTGAGCCAGAAGCTTCCTAATCTCCTAACAAACCCCTGTAGCCTACTATCCCTACTTTCATTAAACATCCAGAGAAACACTGGTCTCTGGCCAAAACAACCCCAAACCTGCCACTAGCCCCACCACTCCTGCCCTTACACTCTGCCTTGATGGCATTTGCATTGATAGGGGCATAGGGTCTTCGGGCAGCCCTCCTCGGCTGTAACAGATCCCTGCACATGCGTCTGGCAAGACGGGTCAGCTTTGTGGTCTGCAGCAGGAATGTTTGCCTGTTTTTAGCCAGCAGCTTGGCCCGGTTGGCGCTGGTTGTATAGGGGGAAAGACTTTGGGCTTCAGGTCTGGATAAATGACCCCTCGAGTGTGGCTCCTGGAAGGACAAAGGAAAAAGGGAGATCACAGATGGGCACTGAAGCTCCCTTCTATTTTCTATTCTCTGCAGAGAACAATTTATTCCTGTCCAGTCTCCATTGCCATCATGATCTGATTCCCCAGCCTCTATCTACCACCACCTCCCATGAACACACACACACATCAAACCATCACCATATAAGATGAGTATTCTAGACTTCACAAAGCTCCTGTCAACATGCCTACAGCTCTCCTCCGTTTGTGCCCTATCAGTCCTTACTGTTGTGCCCCGAGCAGCCCCCTCAAGCTGGGTGGGGGTCTTCAGTCCCCCATACTTCTTCCAGTAGATCCAACAGGAAGCACAGAGGCGGCACTGCATATTGGGGGGACCCCAGGCATACCACTGGGCAGACTGTGTGGCTGTAGAAGCAGGGAGAGGCGAGGGAGTGGTGGAAAAAAGCATGCCACCTGAGCCCCTCAGGTTCTTGGGCCAGAGCAGACCTCTCACCCACCCTCAACACCCTTGTCCCTCACGGAACTCACTGTGGCAGCTCTCGCAAGTCAAGCCCTTCTGGAATCCAGCCCCATTCATACCAGGTTTCGAGCCCACAGAGATGATCTGATTGGGGTTTGGCTTAGTGCTAATGGGGGCAACAGTGGGGAGAAACCAGGAACTGGTCAAGGGAAAGAATTCATTTCCACCTTGTCTTTGCCCCTGCTCCCCCGCAATCACTAAGGAAAGCACAGCCTGGGGGAAGAAAAGGAAAACATGGCAGTCTGCTCACCCATCATACTTACTAGGTGGGGATATAGACTTGTTTCAGTTTGCTGTCTGCTTCAGCAGCTTTCAATCTTTTCTGCAGGAAGGAAAAAAAGAGCATTTCAGCAGGAGGAAGTTGTCAACTTCAAAGGCAGGGGTGGGCAGGTCTCTGAGCCAGCCTCCCTGGCCCAGACCATACCTGCTGAATATAGCGGTCTGTGGTTTTCCACATGTAATAAAACTGGACTATGCTGGCAAGTGACTTCCAGGGTAGCTAAGGAGGCAGAGAGGAAGGATGAGCTGACATTGGCCCCAGGTCCTGGTTCCCTCACCTACCGTCTCTTCCACCTTTCCTCCTAGCTGTGTCCACTTACAAAGTCCTGACGAATATCATTGAAATCCTTCCCATACTTCTCCAGGGCCTCCTCAAATAGCATGGCCTCTGAGGCAGACCATTCTTCCATCTCATCCCGACACAGCACCGGGCCCCCCTGGGGCACCAGGGTAGACATGGCTTTAGCCAGGTCATAGCCATTCCTTTGCAAGGTATCCATCGCGTGAAACTACAGGGGAGGTGGGAAACAATGTGGATGACCACTGCTGGTGAATCCCCTGGCACCGCTCCCCTGCTGCTCTTTAAATACTCCCACACCCTCAGCAACACCCTCATCTCCTGTCCCCAAGCTCTGCAGGTCCCTGAAAGCCCAGACTGCCCAACTAACCACCAACTTGTGCTCACCAGGGTGATGTCTCGGGAGGCAGCAGCTGCACTCATGTGCAGGCTTGGCTGCCGAATGGAGCTACTGCAATCTAGGGCTCTTGCAAAGGTCCCCACCGCCCTGAGGAAGACATTGAGAAGTCAAGAGAGAAAGGAGGAGAAAGCACCAGGGGGCTAAGGTACTAAGCAAGATGAGAAAAAAGGAAAACACTCATACCAAAAATAAATAAATAAATAATGTGCATCTCTAAGAATGAGACTCAGAACTATGTCCACACCTGCCCCAGCCCTCCTTCCCCATCCACCCACCCCTCACCGGGCCACCACGAGAAACTGATCAATCTGCCGGTCTGTTAGAGGGTTGTCTGGATCCCAGACCTTCATCTCCATCTTCTGTTGGTTTCGATTATCAGATTCTCCTGGGGAACAGGGCAATGGCAACAGCAGGGAGAAGACAGTGAGGGTACGGTACTGTCAACAGTACCTCATCCCTCCTCATCTCCTGGTGGGACTGTATCAGCCACCTCAACTCTCAGACTTCCCTTCCCAGTTGCCCCTTTCAGGTTCCTATGGTCCCATTCTGTCAGGTCACAGCAGAGAACCATGCAGAGTGTGCACTGGACAAGTCCAGGGCACACCATTCTCAGAGACTATGATGTTACATGACCTGGAAGCCATACAGTCTATCCTGTTACTCACCCTCTGCCAGGCGATCGGGGATCTCAGCTTGGTATTTGCAACCAACTCTGATCTCCCCCTGATCAGCAAGAAGTGTCCTCTGCACAGGGTCAAACACCAGTGAGTAAAAAAAACAGTCCTGGAGATGGGAAAAGAAAAGGTAAGCAAGGCAGCAGTCCTTGTAAGTAGGGGAAAGTGGGGGACATCCAGAGTTCCCAAGACAGGCTGTCAACCTCTACCTTATCACAGTTCTACCTTCCTCCTGCCTTTTGGGGCATTACCTGATCCCCTCCCTCTTATCCCAATACCTCTTTCTCACCTCCTTTTCCAGGTACTGGCTCAAGATATCTGTCTCATTCAAGAGGGTCACACTGCATTTCCCCCTGCAGGTGAGGTCAGAAAACCCTGGGTGACTCCTCATTCCCTCTCTGCAGCACCTCCACCACACCACCCCCTCCTCTCCATCTTCTAAGTAAGTGCATGCAGGTCACAGTGGACGATTGTCCTATACCGTATGTGGGTAGCTGGTAATGATTCAAATTGCCGAGAAAGAAAAAGCTCGCGGTGCTTCAATTGATGTCGCTGCTGCTCTGACACCCCCGGCTGCTTTGATTCCTCCTCAAACTCCCCTGGGAGATTAAGGAGGAAGAAACCAAGTCAGAAACTTATTCAGAAAGAGGCCCCCTTGGAAACTCCAACCCAGGAAAAACATTTCCTATCTCAGTTGTTTTTCTCACACTCCCCAGGCATCTGCCCACCATACCCTTACCCCACCAGCTTTCCCTATTAGCCCTCGCCTCTCTCCCCATTACAGGTGCTCCCAACTCTCTATCACTAGTGAGCCTCTGACAGTACAAAGAATGCCTCAGAAATACATCCCAAGCCCAAGGACCAATGCTCAGACACATTCATAAAGCACAAATCTGCCCACACCAGGCCCAGCAAGAGTATCACACTTGTCTCTTTCTTGCTAAAGCAGCCTGCGGTCCAGAAACCAGTAAGATGGAAAAACGTCACACAAGGTTGTTTACCAGTTCCTCTTTTCAGATTTCAGGAGACTCTGTTCTTAAACATCACATGCAACTCTAACTATCCCTCAGTTTCTACTTGGCTAATAATAGTTTGTGGGGCTTTCAAGGACAGTACCTCTCAAGCCAGTGCCAACACCTTCCTCACCAAGGAGCTGCAACTTGCCCTGAAGCCTCGGTGGAAAGAGTTAACTTGGCTGGAATCCAACCAAAGTAGGAGGGGGCAGAAGAGCCACAGGCCCAGGCTCATTGGTGCATTGTTCCCAACCTGGGGGGCAGAGAAGGAGGGGGGTGCCCGCAGCAGGCTCCACCCCTCGCCTGTGTGCTCCGGAAACCCTGTGCTAAGGCAAGGGGGACCACACCCCCACACCCCTTCTGATTGGACAAGGCCAAGGTCAGCCCCTGCCAGATGGGGCTGGAAACCCCAGAGGGCCAGAACTTGGTAGGCTTAGCTCCTCATTAACCCCTTTATGCCCAAAGGAGCCTGAAATAAGGAAAATAATTTAGGAAGGAGGAACAAGAGGAAAGGGAAAGAAAGCCAAAGAGGAAAGGAAAAAGAAACTAAGGAAAACAGAAGACAACATATTTTTGAAAAGAAGATGAAAGAACAAAGAGAAGGAAGCTAGGGCAAAAGGGAAAGATGTTAAATGGAGTGTAGGGTAAGACAGGAGGTGAGAAACAGGAAAAAGTGCAAGAAAACTTTCCTAGCTTCCTACTCTCTCCACTCAATGTATTCTTACCACCTCATGATAACAAAATAAGGCTGCTTCCCAGTCTTGCAGGCTTCTAAGTATAATCTCTTCCTCTTCACCTTGACCTTCACAGTCACCACCCACTGTCCCAACAAACCCAAAACTGTTCCCCAAAGGTCCTGCTTTTCTAAAGCTCTTCCTCGTCCTTACTTAAATATTACCATCTCTTTTACACACACCATTCACACAAAAAAACATATTAGGCCTTTCCTTATCATGGTCTCTCCACCCTGCTTCCAACCCTAACGTGGAAAAACAGGCCTCCCTCCACAGACTAGACATTTCCCACCCACAAACGCACACACCTGCCTTGGGCATGCTACCAGGGGAAATCCCTGCAGAGACATACCCAGGCCTCAGATCATGGGGAAGGGGAGAAAGGGGGACTGGGCTTGGGGTGGGGGGACGAAGACACTCACTGGCATTACTATCAGCCAGGCTGTTGAGGCTACTAGAAATGTCCCTTCGCCGGAAAAGGCACACAACCTTTGCCTCCACATTTCCATTTGCGGTCTGGGGGGTAGGGGGGGGAATGGCAGTAAAAAAATGGTTATTTGAAAGTCGACATGCAAAAGAGATTAACAGTGAATAAGTTTCTAAGGAATGTAAGTAGAAAACCCCAAGAAATCGTGAATAAAAGGCTTATATTTAAGGAGAGACTTCCAAATCCCTTTCCTTAGCCCCCAAGGGAGAATAGTAAAGTTCCCACTAAGCTCTCAATAGCCTCTCCTGAATACATCCAATGAATGAGTGAATGAATATGAATGAGCACCTCTCTCTCTTTTTCTCTACCAACCCGAAGTTAGAGACCTCAGAATAAAGAGACCACGGGGTGGGGGCGGGGAGGGGGGAACAGGACTCTTGCTCCACTCACCTTGTTGAGCTCCTCAATCCGTCTAACCAGGTAAGGATTGCTGGAAGAGTTCTCAAAATAGACGTAATCTGTAGTTGGGGGTGGGGAAGAACCGGGAAGATCAGAGGAGATGACAGAGCCAGAGTACCAAGGGAGGAGGAGAGAGTAGTCGTGAGTGGACCAAAAGGAGATAAGGGTCCAGGTACAGAGGACGCTGAAATGTGGAAGCGGAGAGACTGAGAGAAAATAAGGGATGCCCCCTACCCCCTCCACCACCCAGTTCTAAAATCAGACCCTTCACTCTAAAGTGAGCCCTAAGAAAGAAACGAGAAACACGGGGTCCTGTACACCCACAACTCAGCGATGGAGTTGCACCCCAGTCTGGGCGAAGCGAGCAACTGTCCACTCCAGCGCAGGGCCCCTACCTTTGCGAACAATAACGCCCGGGGAGAGGAAACCTCCTGGCGGCTCCCCTCGGGTGGCAGAGTGGTCGCTGCGGCCCTCCGGACCCCCCCTGTCTGCCCTGTCAGCTCCTTCGGAACCACTTTCCCAAGCCCCACTCCCCGACCCGGGGGCCCCAAGCGCAGCCCTGAGAGTGCCGTCGGGGCTGCCCTCAGCCTCTCTGGGGAGTCTCGGCGCCTGGCCGCGTCGCCGTCCCCGCACCCTCGCACCCTGTGCCCCGGTTCCGGTTCCGGTCCGCACTCCGGACCACGCCGCCCCAGACGCGGCTGCCCGCGCCGCCAAGTGCCGAGCCTCTCCGGTCCCGGCCCCCAACCTCTCCCGCCCTGGGCCCCGCAGCCCCTACGCCCAGTACTCACCCCCCACCCGGTACATGTTGGCCGCCATGGCCGTTCCCGCCGCCGCCTCCGGACGCACAAAGGGGTCCGGAAGGCTCGCTGGGGCAGGGATCGGTTAAAGGAGAAGCCCCGAGCGCGGGGCTGGCGTTTCGCGAAAGTCTCAGTAGGGCCCGCGCAGCAGGCACCTCTGCTGCCTCAGCCGTCGCGGTTCATCCCGGCCCGCGCGGTCGCAGCCGCCGTTACCGCCTCACGCCCGAGACGCCGGGGCCGGCGCCAGTCCGCTCGGCTTCTTCCGGAACGAGCTCGGCTCCCGCAGGACCGGAGCCAGGCTCCGGCTCCCCTCAATTTCGCCGAGCTTGGGGCTCTGCCGGCCGCGGGGTAAGCTTGCCGGCCCGCTTCGGGGTTCGCCTCCTTCCGGAACACCTTCGGCCGACCCGGAGAACAAGGCCCGGCGATCGGCTGAGGTCGGAGAGCGAGACCCCACAGCTCGGCCACTTCCGGAAGAGGTTCGGCTCCCTCCGGCCAACCGCGGCCCGGCGCTCGGTTATTTCCGCTGCAGCTCGGCCCCTCCTCCGAGGGCGGGTGCAGAACTGGGCTTAACTCTCTCCCCGCCGGAGCCCGGCAGCTCCCCCTGCGTCCCCGAAAGACTCGCGCGCCTTTGCGCTTCGCGGAGTTATTTGCAAGCGGTTTTGCCTATTTGCATGAATGGTTTATGCTCCCTTACCCTTTCCGCCCAATCCTTTTTCCTTTTATCTCCAACCCTACAGCGCCCAGCCGCACCCCACAGAAGGACCGGGAAGCGACTCTGCTTTTGGTTTATTGCCCCTCAGCAGGCGGCAGGAGTCAGGGCCCAGGCTGGGGCTTCCCGGCTCAGCCAGCGGGTCTATACAGTGTGTGCAGGGGTGCCGTTCGCCCCTTCCAGAGAAATGCAAGTTCGGGAATGTCTCGAAGTGGAGGAAAGGGTCGTCTCCTGGTCCTGGAGGTTCGGGTGGAGCGGAGCCACGCCGCAGGGGCCGGTGGGTCCCATCGGGCAGCTGTCAGACGTCGAGAGAGGAAGCGGGGGACAGGGAAGGGGTTCGAGAGGGCGTGGCGGGCGCCGGCCCCGCACCCCCGGCACCCAACACTCGCCACTGGAAGATGCTTGCGTCCTTGCCACCCAGGGAGACGAGATGGGAGTCGTCGTGCGTAAACCGGACGCTGGTCACGTGGCTGCCGTGGCCGCCGTACACGAGGCTCGGCGCCTGGGCGGAAAGGAACACCGACCGAGTAGCGGCGGCTGCGGAACCCCTGGCCCAGCCCACCCGGCCCTGAAATCCCTGAGGCCTCACCTTGGCGCGCGCGCACGGATACTGGAAGAGGTGTACTTTGCAGAAGTCGTCGGCCACAGCCACCACGCGCTCGTTGTGCGAGCGGCACAGGGAGTTGATGTCGGTGCCATCCGAGCCGTCCGGCCACACGCCTAGCACAGCAGCCAGCCTCAGCACAGCTTCTCCCCGCCGCCACCCACCCACGGTCCAGAGCTACGCTGTTTCCAGCGCTCAGACCGCCATGGCCACCCGCCGGCTGCGTTCCAGGCAATCCTTCCCAGTCCCCAGGACCGAGGGCTGGAGGGGCCTCCTGGGTTGATTCTGCCGGTTTCTTGACGCCCATCCCGCCACACACACTCAGCATTCCGAGCCTGGGGCGGGCTCCACCTTGTCCCCCAATTCATCAAGGTTCTGTGCCCCTGCACTCCTCCTGCTCACCATAGACATGGAAGCCCAGCACACAGGTGTACGTGGCCCACTCCCGGTCTCTGCTCTCATAGCGATTCCTCAGCAGCTTGCAGCCTCCAGCCACATCCCCTGGGGGAGAGGAGCCCACCCTCAGTTCTCATCCTGCCTTCAGGAAGCCCAGAAGGCTGGGAGAAAGACGCTTAGAACGGTGGCATGTGATCTAGCTACCTTGGTAGCCATAGACCAGAACAAAATCCAGCCCTATGTGCTTCCTGAATTCTCAACTGAAGTTCTAACCACTCACTTGTCATCAGTTCTCCCTGCCTAGATCAATCCCTCCATCTGCCCTGAAAAACTTTTCCAAAACACCCTTTCTTAATACATTTTCAACTCCCTCAAGTCCTTGTGAGAACAAGACATGGTGTAAAACTATGTTTTTTTTACAAGTCACAAAATTTCTCCTATGCGTATAACTCCAACAGCACTTCAACCCCATCTCCACCTCCCTATCTGACAGCCTCTCCACCTGGAGCTCCCCACATACTCTCCTTCCTCCCCTCCCAACCAGGAGCCCCTCCCACACAAAACCCACCCCGATTACCTCTCCCTATGCTCTCCCCTACTACCACTCACAGTAAAGGATCTCATAGTCCCCAGAATTGGACATGATGAAATTTCCATCCTTGGACCAGTCAAGGTGAGTGATGAAGCTGGAGTGACCCTGGGAGCAAGGGCCAAGAGATTAAAAATGTAGCTACCTTTTCCCATCCCAGCACCTCCAGTTAGTGCATTTAGACCCTTCAAGTTGTTTACCTGCTATGGCAATGCCCCACCCTCCAGCCCAGCTTCCTCACCACACAGCGGCCAAAGCGGCTGGACTTGGCACCATCACTGGAAACGCTATAGATGTAGATCATGTTGTCATGGGAACCAATGGCCAGGTACAACCCATCTACAAAGACAGTCACTCAGAGAGGGAACGGCCAGAGATGGGTCTGGGTCTAGGGTGGGGATGGCTCCCACCTGGGCTGTACCGGACCACTGAGAGCTGCTCATTGCCATCGGTGACATCAGACACAATCTCTCTGGTCTCTGTGTCCAAAACCAGCCACCTGAAAGGGAAGGGGGTGGAAAGTAGATATGAGGATACCTGTCCTGGGCAGGGAGGGGGTTGGCAAGTTGGAGAGTCTCAAAGACACCCACAGAAAGGCTATAATGTAGAGAGGTCGCCACTGCATTCTCATGCTAGGAAATGGGAAGTGGCTAAAGGCAGGTAAAAGCTGAAAGGCTTCTGATGCCATCTAAGGAGTACAGGGGCCCAACTACAAGGGCTCTACAGAGTCTGTAAGCCTGTCACTTCCCTGTGTTAGTCTCCCTTATGCCTATCCCATCCCCACTGCTTCTCTATCTTGAGCTGCCACCTCCTCTACTCCCAGGCTCGGAGGGGAAAGTGGCTGGGTGTGATGACAGGTGCCACATGAGAGCAGGGGAGGCCCAGGCTGCTGGGAGAAGCACTGAGGAGCAGGAAGGTGCAGCTGGGCTCCTGAGAGGCAGCAGTCCCACTCCCCCACTCCACCAGGAACCCTCCCTGTACCTCCTGCTGTCCCCTCCCAGGAGTCCTGGCTCCGTCTCACCTCCCCGTGTTCAGTCCTACAGCCACAACTGCCCCACTGGGGTGAAAATCAGCACAGACACCAGTCTCCTGGAGGACAGAGAAGGTGAATTCAAGAAGATGCCTTTCTAGTGAGGGAAGCAAGACAGACACCTTGTCATCTCGGTAACATCAAAGCCTCCTCCTCCCAAGGAGATGGGAGGAAAGGAACAGTAGACCTGGGGTGGAGGAAGGGTGTTACTGCAGCCTAAATGTTGGGGGAAATATTTAAAATACACAACCAGACCTGAGGCCTCCCAGCTGTGCAGATTAACCATTTGTTGCTGGATCAAGGGGAGAGGGAAGTGGAGAGGCAGTGCTCAGGCCTAACAGACGCATTGGCGCTGAAGAATGGGTATTTTAGTAGCCAGTACAGCCATTTCAGTACAAACTGGCTGCTTTGGGGGAGCAGAAGGAAAGGGTTGAAGGGGAAGGAGTGACAACTGTAGGAGTTATGGTTAGTGTGACAATGGGGATTCAGAGACACAGGACTCTACCTTGAGGTCGATACTCCAGGCCAGTGCATGGCCCTCCCCATCCCACAGGCAAAGCTGCCGGTCATGGCCGCAGGTGAGGAAGCGGTTCTGGAAGGGATGTGTGCAGAGTCCCCAGAGCTCGTCGGTGTGGCCCTGCAGCAGAGCGTGGGCTGTCACCTCTGGCCCTCCCCAACAGTTCTTCCCTCCCTCCTCTTCTGAGCGCTTGGCCCCCAACCTGGATTACAGGGGAGAAGCCCTGGGCCAGATCTCCTCTCAGCAATGCATTCTTCGTGGTTCCCACCAGCAGCTCAGAACCCAGCCCCTCAGCGATGGCCCGCACGGCTCCAAAGTGTTCAGGAATCTGCAGGATGGTGGCACAAAGTGAGGAGTCCACTGACCATTGCTCTTCCACCTCCCTCCCTCCAACCCAGCCCAGCCCTCACCTCAGCCTCTTGGAGGGCCACCAACCCGGGCCCCCACTGTACCAGCCGGCGGTCCCGCCCACCACCACTCAGCACGGTCCCGTCCCGCCGGAGACACAGGGCGAAGATGGAACCTTCATGAGCATGGGCCTGGGCCACAATCCCATAGGTCTCTGTTGGCAAAGTCCTGGGTGGGTCATGCTCTTGGGGTGCAGGGAAGTGGGGAACAGGAGCAGCCTAGGCCATCACAATAGAGTAGTAACTCCCAGCTGTGGAGCGCCTCTCATCCTCGGCTATTAGTCTCCTTGTTTATAGACTAGGCAGCTGCGGCTCAAAGAAGGGGGGGTAACTTCCTAAAGTCTCAAAAACTAAGTGGTAAAACTGGGATTTGAACCCAGGATCTGGCAAACTCCAAAGCCCCGGCCCTTCCGCCTTCGCCATGTTGCCCCTACCCTTCTAGACAAAGGCCCCACCAAGGCCTACAAAGAATTATCGACTCTCACGGTAAAAATACAGGAAATCACCCTCTCTGTTCCCACAGACCCTTTGGGTGCTAGACTCCCCAGGTACCCCCCACAACCACGTACCTTTGGCCCCACCCCTGCCTGGGGTCCTGGAATCTGAGAGACTCCTCCCCCAGGTGAGAATGTTCCCCTCTGAGTCACCAGTGAGAATGTCCCCATCCGGGAGGAACACAAAGCAAGGGATAAACTTGGGTTTCTTGTATTTCTAGGGGACAGGCAAGCAGAGAGCAGAGGTCAAAGGGAAGGACAAAGGCTAAAAGTCTAGGGACAGTTGCCAGTTGGGTAGCATTAGGGCCTGTAGTACTCAGACCAATGCTCCATCTCCACTCTGCCCTCCCCCACCAGCCTGCACCCATCCATGCCTCACCCCAAAAACACCCTGTTTCCGGGTGAGGGTTCCATTCCCAGGAACCCCTGCTCCTCCACTCCAGTTCCAGAAGTGGACATGGGATTTCCCACTAGTGACAATGCAGCTGCTGTCGCGTGGGTTGAAGCCAACGGCCAGGACTGAGTCATTTGTGCTCTGAAGGGAAGATACAAGTTTCAGCCGCCTCAAGCCCCAAGCACCCTCATTCTACTTGACTCCCCTCACTATGAATCCTAACAGCTGGTCTGCAGAAGTCCACAAACTCCAGGACAACCCTTCCTTCCAGACCCTGGGCCTCTAAGAGCGCTACTCTCAGTCACTCAGAATTAACCAACCCAGCGCTTAACCCTCCCAAGATCAGAACTAACACAGTCCCCATTGCACAGCCTCAGAGAGCCCAGGAGGCTCCCCCCAGGTAACCCAGCCAGGGAGGAGGTAAATGCAGGCATAAGTCTGGTGCTTTCTGTGCTCCTGCACTTCCACCAACCTCAGCACCCAACCTCAGTGCCCCTCCAGGCCATCTGGACCTCTCACCTTGATCTCGGCCAGCTTTGTGCCCCGGCTGCAGTCCCACACTGACAGCATGTGCTCGTTGGAATCATCCACCACACAAAGAAAAGCACCCTGATCCTGAAGATGGGGGACACATCAGAGAGGCTGAGTGAGGCCTAGAGGTCCAGGAGTTCATGGTCATTAGGCAAAGGATGCCACCACAGGTTGGGGGCAGAAGTGGACATGTCCCTTTCTTGGGAGAGCTGGCTGGGGCTCAGAAAGGCCAGAACTTCTAAGGCTTCCTGGTGCAGTACAAGAAGGGGGCTCCTGGGCAAGGTAGACAGGGGTCTAGAGGCTTTGGGGCCAGCTCACCGCAACTGAAAAGGCCAGGGCCCCCACACCCCGCTCGAAGGCCCCCAGACCAATCTCCTGCAGCTTCAGCAGCGTCTCTGAGTTCCAGATGTGAACCACAGGCTGCAGGGGCTGGTGGAGGAGAAGGGGTCAGGGGTGTGAAGGAAAGCCGGGATGGAATTTCATCCTGTCTGCCTGGTGTTTGACTTCGGCCTTACCTTTCCATCCTTATCGACTCCAGCTGTCTGTCCTGAGGCTACCCGAACACCATCAGGGTGAACAGCCAGGCTAAGTAGGGGAGGAGACAGTCTAGGGAAGGGGGTTGGTTTCTCAAGACCACCCAGGACACCTCTATGCTTGCAGAGCAGCCAGGCAACTCTTTTGCTCCTCCACACTACCCAGACCTTCTTCCTGCCAAGCCCACCATCCCCACGTCTATAGAGCTGCCCACTCCCAGGCCCCAGGCCCCTCACCATCGCACGCAGTCCGTGTGCCCCCGGTAATGTCTCTGGCCACCACCTCCAGGACCTCCTGGGCCTCCCCGGGGCCGGTATAGCACCACCACACAGGCAATAAAGTAGACTACCTCCCCAGAGCGCAGCACAAACAGATTAGAGCGGGAGTCACGACCCCTGTACCCATAACTGGAGTGGGGCTCATGGTCAAGGAAAAGGTCAGATCAAGGGCAGGATGAGAAGGAGAAGAAAGACAGAGCTTCTGGCTGGCAGCACCACTGGCAGAAGCTGGTAGGGGAGGATTCAGAGGGCTCCCTGCCCCCACAGACACAGGAGGAAACCATAAAGAAGGGGGTTTCTCATGAAGTTGGTTCCCAGGGGACTGGAGGGGGCAGGATACACCCAGTCAAGGCTGAGGGTCTCCGGGGGTGGGCCGCTGGGCAGCTCCTCAAGGCTGCGGATGCCAGACGGGATGTACATGGTAATGGGGCGGCCTCGAAGGAACATCTTCACTGAGATGCCTTCTAGAGAGAAAAGGTGGGGGGTGTCAACACTACCCTGCAGCCTCCCTTCCAGGAAGCCAGAGCAGAACTCTACCCACCACACTTCACAGGTCCCCCAAAATAGCTCCTGGGGCTGTAGCCCAAACTCTTAAGTCCATTTTCCAGACCCCTCAGTACATACCCAAATTGTAATTGCTCCTCCGAGATCCAGGACCCCCAGGGCTGAAGAGGGGATCTTTCCCCCCACGGCTGTTGGGAAGAGACAAAAGCATAGGAATCGGGGTCAGGTCCCAAGACCTAAGTGGGGAGGGGCAGGACACAAGAAAAGAGGTTACTCTAGAGACCACAGTCACCTCTGCAGGCTTTTAGTTTGCCTTCTGAAGGTTTAAGGGGCTTTTAGCTCCATATAAGAAATGAGAAGATTTGAGTGTTAAAGAGGGCTGAGTGCAGGGCATGAAGTCACAGTTTGTAAGAGGCAGTGTGGGGTGACAGGGAGGAGCCCCTTCCTCCAGACCGCCAGACCTCTGGCTATTCACCCATCAGTAAAATGGGACCGAGTGCAACCAGAATGCACACCAGCCCTGCCTTTCAGGGATCTGGGATGTAGCAAGAAAGTTCTTATTTCTCAAGAGGAAAGTGACAGGCAAATTCCAGAGACCACTGTCATTAGATGATAACAGGGTGATAATATCTCTTCGAAGAATAAAAGAGAGACCAAGGACAGGGCTAGAATGAACACTCAGGTGTTCTGGGGCCTCTACGCACTCTGAAACAACAATGCTTAGCCACCAGGATTTCCCATCACTTTCTAGAATTAAAGCCTGGTAGGGGGCTAGGGGTGGCTGAAACTCTGAGGACAGTCATCCATGAAAATCATGGGAGTTTTGGGAAAAGCCTCTTGGAATGTTGGAAGCTAGGTTGTGATATGGTGGCAAGGGCCAGGGGAGTGGAGTCAGGAAGAGTTGGGTTCAAATCCTGCCTCTGGCTGTGTGACCCCAGGCAAATGACTTACCCTCTCTGAACCTGTTTCCTCACCTGGACAATGAACAGCATGAGACCACCTACCCCCCAAGGATGTCGTGGGACTGAATGAGATGGAAGAGGTCGAGGGTTTAGC
This sequence comes from Manis pentadactyla, assembly GCF_030020395.1. Lineage (NCBI taxonomy): Eukaryota > Metazoa > Chordata > Mammalia > Pholidota > Manidae > Manis > Manis pentadactyla. The sequence goes on along the minus strand of NC_080027.1, from coordinate 14,867,223 downwards.
ACAGTGCCGGGTACACAGCAGGCGCCCCAGGAGCACTTGTTCCTTTCTTCCTGTTGGGCAATGAGGTCCCCCCACCCCACCCAGGGAAGTGAGGTGAGGGATGTGGAAAGTCAAGAGCCTGAGCCTGGGGTGGGGCCGGCTGGGGGGAGCCTCACCCACCTCTCTGTGCTCCCTGACCGCAATAACAGGTTGGCCGAGGAAGCCGCCTTCCGGGAGAGTTTCTGTCGAGGCCGCTCTGAGGGGGATGAGGAGGAGGAGGAATTTCTCCGCGGCCTGGGAGAAGCAGAGAGAGGAGTTGAAGGTGATTCCCTCTAGTCCTGCTCCCCAACTGCTCCCAACCAGCGTCTGCTGCAGGACACTTACGTGTCAGTGCACTGCGGAGGCTGCACGAGCCTGAGGCCCCCCAGCGGGCCGGGGGAGCCGGTGCCACTGCCGCTGCCCCCTCCTTCAGAAGGGGACCCGCTCGGCTCTTCACTGCCTCCCTGAGGGGCGGGGGGCCCATTGCTCAGGCCAGCGAGGCCAGGGGGTGGCTGCATCTCCACCTCTGTCTCCGTCTGGGTGCCTCGGCTCACCAAGGAGGGACTACATGTGGGTGGCAGTCCTGGGGGTGCTGCAAGGCTGCCAGGGAGACAGTGAATCAACCTGATGCCCCAAGAGGTCCCAGGAAGGAGGGAGAGGGTGCGACAACACACATACCCGTCCCTCGTTGGAGCTGGTGTGCCAGAATCTTGCAGGGAGGTGGGGGGTGCCTGTAGCCGAAGCAGGCGAAGGGCTTCGGCCAGGGCCGCCTTCACCAGCTCCATCTCCTTCTCCTGCACCTGAAGCCGCCGGCTCAAGGACTGCAAGGCCTCCTGAGCAGGGTCCTCATCTGGGAAAAGGGCAATAGGCACTGAGAATGTACCCGCCACCTGGAGGAAGGGCTGAGGGGATACTGTCTCCCTGAAGTTTTTCATTCGTCCAACAGGACTGCCCCCTTCAAACAGCCCCAGGCTTGGAGGCTAGCCCAGAGGGGAGGAGACGGGTGGTAGAGAACCAAGGGCCTCCTTCTGGCAGGGCAGGCAAGGACCCTGGCAAAGCTCCCTTCCTGCTGCCGCCCCAGCCTCCGCAAAGACAGGGAGTACCACGGAGTTCTGGGGAAAATATGGAGAACTGCTGAGGAACGTGGGAACCGCAGAGGGAGGCGCCGTACTGGTGAGGGATGACAGGGCCCACCCCAAAGCCAGCTCAGGTCTCTAGGGAAGGCAAAGAAACTGAGAAGGGCGCACCAGGAGAGAAGGGGGACACAGAGTACAGTCAGCCTGAGGATCAAAGGACCAGGAGAAAAGATCTAGAATGGCAGGATAGGGTATCAGTGGAGATAGGGTCGTAGCGAAGGTCCCAGGGTAACAGCGGGGGTCAGAAGTAAAAAGACCCGAAATACCAAGAGAAGAGGCCCCAGAGTAACATAGAGCGCAGGGAAACTTCGAGTAGCCCAGAAAGTATGGGGGGGTGGGATGACTTTGTTGGAAGTCCGAAATGACAGTAAGAGCACCCAAGTAACTAGGGAGAGCGACCTGAGGCACAGTGGAGGATGCTCAGAGCCCCTGGGGCCGAGGAACACGCGGGGACGCCACCAGACAGCCGTCGGGCACTGGCAGCGGCCAACCACCCGGGCGCTCCGGGAAGGGGCATGCCGCCCGCTCCGCCCCGTACTCACCGGGCACCCCGGCCCCGTCCATCCGGCCCGCCGGCTTGCTCCGCGCGGCGGCGGCGGAGGAGGCGTCTAAGCCGCGGGGGCCATGGCCAGGGAGAGGGAAGGGGAAGCACCCAGGGGCGCGCGCGCAAGGGTCCCGTGCTACCCCCCCGGGGGCGCTGTCGGGCGCTGGGAAAGGGCCTGGAGAGGGCGCTGTGGAGCGGGGCCGGCTGGCTCCAGGACCCGCCGGGGCCTCGGACTCTCCCGGGGCCTCTCTCGGCTCCAGGGGGTGGGGTGGCAGGGCCGGCCCGGGTCCCAGCGCCGCAGCATAAACAGGCGCCGGACGCGGAGCCGCCAGGAAGCGCAGGAGGGGGGGGCGGGACGAGGGGGGGGGCCGGGCAGCCTGGTAACCCCTCCCTGTCCGGGTCTCGCTGCTCAGAACGGGGGCGGGGCCAACCCGCTGACCCCAGAGCCCCTACCGGCCCCCGCCCTCCAGACCCTTCCGGGTTCCCCGCTCCTGGACTCCCTGGGGACCCAGGCGGGAGCTTTGGCCCTGAGGCCTCCCGCGACAGCCCCTAGCCCCTGAGGGCAGGGCGGACCAGGTCCTTCCCACTTCCGCGAGGGGGCAGGGGCGGGGTCAAGAAATGGGTCCTCGTCCCCAGGGGCGGGACTTTCCCTAAGGGGCAAGGCCAAGGGATCCCGAACTGGGGCTGGCAGTGGCCAAGGCTGCGGGTTATTAAGGCTGGGCGGGGGGAGGGGGGGATTCCCAGGGTATTGGGGTCAGGGTGGCATTAGCCCGGCTCAAGCCGGGATGGGCTGACTCAGCACCCTGCCTGCCAGGCCCCCGCCGTCCCTGACAGCCCTGCTCTCCAGGGGCAGAGATGGGAGATGGCGCCGGTGTTGCCCGTGTTGCTGCCCCTGCAGCCTCGTATCCGTCTGGCGCAGGGGCTCTGGCTTCTTTCCTGGCTGCTGGCGCTGACCGGTGGCCTCACCATCCTCTGTAGCGGGCACCTCCTGGTCCAGCTGTGGCACCTTGACACCTTCTTGGCTCCCTCCTGCCCGTTCACTGCCCTGCCGCGGCTTGCCCTGGCAGCCAGTGCGGTGGCTCTGGGCACAGGACTGGTGGCTGCAGGAGCCAGCAGGGCCAGCCTGGATGCAGCTCAATACCCTCCCTGGCGAAGGATCCTGGGCCCGCTGCTGGGAGCTGGCGTTGCTGGGGGCGAGGGGCTCCTGGTCCTCGCCCTGGGGCTAACCCTGGCTTTACCTGGGAGCCTGGACATGGGGCTAGAGGAGGGCCTGGGAACTGCCTTGGCTCACTACAAGGACACAGAGGTGCCCGGACACTGCCATGCCAAACGGCTGGTGGATGAGCTGCAGCTGAGGTACCACTGCTGCGGGCGCCACGGGTACAAGGATTGGTTTGGGATCCAGTGGATCAGCAGCCGTTACCTGGATCCCAATGACCAGGATGTAGTTGAGTGAGTGCTTTGCTGGCCCCTTCCTCCCCAACCCCCTCCATCCCCCAAGCCTTGCTGTTTTGCTGCCTTGAAACCCTACCTCACCCAGACAGGCAATAAATAGAGCATAGCAATCGAATGAGCTACAACTCTGCCATTTATCAGCTGTATGACCTGGACATGTTACCAAACTGCTCTGGGTCCATTTCCCCATCTATAGAGTGGAGATAATAATAGTACCTATCTTACAGAGTTGTTGTGAAGATGGATGAATTATGTATGCCTGGAGTGTAGTAAAGCAGTCCGTAAAGGTCTCACTCTGATTTTTCCCTTCTCCCTGCTCACAGCTTCTCCCCCAGACCCCTACTTTCAGACATCCTAACACCCCGCCCCTCCCTTTGCAGCCGGATCCAGAGCAATGTGGAAGGCCTGTATCTGATTGATGGGGTCCCTTTCTCCTGCTGCAACCCCCACTCACCCAGACCTTGCCTGCAAAGCCAGCTCTCAGACCCTCACGCTCACCCACTCTTTGATCCCCGCCAGCCCAACCTAAACCTCTGGATCCAAGGATGCCACAGGGTGCTGCTGGGACACCTGGAGAACTTGACGAGCACGCTTGGCAGCATGCTGGCTGTCACCTTCCTGCTGCAGGTGAGTCAGCACTGTCTGAGGCCTCCCTCCATCTGGGCCTCTTCATGCTTCCAACCCTGGGGCCTCTGGAACTACTAACCCTCATGGACCTCTTTCCCCTTGCTTTCCCCACAGACTCTGGTGCTCCTGGGCCTGCGGTACCTGCAGACGGCCCTGGAGGGGCTTGGAGGAATCATCAATGGGGAGGGAGAGACTCAGGGTTATCTCTTTCCCAGTGGGCTAAAGGACATGCTGACAACAGTGTGGCTACAGGGAGGGGGAGCCCATAGGCCAGCACCTGAGGAGGTCCCACCAGAAGAGGCACCTCCTAAAGAGGGTCTACCTGAGACCTAATGGCCTGGAGCTTGGGTGGGAATTGGGAAGGAGGAAGGGGAGGGAAGGACAAGATTGGAAACCCAACAACTCCTCACTGAGGTTCCAGGTGGAGGAGCAGGGCCCTTAGATTAGAGGTGTTAAGCATAGCCAGTGAACTGCACGGGGGTAGGAGAGAAACCACATGTCCTAGGGCCTAGCCCCTGTGGCCAGAGCCACCAGGGAACAGAAGAAAACAGGGTGGCAGGAAAATGACATGGGAAAGCCTGGAGATGGCTCCTGATGCATACTTAATAAAGTATTTGGACTGAAGCCCACTCATCTTCTTCAAGGGGATGGGGGCCCTGAGAGAATGGATTTCTGTCAGACAGGGAAGCCAGGACTCCAAGGATCAGAATGCAAGAACCACACATGGAAATGAAGGAAAATCAAAGACCCCCCCAAGGGTTGAGATTGTTTATTCTGGAGGTAGGAGGGGGTCAGCATGCTCAGGTGGGGAGGGTCCAGCCCACTCCTCCAGCCCCCCAGTGCATGCCCAGCCCCAATAAGTTACTTAGCTGCCCTCCCTCCTGCATCTCTCTGTCCTTCTGCTCCACCCCCAACAGGGCAGACCTGGCTCAATACAAGGGCTGCTTGTCCCAACCTGTGGGCAGTGCCACATGGCACGGTGGGGGAGGGTAGAAGCAGCTGGGCCACAACCTGGGGCTGAAGGGGCCAAGGGACTCCCCCTGGTCTGAGAGGTCAGGACTCGGCAAACCGAATCCCGGGCAGGCCAGGGCCCAGTCCCACAGGTCTGTGCCCAGTGAGGTGGTAGTCAGGGTGGGGCCGCCATCACACCTCAATGGCTGGATCTGAGCCTTGGCCCTGCCGCTGTAGCTGCTCTTCCTGCTTCATCTTGGGCTTCTCTGTTCGTGTATGCCACACCAGAACCTGTCCCAGGAGGGTTTCAGTTAGAGCCAGGCCCAGCCATAGCCAGGCCTCTGGGGCCCTCAGCACACAACAGATTCTCCAGCCCTCCCTATACACACTGTGTGGGCTGCCAAGGGTGAAGGGCAGAGTCGGGGGAGGCTTTAGAGCATCTAAAATGGGGCCTTACCGCCTCACCCTCTCTGGGCCACACGGGTGCCCAGGACTGTGGGAGACAGTGGTAGCAGACCACTTCCCTTCCCTCGCCCCCACCTTCCCCATGAGTAGAGTAAGCAAGGTTGAGTCTGAGATCTAGAGTCCCTCCTGCTTCAAACCCCCATACGCTATCCTCCTCCCCAGGAACTCACTCTACCTCTCCCATCACTCATCCATTCCGGAGCCAGGTTTCTGTGCCCACCTCTATCCCCTTACCCGAGTGCAATTGGCAGCCCGGGGCTCCAGGTCCTTGGTATCCACAAGGTGGCTCAGGAGACTGCTCTCCAGGTGGCCCCGGGGAGCAGCACCATCAAACTGGGCATTGGGCTTAGCCAACAGCAAGGGCAGGGCAACAGCAAATCCTGCCATATCCACTGGAAAGGGCCTGTTGGGCTCCCATGCTGTGTGGAAGCCCACAACCCGGCCATCCTGTACCCGAGGTCCCTCGAATCGCAGGCCACCCACCAGCCCCACAGGCCACACTGAGACACCACGGGTCCAGCGCATCTAACAAAGGTCAAAGAGAAGAAACAGACAGGGGTGGCCCAGAGGAAAGGGAAGGACCACTTGGGTCACTCTGCTCCACTGCTCCCCACTCCCCACTCCTCACCCAGTGGCCTAGAGCAACCCTGATAACCAGGGCAACAGATGAAGCTGACCGCACCTGGCTGCCTTCCCATCCCCATCCCAGTGCTCACCTCCTCAAAGAGTTCCCGGCTGTAGGTGTTGTCATCATCAGCAAAGTACACGACTCCCCGGGTCCCTGGAGGGGGTGGGTCCTTCTCTCCCCCGACAGCACCTCCTCCACCCCTCAGCCAGTCCAGGGCCCGGTTCCGTTGTTCTACACCTCGGGGCCGAACCCAGCCTGGCTCTCCCTCCCGGAGCCGCTGGGCCTTGGGGGTAAGGACCGCCAGGTGTGTGAAGAGGAGACCAGAGGCAGCCAGCAGCCCTGAGACCAATGGGGTGGGGCCCTCAGCGTCCTCCACCAGCAGCCAATGCAGCCGGGGCACCAGGCTCAGTGTCTGGGACAGCCGCACCAGCTCTGCCTTCTGTACAAGCCTGCAAGGGGAAAACGCGGCAGGAGGGAAGGCGGTAGGCGCCATGTGCCACTCCAGCCCGTATACATAGTTGCTCCCGGGCCACTTCTAGCATCCCCCATGGCCTTTCCCCAACCAATAGCCAAACTGCCCTTCCTGCTTGTCAGCCTGACACTGACACCTGCCCTGTTCTTCCAGTCTGTGTCTGCCCCCAGCTTCAACCCCAGGGCTCTGGCTGTGGGAGACTCTAAGTTAAGGGCACACGCTTTGGAATCAAAATATCAGTTCAATGCCAGCTTTGTAACTTATTAAATGAGACAACTGGGCAAAATGGCTCCAATGTCCCCAAGCCTCAGTTTCCAGGACTGTAAAATGGGAATAACAGTACTTTACAACAATGTTGTCTTAAAGATTAAGTAAGAAAACGGCCTTCTAAAATACCAATAGGACCAGGTTCTCTTCCTCCTGTGTTTGTGTTACCAGGTAGAGGAATTTAGAGAAACTTCTTGGCTCATTCCTCTCCAGGGGAGGAAGATTTATCTGAGTTTACACAAAGAACTGGGAAGGTGTGGCCCAGTCACTTCCAGGCTTCTTTAGCCTTCAAATTGGCCTGCCCGCCTCAGGGTTGGTGGTTTGTGTGAGGAGAGGGTGTAGAGTTGCCCATGCCTAGATGGGTCAGCCATGTATTAGCAGGCCCTCTGGTTACAGATCCAAAACCATGTTCCCCAGTTGATTTGCATCAGTAATAAAGCTACAATTTAATTAAAAAAAAAAAAAAAGAAAGAAAGGTAAAGCCCTTAGCACAGTGCCTAGTAGAGAGAAACCACACTGTAAATAATAACTGGTGTAACTTTTCCTAGATTCTGGTATGACTGTAGGGCCAAGCCCTTTTCTGCTTCAATTTTGTCAGTTCTCAAAGTTTCTCACCCTAAGGATTTCTAAGGAGGGAGAGTGAATTCATTGGCAAGTTCAAAATCTTTGGAATTTCATTTTCCTATCATAAAATTTCTCAGGAATTTTGTATTCTACTTCAGAGTACTTGCCTATTTTAATAGAAAAACGACCATTTTCCCACAAATCTTTGAGTAAAGATGTGGTTCATTTACCCTGCCGTTTGTTATTTCCTAGTTTGGGGAGCATCCCTTACCAAGTGCCTCCCCAAATTCATCATTAACCCCAACCTCTTAGTCCATGCAGGCCTCTTGGGTATACCAGAGCCCATACCTGGCATAGGTGGGGGTAACAACATAGACAGTAGGCAGGGCCTCAGGTTCAGGGGGCTGGGCAGGGGCAGGCGGTGGGCGACGGAGATCCGCTTGCAGCTGGGAAATCCTCAGATCCTTCTGTCGAAGCTGCTCTGCTGCTGCCCGCAGAGGAGGGAGGCAGTCACATGGCTGGCCTGGTCCCAGGAAGCAGGGATGGGGGCAGAGAACCACAGCATATTCAGCCTCCCAAAGGGCCACAACCTTCTCATTCAATTCCTAGCCAAGGCAGGAATCTCCCCCACAAGTTCTCTAACAGCATTTTCTACACCTCTAGTGGTAAGGACCTCACTGCCTCAATTAGCAGACCCTGTCCAACTTTAATAATTTAAATGTTACAACTTTCATTTGGATATTGAGCTGATTATCTGCCTCCATCCTTTCTACCTGCTGGTCTTAATTGTGCCTTCTGGAGCCATAAAGAACAAGTCCATCTCCTAAAACAGGACAGACTTTCAAATACCTAAGGATCATGCAATGGTCCTGTCTCTAAATCCTGCATGAAAGGCAGAGTTCAGACTGCTCCCTTGGCTGTGTGACCAGAGACTCATTACATTTATTGATTCCATTACTGAATAAATATTTAATGCTCCTCCTAGAAGGCACTGTCTTAGGTGCTGGGGATACAACAAGGAACACAGCAGATACGGTCTCTGCCCTCACGAAGCTTTCAGTTTTGTGGAGGAGGCAGACAAGAAGCAAAGAGACAAATTAATAAAATCACTATAAATTGTGATAAGGACCATGAAAGAAATACGATACAGAATAAAAGAGAATCTAGAAAAAAAGTGTTACTCTAGCCAAGGTGGTCGGGGAAGGCCTCTGAGGCGGTGACATTTGAGCCGGGACCTCTAGGATGAGAAAGCAGCAGCTGGGAAACAGCTGGGAGAAAAGCGCCGCAAGAGGAGGGAACAGGTTATGAGCTTGATAAACGCAACGAGATTTTCAAGAAAATGTCAGGAAGCTAGGGTGGCCCCAGTGGAGCGAAAAATGGGGTAGTGAATGGGGTTGGAAAGGCAGACGGCGGCAGGATCATGCGGGGCCCCGCAGGGTCTGGAAAGGAGTCTGGATTTCATCCCAGGTGCGGTGGAAAGCCGCGGTGCATTCTAGAGAGGGGAGTGCACCCGGCGGCCGCAGAGGGCTGTCGTAGGGCCGAGCTGGAGGAATGGTGTCTGCGCGGAGGTTCATCCCCAAGGCGGGACTGGTCGGCCAGTCGCACCCCCGCCCGGCCCCGCTCACCGAGCTGCACCAGCGCGTAGAGGAGACCAGCGATCGACACCAGGAAGTAGGCGAGAAACACGTTCTTCAGCTTCAGCTTCATGGTCGCACCGCCGCCGGCGCGGGGGCAGGCGGGGTCCCGCCCGGGCGACGGGTCCCCGCCCCGCGCCCGCGCCCGCGCCCGCGCCCGCGCCCGCCAGCCTGCAGGCCCCGCCCCGCGTCCCGCCCTCCTCACGCTCCCCTCTATCAGCTCCCGGCGGCTGGGGCTACGGCGCCCTCGCGAGCTCACTTCCGGTCAGTCCGCAACCGCCCCCAAGGTAATTTCCGGTCCCTCAGCTCGTTATGGGGATCACGGGAGTGACGTCATATCCGACCCATCAAGAGCCAGTGGCCCGCTGACAAAAGCCCGATGGCAGCACGTGGGGCTTTCAGACCTCCCCTTAAACCCCAGTCCCTGTGCCCATATTCTCTCCTTTATATTCATTCTTTAATCCATCAGTCACAGCGCCCCATAGCTCGTAAATTTGGGGCCTTATGTGCCAGGCTTGTCTCATATAATCCTCACTATAAACCTTCAAAACAGATGGTATTGTCCTCACTTTATAGGTATAATTGTTTGACAAAAGTTATATAACTGCCGTTGTGAAGATTTGTCCCTTCTAGATACCCGATTCCAGGATCTGTACTATTTCCTCTGAACCACATTTCTTAAAACAGATTACGCTGGGGGTAAAGGCAAGGATGGCTGTCAAGACAATAGGCCATCTTGGCAGGAGTTGATTAGATTTCTTGAGCTGAGGAATTCAATGAACACATTCCCTAATTCTTAACAGGCACAAGCTGTTAACATTTTTCCTAAAAAAAAAATAGTTTCTTGTAAAATAATCTGTAAGATGAGAAAACTTTCCTGTCCCTAAAAGCAATGGGAAAAAAATTTTTTTAAGTGCTGTTAGCAGAAGATAAGCAACCTTTACTGTGAGAACATTTGACCAATATGGCTATTTCTATTCAAGAGGGACCCCATCAGCTCTGGTCACCACTATTAACTATGTAACAAGCGGAAGAAGGCATGCACTTGTTCATTTTGCAGTATCAATGAGGCTTAGGTTGAAGCTAGATAAATATGTCAGGTCCTTGGGCTTTTAAGGGTCGGTGGTTCAGGCCCAAACAAGAATCCAGACACCAACTATTACTTATGGTTTATCTTTACTGTTTCTCCTTTTATCAAAACCTGTCAGAGCTGGAGGCCAAGAGGAAGTAAAAAAAATTCCCACAAATAATCTCCCTTGCCCCCAGTTAGTTCTCCCCCACCCTCCACCCAGGGCTTCAGGCCGACCCTGGGCACACATGATCATCTCCCCCCACCCTCAGCCTTCTCCCAGCAATAAATACAGGTGACCGTGCGTGATTCGATGAAACCACAACTGATTTCTCCATCTTGAATGCCCCTCAAGGGGACAGAAAAAAAGGGGGGCAAAAGAAGTTTTAATGCCCAACCTCTCGAGGAATGGAAACTTCTTTTACCCAAAAGGACAGGGGAGGTAGAACTGTCCCTGTCTGAACTGCAGCAGCTAGAGAAGAAATTGGGGAGAGGATAGGTTGGGATGAGAGGGAAGAGGATATTCAGCAACTTTACTCCTTTGATCCATTCATACCTTTTCAGGTAAGGGGTGGTCCCAATCTATCAGTCAGAATAAAAAGGAAAGGGCTGACAGAAATGACCCAGAAAGAAGAAATAATATATAAAAGGAGGGACAGCAGTTTGGTGGAGACGGATGGAGAAAAGGAGCCCTAAAGCTCACTGTCCTCATCTTCTTCCAAGAAATGGCATCGATACACGAGAGGCATCAGTGCAGAGGGTCTGGAGGAGATGCAGGGCCCCCAAAAGACAGGAAGAGAGAAGGGAAAGTGAGGGCCCTGTGGTCTCCAGGTCTTCACAGGTGAATGTGCTCCAGTTAGAGCAACAGAGCATTGGCGAATAAAGGGAGACTTGGTGTCAGTGGGGTGGGAGAGGTCAGGAGATCAAAAAGGAATTCAGAGGTCTCTCATCCTACCCAGATGTTGGCAAAATCTGGATGTTGGGATAAGACAGGTGAAGTCTGGGGAGGATAAACTCCAAGGCAGAAGGGAAGGGTAACTCTTATCATCACCGCACCCGTCCCACCCCCCAACATCCCTTGGGTTATCGTAGGTGAATGCTCCAGTCAGACGCTACATTAACACCAGGCTTGCGCAGGATCAACACAGAGGTCTCAGGGTCATGCTGGAAGGACAGGCGGCTTTCAGGTGATCCTGGTGGAGGAAGAAAGAGAGTTATGGTCATAGCAATAGGCTGTTGCATAACAACCAGTTTCCTTACAAGCAAAGTGTCCCCAACCCCGCCCCTGCATCCCCTCTTGTCCCACCCTGAGGACCAGGACCAGGTCACTCCTCACCTTTTGTCTGGAGTACCACAGCTGCTGGCTTCCCAGCCCCTATTATCACCACCCGCTCAATCCAGATGGGTGTCTCAAGGTGGCCTTTGTGGTCTGCAGAGCTGGAGGGAGAAAACATGGATGTCCGTCAGGGAGAAAGATGTCAAAGCAGAAGGAAGGAGACCCACAGCAAGGTCATGATGCAAGAAAAGAGCACAGTGAGCTATAAGCATCCCCCGGCCCCGCCTCCTCCACAGGCTGCCAAAGAATGGATACCTCATTACCTGGAGACAAGGGTGTTGCCAGAGAATGAGAATCGACGCAGCAGGAACTCATGGCGAGTCTGATAGTTGAACGTGTGCCCATCATCTAGGAAGAGTTCTCCTTGGGCGGTACCCTGAGCAGGAAGTGGGAGAGGGACAGCCTGAGCCCTAGAAGGAGTAAGGGGTGCATCCCCAAGGAGCTGAGTCCTAGGAAGACAGGTAGATGGTTGAGGAGGCTCCCTGCTTATGCACTCACCTGGGGGCTGAGTGCAACGAAAAGAGTGATGGGGTCATCCTTCATACAGTCTGAAGAGCGCCGCACTCGCATCCATCGAGGCACAACTGTCCCCCCACGCTGGAACACTGGGATCTAGGGGGAGAACAGTGCTGGGAAGAAGCTGCCCCACTGTCCAATCTTGGACCCTGCAGAATCTTTTGCTTTTGTCTATCTCTGCCCACTTCGGTACTGGCCCCTAGAGCCCACACTCTCTCCTTCTGGAAACTACAGAAACTGGCAGCGGGACTAGCCATACTCACACTGCTTAGAGTCACAGGCAGGTACAGGGTCTGGGGGCCATGATGCTTCTGGTAACTCTGAATGTCATACCACACCTGAGGGTGGCAGGAGATAAAACAGTTTACTGTTGAGGGCTCCCATCTTACTTACTGCCTTTGACTTCCTACACCATGTTGCCCCACTATGCCCTTTCTTAACTCACCTCCCCCTGGCCGGGCAGATAAACCTGCACACCATGAGCCCCGGAGTCTGATACAGGGTGAACCAGTAACGCATCCCCTAAAATACACCAGAATCAACTGTGAACTGAGGAGATCATTGCCAGACAGGGAACAACAAAGTATATGCCCCCTTGCACTGCCAGCCTCACTCACTCCTCCCACTCTGGGCACCCATAGACATGTCTCCACCAATTGCTTACTTCTCAGCCCTATCCCAACCTACCACCAACTGTCTTCCCCATTTCTCACCCAGCAGAAACTGATCATCTATACCGAAGGTGGCCACATCTTGAGGATACTGTACCCACAGGGGCCTAGGGAGGAAGCAAGACAAGAAAGGAAGGCACTTGCAGTTTTGACCAAAGTCAAAGATGCTACCCAGGAACTGGTGAGAAGAAAGGCACAGGGCTACAACCCAAAGGCCTGCACCCACACAGCCCAGCTCAGTTCAGCTATGCAGCCTAACCTTGGTGTAACCATTTAGCTTCCTAACGTACCCCCACCTCCTCCTCCCCTGCACATACTGTTCTGCACAGCAGTCTTCCAGTTGCCACTTGGTTATCCTGGCCTGAAAGGCCTCTAGGATTAGATCGAATTCCCCTCCCCCACCTCATCTCCTACCCCTCCTTCAGGTTCCTTACTCTTGAGATACTGCTTATTTCTACTCCTGGAACACCACTTTCGAAGTAAACTCACTTTGTAATTTTTATACTTGCAGCCTGCTCTGCCTTAAAAAATCTTCCTCTAGGTCACAAAAATCTGTCCCCATCATTGGTCAGGCCTTATTTCACATGGCCTTCTTAAAAAGACCATTTTTAGAACCTAATTCCATTACCTTGTTCTATTTTTTTGAAGAGCTCATCAGTGTTGGCAGTTTTCTTATTTAGGTATTTGTTTACATGCCTGTTTTCCTTCTAAGAAAGTAAGTTCCACAAGGGTAGGACATTTGTCTGTTTCAGGGTTTGAGGATAGTGATGGATAAGGCCTGACATGTCAAACACTAAATAATGTTTACTGCTAATCATCCCTAAGTCTCCCCTTTCTCTTAATCCTTGAAATTAATTTCCCACCTTTACAACGCTCTGGTGAATGAAAAGCCTAGAGATAAACCCCAGTCCCCACTGTGCCCCAGCCCACTCTACACAGGCACAACTGAAAGGCTCACCTCATGACAGGAATCCCTTCACGATGGGCTTGATAGAAGAGGGTGTACCAGAAGGGCAGCAAAGAGTATCGCTGGCCCAGGGCATCTCGGATTATGTCATGGTACTGAGACGGTAACAGCCATGGTTCTCGCCGCCCAGTGTCCAAGTGTGCATGTGCCCGGAAGAATGGCTGGTATGCACCCATCTGGTACCAGCGCACAAGCAGCTCTGGCTCTGGATTTTTGAAGAAGCCGCCCACATCCGCTGGGAGAGGGGAGGGAGGAAGCAGGTTGGAAAAGAGGGCAAAGGAGGTCTGCTGCCTAAGGAGTCCCCCAGGACCCCACCCTGGACTCTCAGCTGTCTGTTCATGGCCAGGGCCTGAGTCCTCTACCTTGACCCTCTCCCACCAAACCAAGCCCCCAAATTCCTCCCCCTCCTACCCCCACAGAAGGAGACTCCCACCAGCCCCAAGCTGAGACACATAGGGATAGAAATCTTCAAATGGTCCCATTCGGCAGTGTTGTCGCCTGTCCACACGGCTCCTGAGAAAGACAAGAAGGAAGGAGCTGGCCAACAGTGAAGGGGCTCAGTCTCCTACGCAGCTGATCTCTCTGACCTGCCACATTTGCTCTGGGGCCCTCACAGTCCCACTGAAGATGGCAGAGTACACAGAGCACTTGAATGGGAAATGGGCCTCCCACCCTCTGCTCCCCTTGAAGTGCACAGCTAGTGGGACACAGTGTGCAGCTCTCAGACAAAGGCCATGGGGACAGATTTCTCCGAGAACCAGGCCTAGGTCCAAAGCTCCTCCAATCCGGCCTGCACACCCTCTGCCACAGCTCTATTCTGTAAAACTTACCAAAGCGCTGGGAGCCAGCAAAGAAAGCCCTGCTCAGGACAAAGGGACGTTCTATGCCCCCAGAGCGCAGCACCAGCCCATCAGCAGTCGCCATGTGCTGGGTTGAGAAAGGAAAGAAAAGGGGTGGGGTAGCAAGGAGCAAAATCCAAGTCACCTGGTATCAGTCCAATGCCCTCAGTCTCTCCTCTCAGCCTCTTACCACATAGAAGCCATAGATGTTATGCACATCTCGGTGCTCCCAGCCCCCATAGTGCTGGGCATCCTTGAGCATGGTGACCTCAGGACCATTGAATACAGATGGTTCATTCATGTCATTCCAGACATAGAGATTGGGAGCAGAGCCCTGCGAACACAAGGCAGAACATGGGGGCAGAACGAGGACAGGAAAAAGACAAGTGTCAGAGCAGAGAGCTCCTAGGAATCCAGAAAAAATACACTTCTTGGGGCCCTCCCAGGATTATCAAGGCCCCCTGATATATTATAGGCAACCAGCCAAAGCAGGGCTAGTGACGAGAGGCAGGGTGGGAAAAACAGAAGCAGCTCAGGAGAGGGGCTGCCATACCTCGTAATTGTCAAAGCTGAACATGTTAGCCCACCAGGCCCTCATTGCAGGATTGGTGAAGTCAGGGTAACCAGCTGCACCTAGGAGACGTTAAGAGTGACTATCAACCCCCAAGGGGCAATATGGGCACCATTCTACCTCCAAAGTCTTCCGATAGCCTCTCCCTCAGTGCTGGTCCACCTACCTGGCCAGCACCAGCCCTCGTAGTCAGAGCCATCCCGTGTTTTAACATACAGACCCTGGTTCCTCAACTCATCATGTACACGGTAGCCAGAGTCCACCTTGATATGGGGGTCCACAATGGCCACCAACTGGGGGCAAGGAACAAGGGTGGTCAGAGCTCCCCAGGGCTATCATGCCTGAGGAGACCAACCATAGCTACAGTCCTCTTACCTTCCTCCTCTTGGAGGCCAAGTGTTCAAGCATGGTGAGGGGTTGGGGGAAACGGCTAGGGTCCCAGGTGAAGTACCGCTTGCCATCAGCATGCTCAATGTCCAGCCAGATGACATCGCAGGGCAGGTTGTGATCATCAAAGCCCTGGTCGACTTCCAGCACATCAGCCTCGTCCCGGTAGTTCCAGCGGCTCTGGTGGTAGCCGAGGGAGAAGAGCGGGGGCAATGCCTGGGTCCCTGCAGGTTCAGCAAGGGACGGAGGTCACAATGGGGTCAGGCCCAACCTGGGGCCAATGGGAACACACAAAATTTGAGGCAGGCTTATAAACTAGAGGGAGGCTGAAGGTTCAGGGCCAGAAAACAGGCTGAGGCACAGGACTTCTGAAAATGTAGTCACCCCGCTCAAGAAGACAAAGGCTGGGAAAGGAGGTTGTCGGCTAATAGAGCGGGGATGCTACATACCTGTGAGACTAGCATACTGCCAGAACACATCAGAGACAGAAGGCCCCAGAAGCAAGAAGACATCAATGATGCCACTCTCTGACATCCAGCGCACATCCGTCTGTGGGGTCTCCCCAGAGCCCTGCAGGTAGTCTAGCATCTTCCCAAACAAGGTCTGCAAGGGGGATGAGAGAGGTCTGATACCTGCCCGCTATTCCCCAATCCAGAAACAAAGCAGCAATGGTCTCAGAGTGCTCACACAGTTGGCTCCCAGTGAGTGGCTTTGGGCTGAGATTAAATGCCACCTCCTCACTGGGGCTTTCCTGGGCCACACCATCTAAAGCAGCACCACCCATCCCCACGGAACCATTACATTTCTGCCTTAGCACTCACCACCACTGAACCCATCATAACTACTTTGTTACCTGCTCAGTGCCTGTCTTCCTCCCTGAAAGTGAGAACCTTTTCTATCTCACTCAGTAATATATGTCTATCCTCAGCACACAGACCAGAGTCTAGTATGAACTGTGTACTAAGTAACAAATGTACTAGTATAACTGCAGGAAGCACAATACCTTTCCCATGAGTGTGTGTCTCCTGGGAGTGACTGGGGAACTTAAACACTGCACACGAGGCCAAGGCCCCCTTCTCTCCCCATCCCTAAAGAGGTATCTAAACAGGCCATTCCACCGACATCTTCAAAGCTAATGCCCCTGGCACATATCTTTGTCTCCAGCCTGAAGACTCACTCTCTTTTATTTCTCCCCACACCTGTGTTCTCACCTTCCCTGCTGTGTTAGAGGAAATGTCAACCCAGGTCTCAGCAGCATTGAGCCAGAAGATGCCCAGGTCCCGATGAGGGCTATGTGCCAGGAGCACGGGCACAGATCCATACAGAGCCATGGGGTTGTACAGCTCATACTGGAACACATCCAAATTGTAGAGGCGATATGGCTCCCCACCCCTGCAGGCAGACAGACAGACTAGCCCCAGGCCATTGCACATGTGACTCCCACCCCACAGACACAGGTGAGGGATAAGAACAGACCCCTCTACCCTTTCTCAAAGAAAAATTTTCTGATCGCCGAAAGTGATCTGCATGCACATCTCCCCACAAACCTGACTTCCAAGCACTCTGTCCCCCATATTCTCATGTTACCATGAGACTCACTCAGTGACTTTCAGCCTCAGGTTGTCTGCATGCTCGGGGATCCCATACACATGCTCCATGCCTGGCAGAGAGAAGTCCAAACCCACAGACGTGGGACCTAGAAGGAAGGCAAAAGAAGGCTCCAGAGCTTCTGCTTGGCAAGGACTCCCTGCACCCCTGCCCAGGACTCTCCCAGTCCCTCACCATATGGCTTGCTGTCAGAGTGAGTTTTGAATGTTTCCTCCCAGGCTCCTGGCTCATCTTTCTCTGCCTTCCCCTGAGTCTCCTCTGGCTGTGAGGAGGAAAGCAGACCACTACCGAATCACACACCAGTTCTCTCTCTTCCCCGGCCCACTTGCTAAATCCCATCCTTGATGGAGACACTAAGCTCAAGTTTCCTGTGGGTGGGCCTTTCCCCTCCAACCTCCCAATCCGCCTTGTGCTCCAACCACCATTCCCACCGACTTGCCTTGTCTCCATCCCCAGGTGTTTCCTCGGGCTGGGCCCCATCGCCCTCAGCTGGGTCTTTTGATCCTTGCCTGGAAGGTAGGAGAGCTGTCTGCTCCAATCCAGAGGGGGCAGGGACGAGGGGCTAGTGGAAGGAGGGGTGAGGGAATAGAGAGCCAAGGGTCCAAAGGAACGAAGGCATTGGAGGAAGGGACTGAATGTTAAAAGCTTGGAGAAGGACCCCCCAGTGAGCAGATACATGTGCAAAGGACGGGGAAAGAAATGAGAAAGGGAAACGAAGAGTAATGCCACCAGGAGGTGCCTTCCATACACAGGCCCAAATCACCAGCCTCTGCCAGCATTCCAGAAGAGACAGGCAAGGTGGTTCAAGGGTCTGGATTCAGAATGCCAGCACTGGCTCTGCTGCCTCTCAGAGACTGGCCACAACAGGCTCACTGGGCCTCAGCCTCCAGGCCTAACACAAAGGTTTTGCAAAGGCAAGTGGGTCATACCATGGGTCAAGCTGCTACAGACATATGCAGGTACTCAAAACAAGAGGTTCTGCCAACGAATGCTTTCAAGGGCAATTGGCAAGCAGCTCTGCCCAGAGCCTCGGTGCACCCCAGCAGAGAGCCAGGAACACTGGCAACAGACAGCATCTCTCTCCACCCCTTGGCAAAGCAAGAAGCTCCCTACATTCCTTAAGGACTTCCAACATTTCATCTTCCTTCTCCCAGGGGGTTCCCAGCCAGGGGAACAGGGACCAGATCCCACAGAGCTGCGGAAAAAGGGGTAAATGAAGGGCAGGGCATGAAAGGGTCCAGGGCACCTTCCCCCGGGGGCCAGAGTGAAGGGTGGGTAATGGCAAAGGAACAGATACAGTACCAGTGGCCATGGATTTACCTAGAGAAAAGGTTCTTGATCTTATCCCAAACGCTACCGAGTGTGAGACTAACTTTATCCGAGAAACTGGGGCAGGAGGAGATGGGTAGGGAGGGGAAAGGAGGCACAAAACCAACACAAAAACAGAAACATAAAAGTGAGTTTCAGTTGACAAACTTCCAGAGATGTCGAGGGGGGGGAAGAAATTTTTTTAAAAAAAGGAAGAAAATAAACCTGGGAAATGTGATGGCACAAGAAGGGGAAGAGGGAAAGGCAGACCCAGGCTGGCCTCCCAGAAGAGGTGCCCAGGGTCCAACTCAGGGTCAAAAGTGCCTGCCCCCTGGTCTATACAAAAAATGAGAAAACTGTGACCTAGGACGGCTTCCTACCCTCCCTGAAAGTCAGCTTCTCCCAGCCCCCAGCCCCTACCTGGCTATCCTGCCACCCTGTCTCCTCCCAGGGACCCAGTGCAAGACCCCACAAGACCTCTAGGCTATTTCACACTAGATCCCCTTCAGTCCCGACCCCTGTACTCACGAGACCCTGGGGGCTCTCTGGTGCTCAAAATGCAAGAGTCCACGGGCATTGACACTGAGTAGAAGGCTGCGGTCCTCTAGCAGGTCCAGACGAAATGGCTTTGCTGTCAAGATGATTTTATAGGGTCCCTCAGCCACAGTTAGCTCCACACTGTTCTCATCACGGCCAGAGACAGAAAGCCTGGGGAAGAGATCAGAAGGGGCATAAAGAAGTATGATGGGCCAAGAGCAATGATGACACTTCAGAAGAGGGGGGGACTGGCTAAGAGCTACAGGTAGTATAGGAGCAATGCAGAGAGACACAAACTGACCAAAAGAACCCAACAGAGAGCCTGGAAAGGGACCCAAGCATACTTTGAACTTCGAAATATAACACAAGGTAGCACAGTAGTTCAGTAAGGAAAAGGAAGGCTATTCAGTAATGAACAAGGAAGTAGATTTTCTGGATAGGAAAAAAGTTGTATTATATTCCTATATCCTATCAGATACAGGTATCAACTCTAGAAAGATTATGACTTAAAATCTAAAAGTAAAACCTTTAGAAGAAAATATAAACAAATATTTCTCTGACCTTGAGGTAGAAAAGGATTATGGAAACACAATTTAGAAAATGTTAACACCAGAATGTAAATGATTGATATATGGACATTAAAATTCAGAATTTTTATTTATCAAAAGACACCTTTAGGGTCACCAAAAACAACAAAAGTCTGAGAAACTCCCTGTGTAGAGCAGCCTAAGGAGACATGACAACTAACTGTACTATGGTGTTGTGTTTGGGTCCAGGAACAGAAAAAGGGTGTGAGGTAAAAACTAAGGAAACCTGAATAAAATATGGCCTTTAACTAATAATAACATCAATTCATTAGGTGTGACAAATGTAGCATAGTAATGTTAACAATTGAGGAAAACAGGAGCGCAGGGTATACAGGAACTCTCATGATACTCTTGCAACTTTCTACAATTCTAAAACCATCCTAAAATTTAGAAATCCTTTTTTTCAAGGTCCCTTCAGGAAAGTAAAAAGATGAACTACAACCTGGGAAAAGACAGCTGCAATACAGATGTGATAAAGAAGTAGTATCGAGACTAAAGAATTTCCACAAGTCAGTTAAGAACAACATGGAAGGAAAAGCGTAGCTGTGGGCTCCCATTTCACGGTACAGGAAACCAAAATGACAACTAAACACATGAGGACATGCTCCATCTCATTAACAAGCTGGGAAAGACAACCAAACCAAGACACCACAGAACATGATTCTCCACCTGTTCTATTAACAAAAATTAGGTCCAGTAGTACTAGAGGCTGCACAGGGTGTGATCGGTGAGGCCTCTGTATACTACAGGTGGAAGTGTCAACTGGTAGCCATTTGACCTTTACCTTGGAAGGCTGATCATTTCCATTTTCTGCAACTCTGCAGTTCCTCTCCTAGCTATACACCAAAAAGAAACTCTTGCATGACGACACAGGAGACATGAATGTTTGCGTCAACATTCTGAATAGCAAAACACTGAAAACAAACCAAACGCTCACTAACACAAAAATAAAGCTGGGGTGTATGTATATAGCATAATATTTTACAGCAGTAAAAATGAATTCCTAAAGCTAAATACAAGACAGTTCAATAAAGTTACATGAAAAAAAGAAATCCCAGAAGATTACATTCACTAAGATACTTTCCCTATAAAGCTCAAGAGCAAACAAAACCACACAATTTATTGCTTAGGCACATATACACAAGTAAACGTGTATGTACATACATATTTACATACACATACACACACATACAGCTGTAACAACAAAAACAAGGGAAGAATAGATGTCAG
Organism: Manis pentadactyla; assembly: GCF_030020395.1. NCBI lineage: Eukaryota > Metazoa > Chordata > Mammalia > Pholidota > Manidae > Manis > Manis pentadactyla. Next base: position 14,846,836 of record NC_080027.1, on the reverse strand, counting down.
AATAATGATCTTCTCTGGGGGAGTGAAGGGTACAGGACAGTGAGAAGTACATGGTTGGGCTTGGTGCAGGGTACACAGGGTAGAGGGTTTACTATGTTATTTCCTGTTAGGTACTTTAAATAGAGAGCCACGCATGCAGTAATGACAACAGTGTGTCATGATCCAAGAACCTGAGTAATCCTATCCTGAATATCTGAGGAAAAAGAAAGGAAAAAAAAGGAGGAAGGGAAGGGAAGGGTGAAACCACCCAGAGGGACACTGGATTCCTCGGGGCAAGGTGTGTGACCTTGCTGATTTCCTCTTACATCACCAACACCTAGCCCAGGCCTGGCACAGAAGAGGAAGCAGTACCTGTTTGCTCAGTGAGTGAAGATAAAGGGTAAAAGAGAAATTAAATGAAACAGGAAGAGATGGGGAAAGGTTGAAAAGAGTGTCGAGGTGCTAGTCAGCTTTTATCCCAACATGACAGAGAAGGCTTATGTGAAGCAGAAAAGGGCCATGGAGATGGATAGGTTTCTCAGGAAAAATTACCTGGCTGTGGGGGGATCAGCCACCAACACGTCCGGCACACGGTATCGCGGCCGCCGGGGCTCCAGTTCATCAATCCTGATCCGAGTCATATTCTTTTGAAGTCCCTGGAGTTCTAGCACCAGCAGTACCTGTGGAGGCAGAGGTTTGGATCTGGAGAAAAGACAGGGCTACATGAAATGCCCTGTAACTCCAGTCCCTCCTGAGGTGTCTCTTCCTTCTAGCTCTTTGCCCAAGGGACCTGAGATCTGAAAAGTAAAAGTCCCAAGACTAGACTGGGACAGAGCATTGGTTATAGGTTCCCCTTCATGAATTACCCCATAGCCATTTCCCCACCCCCACCAGACTTTTCCTTTTCTCTCCTGACCTTGGTGACCTCGTCAATCAGATGGACTGTGAGGGCATCAGGACCAAGTTCCAGAGAGTCCAGCAAAGCTCGGTATGGAGAGAGGCCTGGCCGTATGCTTCGCTGCCTCCTGCCAAGTGAAATGGTTGATAAGGTGGGAGGGTACCCCAATGTCCCTAGGTCCCTCTATCACCTGCAGTGTCCCCAGCTACCCCATCTACCTTGGATACCTCCCATATTACCCTACTTTTCCTCCCATTCTCCAAGAAATATCATACTTGCAGAAGGAACTCTCTTCACAGGTCTTAAAGTTGCTTCTATCCACAGCAAGGGTAATTCCCAGGCAGAACCCTAAATAAGCCAATGCCAAACCTGTCCAAGACCTAAGGAGAAAAATGACAGAGCAAACAATCAGCACCAGGGTCAGAAAGGGCCCTACCTTCTGTGGCTGCCTCCTGCCACAACACTAAGGGGAGAAAGATAAAGTTTCATTAAATAGAAAAGAGGGTAGAGTGGACATGGGGTTAAGTATCAGGCCTGAGGAGTTGGCTCATTCACACCTTCCCTTCAAAAGGCAGAAGCAGGGGACAAAGGATCTTTGGCATTCAGAGGCCCTGGTATTGACTCTGATTACATCAGCCTCTCAGAGGAAAGGAGCATTAACCAGTCCGAGGGGAAGTGGTGGTACCGTGTGTGGAACACAGAAACAAGGCAAGCCGTGCTTTTCCATGGGCAAGGCATTAGGTGGAGCTACAGGAAAAGAGTTAAAAATGTAACTTCAGCCAGCCTGCTGGTCACAGTTACTAGGGTTCTAACATCCAAACCCTAGGCATCCTGCTTCTCTGACCTCCCAGCCTGTATCTTCAAAATAAGTCCCTACTGTCACTACCTATGCCCAAGAAGAATAAAAAAAGCTGACACGTATTGAGTTCTACCCCTAGGGGCCTGGCTAATTGTTTTATATTCCATTTACAACAACTCTGTCTGCAGTTTTGTAAAATGTCAATATCCTGGTCTCACCTGGAGATCCTGATCTAATTGGCCTGAGTGGGGCCTGGGCATCAGCTTTTTAAAAGTTCCCTAAACAACTCTAGCGGGCAACCATGGCTCAGAACCACTTCTTATATGCACTATCTTTTTCCCTTTCTTTTCTTGCTTTCTTGATGAATGAAGGGTTGGGGTATTTCCCAGATGGGAAAACTGTAGAATAAGATTCAACAATCCATCTGTAATTGAGCACTGAAACTGGGATTAAACTCAGTTCTGCCTGACTCTGGGGCCAATGTACTTCATGATGCACCATACAGAACACCAATCATCAGAAGGGCCTGCCTCACTGAGGACCAGCATGCCAAGGTTACCACAAACTGTCACTTTCCCAACATGCTATCAAATGACAGACAAGGAACAAGTTGGTTTGAAGGATATATTCATCCATGCTGAGAAAATCCTAAACAGGTATTCTCAAACTTTAATTTACTCCGTTAAGAATTACCTGCAGTGCCTAATAAATGAAGATTTCCAAGATCGGGTAATCCGCATTTTAAGCACACTCTCCCAGCAACCAAAGTATATAGTCCAGTATCAAACTCTGAGCAAGTTTTCCAAATAGGGAGAAAAAAAACAAAAAACACAGGCTTCTTCTAAGCATTAAAACTGTGCAACCTGCTAACACAGTAACTAAAAAGTAGGGTCTACTATACATTGTATTCAGCATTAGCCTCAGTTATCTGCTTGAAAGCTGAAGGTAAATTTATCACAAGAGAGATCACAAAAATGTGCAAAACAAGCCGGGCAAGACATAAAAGGTGGGAAAAACACAGGCATTGTAGTCTAACAGGCCAGGCAGGAATTGGTAGTAGTAAACCAAGCAGAAGAAATGCTACCAAAAAACTCAACAAGGTATGTGACCCGGATCCTGAGGAGCGACTGCAGCAAGCACCCTGGAGCCACTAACCCTATGTCCACCTGCCCAAAGCAGCAGTAATCATAAGTACAGTGAGTTAAATATCTTCTGGAGTCTTATTTGCACAATCTATAAAATGGATTTGGAGAGATGCCAACGGGGGGTAAGATTTCTAAAAGATCTTTCAGATGTGATCTGTTGGAAGGCCCTAGGAACTGAGGGATGATTGAACGCCCCTGAGCCAGAGGTGGTCACAAGCCTAAGTCAGGAATGAGCCACAGGGCAGGGTGCACCCGTTTATTGTTTCAAATCACAGGATTCCAGACAGTTGAGTTTACGGTCCATGCTTCTGTCGCTGCTGCCTGTAATACAAGCCTCTCCCACCCAGTATGTATCCGTTAGGTCCTGGTAAACGCTTTGTGGCGCTGGTGATTGTTTCGAACCGTTTTTTCGGTAATATAAACTCGAGAGCGCAGACCAAGCCATTCGATTACATGTTGTGTTTGAGCAACATCATCCAGGCAGACTGTGAACTTACAGGATCCGGCCCCAGCCGTGCCCAGAGACCGTGAACACCGAAAAAGCCAAGTATGGTGTCCACGAGAAGACAAGGGCAAGGCAGGGGCCGGGACTCTGTCTGGGAGAAGAAGGGTAGTGCAGGCCGGACTGCCGGCCGCGGTGCTTCCAGCGAGGCTGAGGGACCGCAGGGCAGCAGGATGCGTTCGCGGAGACCGGGCCGCGTCTAGTCCCCCGCCCTGACGGCCCCGCTCACTGCAGGAAGGAAGCGGCAACGTTAAGTACCGCGAGCGCCCGGAGAACGGCGGCGGCTGAGAGCGGCCAGACCAAGAAGAGCGCACGGCTGCGGCTTGCTGAGCCGCCGGGCCGCGGCGGGGAGCTCCCAACGCCGCGCTGATCTACCGCGAGGAAGCTGGGGAAGCCTGAGGCCCCTCTAGAGAGACAAAGGGCCCTCATGAGGCCGGGGCTGGCAGATTCTCAGGCTGACATATAGGAAGGAAAGATGGGCTTGGGGTGTCGGGGTTCGCCCCGGGCGC